>NC_072462.1:4015875-4333375 GCF_027596085.1 Anoplopoma fimbria | reverse complement strand
ACAATCCACACAGCTGTTAGTTCATTTCTCAATAAGAAGCCAGGTTATTATTCAGTATCCTCATTTATTCTTAATGCCTTGTAAGAACAGGACCCTCTCACTCACCTGCAAGCTTAAATCTCAGCAGCACACTGAGGGAACACGAAGTGACGAGAACACACATACCCCCCCAAAAAGGAGAAACCTAGAATCACTGCCCACAGGTGGATTCATGCTGATGAAATGTTGAGCAGCAGCAGCAGCATTGATCACGACGGAGGCGTTAGCAGTGCGTGTGATCAGTGAAGCAGCAGTGTTGGCAGTGAAAGGGTGAGCAAGTGCCCCACAGCTTTGATATGTTTCCTATGTATGTAGTGAGTGTGTCACATGTGAGAGTGTAGCGACACATCATCTTGAGTCATCTGTGGTGAAGGGCCGCCGCTTCGTTAGCCATGAGTTTCTAAATGAATTTGTCTTTTGTAGAGCTTATTCATGATTGCAGAAAAATGCTCAATTGTCCCATTTCAACTGGAGCCAAACTGGAAAACAATGTGACATTTCATGTGTGGATTTTAGTTCAAAGGAAGAAATAATGGGCTAGTACAAAGACATCACAAACATGAAGCATGTCCCTCTAGTTAAGTAGATTATGGCTGCAACACACGATTACTTTCATTATCAATTAATATGCAGATTACTTTCTTGATTCATTGTTTGGTCTGTGGACTTTCATCACAAGTTCATAAACCCCCATTGTGAAGATGATTTATTTCTTGTGTTGTCCAACCAAGACTAAAACATGATAATATTCAATAAATACTATCGCATATGACAAAGAAGCGAATCCTTGCAATTTTAAGAAGCTGCAGCAAAATCATTTGTGGCATTTTGATTGAAAATTGGTTCAGTTGAGGCTAAGTGACGCAGACAGGGTGGGAAAGTTGAAAAGCACTGAATGATGGTCATATTTCTGGTTATGTTGTGTCCATGGAAAGTTTTTTTTTTTCTGAGTGCTCATCTTTTTTTGTGCGGAAGTTCAATGCACTTCTAGTTGATCTCTGAAATTGCTGCGCCGGTAACGTCAATGTAGAAAATGGAGGATAATCTTGTTTTGTCCGTGTTGGTCCATCCTGATCTTTATTTGTCAGATAGACTCTATCATTGAAAAGCACATTGGTGGGAGCGGATCAGCCGGGCGCACACAGAATGATGCTGTTGAATTTTTGCTTTTATCGCCACAAGCGTTATTTCCAATGGATCGTCCTCTTTGCTCAAACGTTAAGGCTGTCAGATTGAGTGATGACAAACTTATTCATACAACGTATAAGGGGAAAGCATCCTCTGTTTGGTGCTCATGTCAAAAGAAGAGATAGTAGCCCAAATAGACAATAAAAAGCAAAGGAGCCATGCTAGTCTATCATACTTCAGCGGAAAGAATGGTGGTATGTTGTCATAGAAACATTATTGGTCACACAGGCTAAAAGAGATTTTTTTTAATGCCCTGGTTTCGTATTCGCTATTGGCTGATTTGCAATTTCAGGTATTGGAAAGCAAAACATGGTCCCAGAACGTCGCTACCTCATGGCCTCTATAAGGTTATCGGGGTGAAATCAATGTGCCCCTGTGCCGTGACACTGACATGACAACACCGTTAAGACGTGTAAGTGGGCAGCCTGGAGCGAACCGCCACTCTCTGTCCTCACGCCAAGCCGCTGACAGACGTCTGATTGAGCTTACATCATGCTACAGTAGGTTAGGGAGGAGAACTGCCACCCTAACCTTCCTGCAACCACAATGTCATGCATAGATCTGGGACGGACGGACATGAAAGTCAACAACACAGCAGCAATGTTGGATGCTTGCACACTACTCAACTACATTTAAATTTAGGAACATAAAGTTTCTTTTATTTGAATCAAATCTGACAAGCCGGACGTGGCTGAGGCTCGTTGCTGCAGCCGTTGTACCTCCTGCTACTAAGAAACGCATCCTGGCTCGAGCAAACTCTACATAGAAGCAGAGAGCGGGAGCGAGAGAGGAATAAAGGGCAATGGAGTCATCTCTGCCATGTTTTATTTATCCCCCAAAAATGACTGCCAGACTCTTTTCCAAGCCTCGGCTTTGATTTAACTGACATTTCGCATGACATGAATTCGCGAGCACAGATGGGCTGATGTCCACAGTTGTTTCTATTCTGTAGGAGATCGCATGGTGGTCATATTGCCCAGTTCCGCTATTGCATTATTCAAAGGGAAACCTATTTCTCCATCCAGCTCACCAACCCCCTCTCCCCTCATTTATTCTCCACATCCAGATCGATCTGAGCTCAACAGCAGCCAAACAAGGGTGGGGAATATTGTCTATAGTGAAAACGGAAAGTTACAGAAATCAAATATGGGGAATGGATTTGGAATGGTTTGCAAATAAAAGACAGTTTGCTTGTAAGTAAGCATTACTTTGATGGAGTGTTGATAGTCTGTGTTGGACAGAGCTGCCGTAGGAATCAAATAGCTATTGTTTTTTTCTCCATGCCGGGATATTGAGAGTTTGGAATCTGGTCAACAGACAAGCTTTTGTACATAGTATTCCCATGAGAGGTAGGATTGATTGGAACAGAATCCTTTTGTTCGCTCCAATGAAAGACAATGGTTTCATTATATATCTGTTGATGTAACGTCGTACTTCTGCTTAATTCCATTGTGGTTATGTTTAGACTTTATCCGCTTTGTGATGGAGTTTTGTCTTTGTTGTATTGTAGAATCTTTCAAGGTTATTAGCTGCAGTTTTTGTTTTCAGGCATTATATTGTTCAGTGTCAGTATTTCTTAGGGATGTTCTTTTGTCCCTATAAACTATTAAAAACCCACAGTTTATTCACAATTGGTTTATGGACTACGGTTTCGAAAAGCCTCTAGTTTGGCGTTTTGGCCGCCGCCATCTTGTTTTTTCAAGAAGAAGTGACACGAGAGAGAGTGGGCCGAGAGTCAACCGAACACGAGACTTTTAGGCGTCTAAAGTCTTAAAATGAACTTTCATGACCTGAGCACAAACTGTGGAATGGTTAAAGTTCAAAGACAGAAACGCGGACAACGCCGTGGTAGCCACCTGTTGATTACAAGGCGGCCCCGCCCAACAGCCTGTCCGTCTTTATCGTCTTTAAATGGGACCATAATTTACCAAACGAACGTCATGCTGTATTAAAGAACATTTGAAACTAGCGACTGAGACCGAAAACCGACTTCTATACAATTAGACTTCTTTGTGTAGGATTGGAGGTTGCTGCTTGGGTGTCACAGAGTGCTGGTTATTTTTTCACAAATGACATTTGGCCGACCCGCTGCCATCAGCGATATTTCTCATTTTAAGCGATGAGGGCGTCAATCAGTCCCGGCTAAAAATGAAAAGCTCCTTTTTTGAGTCTGTGTATTTGTACCTACATTGTTCACACCAGTGTGCACACATATATCCATCATATATACTCATTGTTGCATACCATAAAGAGATGTCCCTATCGTCATTCAGCATAACTTCTGCATGTTGCATGCGTACTGAATGCATGCACTGTGGCGTCCTAGTGTGGTATCTCATGGCCCAAATGCTGAGAGAATGACAGGGTGTCAGATGTTGCCATTTCAGCCGCCTCCTGCAGATCTGCCTCTCTGCCTCGTCTCTCCGGCAGCCTTGAAGCTTTCTGTTCGATAAGAGCTAGCGTTGCTGTCATGTGTTTTTCTAATAACAGTGAAAGGGAAAGCCTTGGAGATAACTGCTCATCCACAATCCACCATTCAATGCCTCACTGGATAACTCAAGGGCATTGCCACAAAGGCAAGATTCACACCATACACCACTCGCTTCAATGCCAAACACTCTCCCCACCCCACCCCAGCCCACCTCTCTCTCTCTCTTCCCTTTTCCACAGTTTGTACCTACAGTTTGGGTAGCAGTTTTGTTTTATTTCCTCTAAAGCGCTTTTATTTCATGAAATACCCCATCCCCTCATCCTTTCTTGTTGTCCACTCCCCCCCCCCTCCCCCTTTGCAATTCCCCTCCATGTAATTTAGTTTCAGTGGATTGCTGCCGTGACGAATGTTTTGGTTCTGGTATCATTTCTCACCTCACCTGACTGAAAGAGAAAGGAGAGCTGGAACGTGGAGAGGCAGAACGGGGGAGCGGAGAATGTTTGAAGCAAAAAGCAGAAGGGGAGAGAGAGAGAGAGAGAGAGAGAGAGAGAGAGAGAGAGGTAAAGACGGGAGAGTTACAGTGCAGAATACTTAAGTGTCTCATGTTATCAGTAACTGCCACAGCAGTTTGTCAGTTACAGCGAGCACCTGTCACTGTTCTCCCTGATGAATTAATTTCAAGAGTAATCAAAAGCAAATGCATATTTAATGACTTTTGGATTAAAGTAGGGGTTCAGTGGTTGTTTGAGTGTGTTTTGGTGCGTGTGCTACAGCGTTTTGACATGCAGAAGTGAACATGTTTGAGTGTCGAGTGAGAAAAGAACACATCTGCCAGAATCAATGTTTTGTTGATGGTTTTTTTTATATTGTTTTTCAAGGGTAACTTCAACATAGAACTTGTGACAATATTGATATGACACTTCTTTACCACACATCAAACTTGAGAAATGTAAGTAATCCATACAGGCGATCATGTGATTGATTGTCTTGTTAGCTTGCGTCAGAACCTATAAAGCCCTTACACTGTATACCTCAAGTCATCAACCATATTCACGTTGACATTTTCCATCCCTAATGGTTTGAAGCCAGTAAGGCGTGTTGGTAAATGTTTGAGGAAATTGTTGTCATTTAAGATGGACTGTGATCCCATTTATTGTTCTGGCTCCGGCTTTTGTTTTGTCTTTGTCCCGTTTCCTGTCTCCTGAACGCAGTTGCTTAATGGTTGGGTAGCTGTTTGAGTTGTTTTTTGTCCACATTCCTTATATCTAGAACTCCTTTTGTGAATTCAAGTGGGATTTGCTCTCCCTTTCTTACTAAAAACAATTCAGATGACACCACAAGCTGCAGAAAAGCACCATGCCTGGTCATATTTTATGCAGCCCTGTCTGTTGTCAGCGGCTATTTGGTGCTTTTGTGAGTGTCAGAATTGCAGCAGGATGGGGTTTAAGATTCCCTCTTGGTGTATGAAGTCTACGTATAATACCTCTCTGTAGTCCGGTGTGATAGTGTGTTGTAAAACCAACAAAGCTCTGTCATTCCAGAAATAAAACAAAGTGGAATTCCGTTGGGTCTTACAAGATGCCTCCTATGTTTTTCAGAAGCAATGCCCAATCCTGCAAACTATGGAGAGTCGATGCCAAAATTCTGAAAAACATGACAGTTCTTGTTGTCGTACACTCGAGACTTACCGCGTCTAAAATCGGAGAGGCACATTTTTTCCCTGATAATGCCACACTGTAAACAACAAACCCATGTTGAAGTCGTCAGGAGGAGATCCAGTTAATGTTATCAAGATGTGTTCAAATGTAATCTTGTAAAATCTGAATTGGAATTTTGCATTTGTTGCAATCTGCAATCTCAGCACTAGATGTCGCCAAATCCTACACACTGCATGTTTTAAAGAATAGTGCAATTCCTTTAATCCAGCAAAACAAGCATTCAAAAACAAAATAAAAAGTTGGATGTTTTTGCCGAGCTTCCAAAATGGTCAGTCACAATCAATGATTTTTTATCAGAACCACTATATATGATTCTATATTCAGGATCGGATTTTAAACCAACTATAATAAGATAAAACATCTTCACATTCACATTCTGGAATAATAAAGTAATTAATAATCAAATTTAAAAAAGGTGTTTAATAAAATCACTGTTCCCCTCACTAACAAATTCCATTACAACAACATTAACGATGGGAAGCAGTACAAAAATGAATAAAAAATTAAATTGAATAACTAAACAACACAGAGGCTAATGAAGCTGAACAATATTATGGGTAAACCTGATTATCAAATGCATGTTCATCGTCCACCTCATAAGTAAATAACACATTTAATTTATTATGTGTGAACATATTTACATTAATTTTGTCGACCGACCGTGTGCACCGCCAGCATCATGTCTAGAATACATGATTGCACCACGCCGTCCGTTTTTTCCCCTGGAGAGAGCTCTGGTAAGAGCATTTTAGGGCAGAACAACAGGCCTCTTGCTGAGCAAAAAGAGTAAACTCCATGGGACAACAGGCACACCTGTGTTTAGAGGAGCTGTTAAAAGCCACACTGTGACTCACTGCACCTATCCTCTCTCACCGTTCAGCTAAACTGTCTGCTTTTGTTTTTAGTTGGCATTGAAGAGCAGGATTTATAAAAAATGTTTATGTTTAAGTTTAGTTTTATGTCCAGAATCACTTAGAATAGGTGCAAATTAAATGAAAAAGAAAAAGTGATGATTCTTCAGCCAAACATGCTACAAAAAAATAAGAACATGAATCTTGATTGCTTTGTAGTCTAAAAATAGATTTGTGTTATGAACCCATATATATATATATTTTTACCTCCTGGACTGATCAGTGGTAAATTGTCACTCTTAAGTCTTAAGAACTGCAGATCTTTTTTCTAAAGCTCCATCTTCAACTCCAGCCTTCCCTCAACCCAGACCATTAACCCAGACCAGGGTTTTAGACTACAAAGCAATCAAGAGTCATGTTCTTATTTTTTTTTTAAGCATGTTTGGCTGAAGAATCATCCCTTTTTTTTCATTTCATTTGCACCCATTCTAAATGATTCTGCACACAAAAATTGTGTGAGTCATTCCATATTGCTTTTGTCCACAATCCCTTTTGGTGTATTGTAGCTACATAATCTCTTGCAGTCTTTTCCCGCTGGTTGGTCACATTTGCTTAATATGAATTTGAGCAAGAAACCCAAAAATTCTATTTTCGCTACTAATTTACATATAAATGAGGATGAGAATGAGAACGTTGGAAAAAATATGGATATAACAAATATCCCATGTTATTTACATTCTCCCTGAGCTGTTTTGAATTCCTTTCCTTTTGCGTATTGACACTAGTTAATGACTTGAACAGTCGAATTTAAATGTTTATCCATTCGTAAGGTTGTGTGTTTTCTTCTGCTCTCTGGGCACCTTTGGAAGGTCATGCATGTGTAACGTTGATGAAGTTCCCCTTCAGCCAAGGACTCCCCTTTGTCATTAAGATAGATAACAACTATTGTGTGCATCGATGTGGCTACGTTCATTTAAAGTCTACTTTTGTTTCACCTCACAGACGGACGAATCAATAAAAAGCTTTGCCTATTTCTGTTTCATTTCATCTTAGCTGGTTTGGACCGACTCGACACCGGTGCCGATGATGGATGCTTCTACACCATCTACTTTATAATGTCAGAGCACCTATGTACAAGTGTGTTTTATTCAGGAATAGATGCTGGTATTATTCAATTTTTTTTATCAACAGTTTCTCTGAAGACACCAAAAACAACAATGAATTTATCCTAGCCAGTATTTCTGTGTTACCACAGTATGAATTGCTTACCGTATGCCTCTAAGCTCTATAGAGCTCCACTGATATTCAGAAACCATTAAAAACACATTAAATCAGCCATACCGTCACACTGGGTGATATGTTCCTTTATTGCAAACAACACGGAGCATGTAGTTTATTATGGAACAACTCTACTACATAGCTTTGTGTTGGTAGACGTCACACTGGTACCATATTTAAACTGCAGCGCTCGTTTGATAAGCTGCAGAGGAACTACCACATTTCCTGTACCAGTTGGTCCGAGACGTAAGACTAAGGCATGATCCAAGTATATTTCTTAATGATTGGTTTAAGATAGGGTAGATTTTTAACAGAAAAATCTGTGAATAAATACATTTTAAGTGAATGAAAGAGTTAACATTTCCTCTTTTAACCTGGTGATCTAACTGGTTGAATAAAGTGCCTTTGTTTTAAATACAGATTTTTTTTTTGTGTAGTTTTTTGTGAAAAGGAAGAACAATAAAAAAGTGTGTGTGAAACATCGCGTGTTAGAGAGTGCAATTGACTGTTTGTTAAGCCCCACCCCCAGCTGCTACTGTGTCAAGATGAGCTGCCGTGGAGCCCACACTGTCACTAACTGAAAAAATACCAAATTTTGGGGAATAAACTGCAAAAATGATGTCCGAGAGAAGCAGACAGAAAGATCCACAATATGTGTTTGAAGGATAAAACTAGGATGTCAAACTGATTCAGCAAACCTGTAACAGACCAAAAAGACAGAAGCTAAAGCTACAGATCACATTGTTAAAGTGAACCAACACATCACTTAGAGACAGAGACTGAAGACAATTAAATAAAGGAACAACACTGTTCCTGTAAAGCCGAGTGTGTCTCTATTCACTGTTATAATCATTAAAAAGCACAAGCAGCAGGTGTAGACCTCCAGTAGCATCAGCTTATGCTATTTAATTGGTGTGCTAACGTACTCTGCTAATGTTGGTTTTTAAGTAGAATCGTAACATTTCATAAACGTATATCTCCTTCCAACCTCTCTGGGTAAAGAGTATCACTATTACACAACGTTCAACCACGACTGGCTCCAAATCCACAACAACAGCCTGCAACATCACAACATCTCAAGCGATGGAATTAGAGTCTGTGCAGCAGAGCCAGTTAGTTGTTGGAGCAGGCCGATGCTACGCTATGTAATTGGCCAGTCTGCGTTTGGAAGGGGCTGGACTTGGCAGAGGATCAGTTGTCATCCTGTCATGGTCTCCATCCAGACTGTACACGTGTACTGACAAGATCCATATTCAAAGCACTGAATTGTAGTGTACCGGTGTGCAGTGTTGTATCTGAAATTGAAATGTCAGGTTGAAATGAGCATGCCCTGAATTAGAATGTGGAAACAAGCTTTTGTGCCGCAGTATCTCTTGTTGACATTTTTTTGTGTGCTTTGTGTTTACTGACTGCGTCCAATACTTTGATACCAGATGTGGTTAGAGTGAGAAGCACTGCAGTTTCCCACAGAAAACGGTCCAGCTTTTCCTCTTGTGCGATTATCGTAATTAGACTGCAGTCTCATTCTCCCACTCTTAATTAGTTATCGTGAGATCTGCTAATGTCGAGGTATCCTTCTCATTTTCCTGTGTGTGTGTGTGTGTGTTGTATAGCTGTAATCCAAAACAAGGGCTGATAAAATGAGAGGATAAAACCCAATTACCCAGCAGGCAGTCCTGAATCATCTCCCATTTGTTCCAGCCATTTTCTCCTCGGTCTACTCCTTTTTATCTCGACTTGTATGGTTTACTCAAAGATCACCCCAGCTGATTGTTACCCGCAGGTAAAAAAATATATATGTGAAGTAGAAACTGAAGTGATGGAGAGAGCTAATCGATGCCGAGCGGTTTGCACACAGGGCTTCTCTTTTCTCTTCAGCACAATCTTGCAGTGCGATTGTGAAGTTTGTGTGCGCCGGGGCTTCTGAGGGGACCAATTAAGGAACGGCAGGGCGGGAGCAAGAACTGCTCGCACCCCTAATAGCCTCCAGGCTGGAGTGGACCTGATCCATAGTCAGTCGATAACACACGCCTCCCTGGTCTCAGCCAATGAAAGCCAAAAATCAAACAAAAAATGAAGTCAGTGCTCTTGCATGTTCAAAACTTTCTTTGTTTTTGTTCATATCAGAATCAGAATAAGAAACAGAATCAGAATCAGCGTTCGCATACATGGAATTTGACTCCAGTTACTCACGCTCACTAATACACAGAAACAGACAAATAAACAAAAAAATCAAAGAGGTCCAAGAAGAAAAAAGGATAAACATTATCTATGCTACACAGAAATATAAAAATGCAAAAGTGTATCTATATGAACAAAAAAAAACAACACAATAAACGACAATGAAGTGTAGATAAAAGTGCAAATATGCAGAGTGCAAGGCTGCTTGAATACATATGTAAACAATTTGAATTAAAAGTTACCGGGGTTATTGCACTTGGATTTGTACCATACAGAAGATGAATGATGAATTGTTCATGAGAGTGACGGCCATAGGAAAGCAGCTGTTCCGCTGTGTGGTAGTTTTGGCGTGCAGTGCTCTGTAGCGCCTACCAGAGGGGAGGAGCTGGATCTGGCTGTGTCCAGGGTGTGATGGGTCTGCAGAGATGTTTCCTGCCCGTTTCTTGACTCTGGAAATGTACAAGTCCTGTATGGAGGGCAGGCTGGCAATACAAATAAGCTGATGTCAATGCTGAACAAACTTATTTTGTTTGCCCAGAAAGCTAAGTGCAAGACGGACCACAGACGGCTCTTGACCTTTGCTAAAGATTACAAAAAATCGCCATCTTTTTGTAGCTTTAAGTACACTGTTTGAGTGTGCACGTCTATGTGCGTTTGTTTTTCCTCTTTGTCGGGGCTCGGCCTGTTCTATGTCTTTGTTGTCTGTTGAATACAGTGTTTGTTGTAGCCCTCACATCACATACTGAGGGGAATATATGGCTGACATTCAGCTCCCTCTCTGCTGACCTACAAGGTGTATGATAACCTACAGGAACAGCAGGTTTGTTTTTCAGGGCTAATGGAGAACACTCCCCAGACAGAACATAAAGCAATGATGTCATGACCCATCTCATAGGGATTCTGTTCACTCTTAGAGGGGATGGAGTCCATAATGTAATGTGAAGGGCTTAAACTTAATCAATAGCCATAGATATCATTTACCAAGCTCTGTTCCTTTGGTGCATGTGCTGTCCTACATTGCATTTGCAGATTGGGGTTTCTGCATTACATCCTGCTAGATGACTGCTAAAGAATCTTCCTCATAGCGATTTTCAAAATTTTGTTTCTTTGTGTCCCTGCTGCTGTTGTACGATTTGCTTTTCTATGACTCATATTTGACGCACAAGAAGGGCTCAGGGGCCTCTTTCTTTCTTTCTTTCTTTCTTTCTTTCTTTCTTTCTTTCTTTCTTTCTTGACAACTGTAACGCAGATAAGAGCACAAAAGACAGGGTTATCTTTATAACAAAAACTAACAAATGACATGGAAGACCTTTTTATTTTTGTCAAATGTGGAAAGATCATGCCTGTCTTAGATAGCAATATTTGTCCATTTAATCTCTCTTTCCAACACAATCTTAAACAACTGTCCAGATTGTAGTGGGATATTTTCTTGCTCGCCTGAGGATGGACCATGGCTCTGTTACCTCTTGATTTCAGGACTTTTACAGTGATTAGTTTGTCTTTAAATTTTAAAAATTGGGGTTTTACAGATGAAAGACTTCATCTTTCATCTTTTCTTGCCGTTTCTTTTCTTCATTTCCAGCCATTTTAGACAAACATACATTTGTGATCACACTGTGATCGAGTCGACTATTATTCCCATCAAGACAAAATAGCAGTTTTTACAGAAGCACTTAATGGCCCAATGCTTATTACTGTCTAACCATTTGCCACAGTGTCATTTGCTGCTTGTGCTTATAGTGTAATACATTATACAATATAATACATATGGAAGCTTTACTGGGGTTGAAAGAAGCACTTCTTTTACATCTATGCCTGGTTTCATATTATTTCCACACATCTCTTTACACCATGATACGGGAACATATTTGCATGTCCATTGTGCTGGGAAATATCGACTATATTACAACGCTGTTTGTCATGTGGCAGGAGAAGCTGTCTACACTGCTCCTTTTACCTTCTGTGATAATGACATCTGAGTCTGGGAGAGTAAATTACAGAAAGGCACATTCTACAAGGCTTATTGTTCTAGGTGCTAAAATGTGCAGAATAGGAATATAATATAGTGCACAGGCTTTCTTCATGTTATGCCTTTACATTAAACAAAATGAATTATTAATGCAAGTTAAATTGTGCTAAATGTGAATGTTATTAACCGGTTTCTGAATGTGTGTTTGTGTGTACATTTAGTCGGGGGTTTCTCTCGAGTGTACTCTATGGAAGCCAAGAAATCTCATGCGGTCTAATTGTGGTTGTAGGTGTTATTAATTAGGCTCCATCTGTTCAGAATCTTTATGTTCTCTCGCTTCCACATAATCACCAATTCCTCTCCATGTATGTCTCCTGCCTTCATTCATCCCTTCAAAAGTAGTTTTCGCATGTAAAAATAGCTTTTTGAACCTTGCTCACTGAATGCATCTGCTACAAAGTGATGTTTACTACTATTGAGTAAATGTAAGATGCAGCAAGCGTTAGTGTTTATCAGGCATGTGTGCACCTGTGAAGTGCTTGTTTTTTTTTACAGTGCATACAAAGTGAGAAAATTCAAATTGTCAAGTGGAAACCGGGCTATTTACCGCAATCATTCTAAGTATCTTTTGACTCATCATCCTCATATGTATACAGTCTCTGTTCTCCAACTGCTGCGTTTCTGTCATTCCCTCATTAACTCATCCACTACTTGTGATATAATATTGCTCGTGTACTTTACAATGGTGCATCAGAGCTTCATTTTATTATGCGCTCCACATGATTAAAGTGGTAATGGCCTGAGACGGGTGTCTTGTTGTAGCAGGAGGCCTGTTGTTTGGTGTGCGCTTACTGCTTTATCTCTACTTTCTACAAAGTTTGAGACCAAAAGTTTTAAGCAGAGAACTGGGGACATGCTGCCCAACATCTTAGCTAAGCCACATGTAATAACAAAGTAGTGTGCATCTTGCTATACGGGATTTTCTTTTGGTACTTGATGTGGTCTGTATTGAAAGACTGTCAATCATAAATGAGAGTTTGGAAGCAACAACTTCTCATAGCTGAACTACAAAATAGGTTGTGTTGTCCAAAACAACCTGGCTGTTCCATTTTTTAAGTATCTTTTCCTTCTATTGTAAGAAAAGGCCAAGTAAAGGCAAATTAACATTGCGTTACTTATTTCTTTGGTACAAAGAGAGCACAGCCATTGTGCTCATGAATCGGGTCACTAGTCAGGTAGACGTAGACATAATTTGTTTTTGGCATTTGTACAAATGGCCGATGCTTTCATTTTTCTAGTGAGGACAGTCTCCAAATAAAGTGAGTTACGAGTTATTCAAAGCGACACAAAGATTTATTTGACGCAGTGTGTTCTTTTTGTTGGGTTGAGATCGGAGTGCTTTGATATAGAGCTGGGCAATATATTGCTATTTTACCGATTTTGTGATATGAGAGTAGATATTGTGCCAAATTTTGGATAATGTTATATGGCATGTGTTGCCTTTCCCTGGTTTTAAAGATTACATAACAGTAAAGTGATGTCGTTTTATGAACTTACTAGACAGTTCTATTATTTCCCTGAACTCACTTATTCATTATATCAACATTACAGATGATTATTTATTAAGCATCTCATAGGGTAAATATTATTTTCAAAAGCACCAATGGTCAACCCTACAATTTCGTCAAAATATCAATATTGAGGATTTTGGTCAAAAATATTGGGATATTTTTTTTTTTCCATATATCCCAGCCCTACTTTGATGGGGAAAGAATATCTGATGAGCTTGTAATTTGTATTAAACATGCTTATTTAATATTGTCTACATCACATTTATTTGAGGGCCCAATATATCGCCATATATTTAGGTAACCCTTATATTAATAAGATGCAATTCAAACAAACCATCATTTAAATACAACCAGAAATGTAGCCTTATTCAAAACATGGACTGTTATCAGAAACAGTTGTCATTCTGCGTAGGTTCGGTTGTGCATTGTAACCCTAGTTCTTTGAATACAGTCAGAGCCCTCTAACGAGCTCAGCACACTGAAATGGGAATAAGCCAATAAACCAATGAGAATAGGCTGTATATATGCAAGGTCAGCACTTCTAATCACCTGCACAACTACTGTGAGATTTCTATCTTTATAACAGTCTATAAAAGCCTGTTTAGAAATAGCTTTTCACCTGAAATCCCCGACAAACCAGGGAGAGAATTGTTCATTAAAAAAGCCAGCCCTGAACATAAACAATAGGAAATTAGTTTAGTTGAGGTAATAGGCGACTAACAACAGCAAAAGTATTGAGGACGCTTAACCAATCTTTTTAACGAGGAAGGCAGCCTTCACCACAAACGAGGTAATGCAAAGCAGCTGTGTCGGCAGACGGCTCGTCACTAGACGAGTCAGGTGTGTCTGTACTGAGCAGGTTTGATATTAAGGTGTCTGAAACGACAACACAAACACCCAAAGGAATAAAGAGAGAGAGATATCATCATCATGTCACCGTAAAGAGGCTGTGGTGTACAGATCCAGGGTCCTTGTATTGTGCATGCTGGCTCTCCTCCATGGTTTATTGGCACACTTACATGGAACGGAGCCATCATTAATGTTATCACTTACACCCGTGCTTTTCCAGCATGGCAGTACAAAGGCTGTAAGAAAAAGGTCTGTTCAGAGCCACATTTTCAACAGTTGAACGGGTTTCCACAAACAGCAGTTGAAGTTCACTTTAATGGACTTGTTGTCCTTACTTTATTTATTTAGTCTTTATTACCTCTGCCAGCCGTAGGCCAGGGAAGAGGTTATGAGTTCAGTCGTGTGTGTGAGTGTGTGAGTCAGACTGTGTCTGTCCACGGCTCATCTCGCATTCTGCTGCAGCAAACTGCATAATATTTTGGATGGCCAGTGATGGAGCATTGCTCAAGGACCTCACGTTGTTGTGGTGACTCACACTCTCTCAGAACACCTTTTAAATGAACTGTTTTATACCGCCAGTGACTGTCTGCCTACTCCGTTGGTGAAAACACAGCTGAGTGCATCGTATTGCACATAAACTGAAAATGCTAAATCAAGATTTTTTTTATGAGGGAGAGAGAAAACATATCAGACAAATTAGAATGAGAGTATTTTCCTTATAATATGTCCAACAGTGGAAAATTGATTTGAGCATTCATTCAGAACTAATTATTGGCTTTACTTCATGGATGTGTATAGAATGCATATTGTAGAAAATGTAGGTCTTTTTACCTCTATGCACACTCACCTGTGAAGAAGTGCTGTAAGATATCAAGTGCATCATAAAAATGTAACCAAAACAGACCGTACAAGAACATATTGTGACTATAAATAAATATGTGATAAATTATTTACCGTTGTCTTTTTCAACAAAACAACTACCAAAACATTAATCACATCATGAAGTGATGCCACGGTGATAAAATGGTAAATAACACAACAAGCTATTTAGAAGAAAAAAAAAAAAGATGTACCACCTCATAAATTAGAGAGTCCTCGTTCTCGTCCTCGTTCTCTCTGCAGCTTATGCAGATGTTGTTCGGGACAGGTGGCGGTAACGGATGTTAAACTGCAAACTTGTAGTCATCCTTCAAACTTGGCCGAGGGGCGAGAGCTGCTGGCAAATCAAACGGCACAGCTCATTTCTTAGTCATCCTCTCCAGCTTTGAACTATAGCCGGCGATAACGGGCAAATACGGCGGATTAATCTGTTTCCGAACCAACTGGATCTTTTCCTCATTTCACCTCCTTGATTGAGGACAGCGCTTTGCTCATGCATTATGACATTGATTAGAAGCAGCA
Organism: Anoplopoma fimbria; assembly: GCF_027596085.1. Taxonomy (NCBI): domain Eukaryota; kingdom Metazoa; phylum Chordata; class Actinopteri; order Perciformes; family Anoplopomatidae; genus Anoplopoma; species Anoplopoma fimbria. Next base: position 4,317,899 of record NC_072462.1, on the reverse strand, counting down.
TAGAGCAGAGGCAAGGCCGTCATTAGGCATTCTTTTTCATCATTGGACACACCTCCTTTGGCAGAGCCTGTGCTTTGACAGTTTTTGGTTTTTTTTCAAAGAATGAGGGAGCTACTCTGTTAACAGAACAAACAAAATGCTTTGTAGTTCCCACCTTCTTTCAGTGGAATGAGGGCAGGTCATCAAATAACTCTAAAAAACCTGAAACACTTCTCCCCCCCCCAAGATTTGCCTGAGGAACCTGTCTATGAAAATCCCAAACAGAATCAGTGACAAGGGACAACCCTGACGGAGGCCAACACACACTGTTATTTAAGGACCAGATGGCTCGTAGCAACGTACCCCATTCTCCCACAGTACGCCCCCCCCCCAATGGACTCCCTGGGGGACATGGTCTCCAAGTCCACAAAACGCAAGATCTGGTAAGGAGCTGGTCCACTGTTCCACGGCCAGGACGGAATCCGCATTGCTCCTCCTGGAGGTTCGACAATCTGCTGAATCTTTCATTCCAGCATCCTAGAATAAAACTTTCCCTTGGAGGCTGAGCAGTGTGATACCCCGATAATTGGAGCACACCCTTGGTTTCCATCTTTAGGAACATTTAGGAAAATGAAAATATATCTCATTGGCTGCACACAAGGTTGCACTTGGTAACCTATGTGAAACAGGCCCTATTATGCTATTTTCCGAATGGATATTTTTATCTCAAGTTACAGTTACAACATGTTTACATGCGTTAATGCTCATAATCCTCATTGTTTTTCTCATCCTGGCTGTCCTGCAGCACCTCTTCTCACCCTCTCTCTGAAACGCTTCGTCTCTCTCTTTTGTTGTTTGAGGGCCAAACTAGACAGAAGGAGTTTTACGTCACTTCCGTAACATTGTGACCTCATAATGTTACAGAAGTGAAGCAGAGAATTCAATGGAGCTGTTTCAGGCAGCAGGAGCTTCTAAGGGGGAGGGTAACTCCTTTTAGGCGTGGACTTCAGGTTTTACACTCTACGGACCTTTTAAATGTACAAAAATATATATAACACACTAAAGAAGAGGGAAAAAGTGAAAAAGCATAATAGGGCCACTTTAAAAAACGTACTTGCTTACAAGATGAAATACACACTCTCTATTGTGGTTCCTTCTAACACTTCTGGACCGCCTGCCATGTGGGTCGATTCACTCTGCCATAAACAATGGTCAAAGATAATGATGTTTAGCAAGAAAATGACAACTTGTTACAGGCGTACAGTCAGCCTAGTAGGCAGACAGCAGAAAAACAGGCAAACAGGATATACTGCCAGGAAGCTATAACAACAATAGCTAATAGGGAAGCTAATAAGGAGGCAAGGAACAGGTGTGATAGCAGGTGGCTGAATCTGAAGGCTGTCAGGGTGGGAAAAACAGAACATGGGCGACAAGTGGGCAGGTGAGGAATGACAGAGTCCTGAGAGGAAAGAGAGACAGCGCTGGCCTCAACATGACACTTCTGAATGGGACACGGTCATGTGATCAGCTCTGTCTAAAGACCATGTAATGTCCGTGGAGGAAGGGGACATTAACCTTACTAACCTATCCGGACTAATTGCTTTTGTTCTTCAAGTTTCTATAATGATTTCTCGCAACTACATTAGAAACATTTTGGATACGGAGCAGGACCTCCGAGAAAATTCCCCTCATTGCTTAAATTAATTCATTAAATGGTCCGGGGCGTAAGCAGCACACAAGAGTATTAATGGTTAAAAACATATTCCTTAAATATATTTTAAAAAAAGCAGAGGCCCAGATTGCTCAGCTGGTCTTGTAATATACTGTATTCCAAAGTTGCGTACATAAATATTTTTTGATTACATTTCAAATTAGAATTAACAATATATTGCATAAGTAGCTTGATTTAAGAACTATGGTTTCTTTTGTGTTTCTAAAAGAGTAAATTATGTTCTCAGGGTTGTTGAGGCGTTCATGAAATGATTATGAGACGGTGTACCTCACCATATTCTGCCCGGTCCAGTCCTGGTATGTCAGACATCTTTCCCAGACATGCAGTATATGAATTTCAAATTCACAGAAATGCTTTGATCCCCCTGTTTTTTTTTTTTTCCCTTCTTCCCTCTTTTCAGCAGGTAGCCTCGCATTAACCTTTTGCCAGTGTTTCTAAAATGAGGGCTGGGTCTGTGGGAGTCTGGTACCCTTAAAGCACATCCCCAATCTCCCATGTCTCAGCTTCTGGCCCCTGTGAACCTCCTCATTCATGCAAAAAAATGAGGGGCTCAGTAGAGCTGTCTGGCTTTGATCAAGAGGGCTCTCTTCGCGGTCGCGATTGATGGCCAACACCCACGTGCAAAAAGCTTTGTGCTTAGCAGGAAAAAAAGTGAAACCTGAATGGAGTGTTAAAGAGAAGCTTTTTAGGATTTCTAACTAGCGCCTGCTGTTTGTGTACATGGAGCCAAAACTCTAAAGAACTCAGACATTAAGGGCATAATTTATCATTCCTTTTCAAGCCAACAAATAAATGCTGTATATTCTATTTTAAGACATATTGACCTTGTATTTCAAATGATTTAATTAAGTAGGGGCCATTAAGTTCTATCAGACTGAATCTAGGCTATAGGCTTCTAACTACTGTTGCTTGGGATTAGTGTCATGATTCCAATCGGACTTCTTCTCTCTGGGGCTGACACTTTCCGGGTTGGTTGATTGGTTGTTCGATATGCTCGCCGGTGTTGATTTAATAATAAAAAAAAAAAGTGCTTCTTCCTACATTATTTTCTTAATGAAGGGTCACTTGTTTTGCTGATATTCAACAATAAAGAACAACTTAATTCAAACAATTATTTATCATAGATTTTCCCACTACTGTAGGCAGGCGAGAGTGAGAGGGAGCACAGCTCGGTGTCTCTTTTCTTGTCTCTCAGTTCTGATAATTGTGCTTCTAAAATGGATAAAGTTGGCAGTTTGCAGGGGTCGGGATCGTTTGGCTCTCATATCGGGTCGGGGGAGTGTGGCAGATATTAAAAAAACCTTACCCACACATCACTTCTTGATAGACTTCGACTTTAAATATATCAAAATCTGCATATTTCAACATGTTTGGTCCAACAAACAGCCTAAACATTTTTCAGTATCATTCCGATATCAGCATCGGTGCATCCGTACTGCAGTGTGTCTGCCTCGGTCGCTCCATATTAGTGTATTTTAGTGTCCACAGGAGACCATATGCTATTTAATGAAAAGTAGCATGGTTCAGATTTAGGATGAGTGGCCCATCGCTGGGTAATTGCCTCTGAAACCTCTGACGAACCACCACAGAATTAAATGCAGCCATAAAGTCTCATTTGGAATAGAACTGAGGCAAAGTGGGATCCTAACTGTGTCACGGATGACAGCCCGCTAATATTTTATCCGAGATAAAGAGAATGATGAAATTATGAATCTAGCTCATCAGCCATCTGCTCCCTCTTATTTCATTGTGGGCCCTGTGTTGGTCTGTGACACACATTAGAAAGCTGATGCATAGTGAGTGCGAGGGCTCAGCCTAACCTTTTGGGGAAAGGCTAGGAATAAACACTTAGATAAACCGTGTTTGATGGCTGGTAGCTGTTGCTACCTGGGCATTCAGACAGTACACCAATGCGGAAAGGTCACTTGTCCCAAACATGTGCGTAATTGGGCCTAAAATACCACCTGGCATGTTTGCTCTGCACAAGATGCAGTGGAGTCTGTCAACCTTTACCATAAAGACAGGCAAGTATGTTCTGTCCGTCCACGTTACAACAGTTCAATTTATGCCCAGCATTTATTTTTTTACGTTTAGCAAATATTTTTCTGAGTGCTGATAAGTTGTTAACCCTGAAGTATAACATTTGTAGGATTTCTGATTTTGAGAGTTATGGTCAAGGTTAAAATTGATTGAAAATGCAAAAGAATGTACGCTGGTATTTCATCATTTGTTCTTACTAAGATTAAATAGACATGAATATCTCACCAGCAATGCTAATATGCAAGGATTCTTATTTCCTTCTCTACCGAGTTCCTCAATATACCGACTGCAGAATGGGAAATAAAATATTAAAAGTTATGGTCTGTGCAGGTTTTCACGGAAAACCATTACCTTTTCTCATATTCAAAAACCTCCACAATATAAAATCCATTAGGTTTCTAAAACCTGCATTCATAGCAGGAGACACGGGCGTACGTAAATGTCATCAGGTAGAGAAGAAATGAATGTCGCTGCGCTCGGGGCTCGTTTCATGACTGAACGCTTCTGACAGATGGCATCGTGTTCCGTGTTTGTCATTGCACCGATCGTGGTCAATTCTCAGAAAACTTTTTCATTGATTTCGGCACATTTACCTCAACGTCAGGACACATGGTGGGAGGTTCCAGTGTTTGCAGGGTGAATGATTTCCTTTTGTCACAGGAGAAGGCCATCGATATGTGAGTCATTGCAGTCTCTAACTCTAAAAACAAGTTGGCCCTGGAAGTGTGGATGGAAAGAACAAAAAAAAAAGGGCTTGTCTCTCTTACTTCTCCTTGTTTATGTTGTTAAAACATTAGATTTTTTTGGACTGAAGTTACAATAAAGACTGACTGTGAGGGCTTTGGGGTAAATCTCATTGTCCTCTACTGGAATAATGTACAGTAAATGGTGTTATTGTTGAAACAAGTGCTCTTTAGTTTGATGCTACACAGCTTTTACATTCTTTTCTGATATCAAATTACATGAGTACAACTGAAATGAGCAAAAAAAAGAGAAGAAAACAGCATGATATTATTTAATTATGGCAATGTTTTAATGTGTTTATTGAACGTTTTCTTTTATATCATTATGTCTCACCAGCTGAATTCCCCAAACACAAAATACAGTAGGCGGTTTTGTACCTTTGGTTAAATTATTGTCTTCAGATCCTCATTTACAACAAAGCCTTGGAGTTCCATTACTTTTGATGTTATTCACTGGTGTGGAGGTGGGAAATTGCTGTTCACTCAGAAATGCCAACGCCGAGGGGAGTTGTGGAGCTCTGATCTGCGTTGAGGGCACACATCGATCTGACCCGTGCTTGCGAGTCCCCCTTGACTAACCACCCGCAACCCCGCTTCCCACTGCTAGCTGACGGGTGTGGGAGACCACGAGGTGCCCTCTTCAGCTCGTGTCTCTCCGCTCTCCATCTTTTACTTTTTTTTTTTGTCTTACTTTTGCAAAGATGAGTAAGGGCTCTGTCCTGGAGGCATTTCACTCGCAGCCCTCGACACCTCTCTGCTTGTTCTCTCCGCCTGCTTCTCTCGAGCTGTTCTTTTTTTAAAAACACCAGTGTCAAAGTTCTCCGCTCTCCTCTCTAGGCAGCTTTGCACTTTGTCTTAATTTGAGCGCTGTTGTTTTCATCCTGCCATTTGAGCAACGGCGGAGAGCAAAGAGCAGCTTTGTAGATTTCTGTGCTCAACACCTACACCACAGTGAAACTAATTCTTGGAGTTTGAAGTCTTGTTTATTGGTTACAGTTGTTACAGGAACCTGTGGGGGGAAAAGACGAGATGAAGTGTGATCGGGCAACTTTTCAAAGCTCTCTGTCAGCAGTCTTGTGGATGTGGGAAAGCTTTGGGAATTGAAGTAGTTGCTCTGTCACTCTCTGTACCTGAATAGTGGAATCTCACTTTTATTTATGTTTGATTAATATTCTGGTTCAGTGAGTAGTCCCGTGGCATTTAAAACATGCTGCATGAGAGTTTAATTATGTTTCTCCATCATAACATTGGACCAGATAAGGTTTGGAAAACTAACTCTCTGTGAGCTCACGCAATAGATAAAGTGAGAGAAGTCATAGAGAGTAACTGCACCATAGGCTCTGAATATATAAAGCTACTATTCCCAATAGAAGGTTCTCAAAGATGATGACTTCTTTTAATCTTAAAAAAAAATGATATCTGCAAAAGCAGTGCCTCATTTGTTTTGCTATATTATGATTCCATTATTTCTATAACTACAAATTAATTCATTGTTTTATAAGAACTTAGCTTTGGTTAATACAATTTATTAACAGACGGTACCGGAAATTAGGATTGTGCAGCAGACCAGTCCGAAAATGCACTGTAGGTTTATTACTTTCTGTTAAGGGAGATGGTGTTACAGGTGTCTCTGCCCGCTCTCCCGAGTAACAAATTGGTTTATTGCTGTATAATATCTATATTCTTGTAGCGACTGTAGGACTGTCGAGGCCCGGTAATGAACTGTTTCAGTTCTGCACAGCTTGCTGAAATTATGATTTTACAATACTCACCATTTCTGCTTTTTTATAAAGACATTTTTATCAATGATTACATGAAATATAGTATTCAGCACAGCCACCCATTACACTACTAAACAGCAAACATCAGAACAGTTTCTAATGTTTTTTTAGTGTCTTAGATCATCAACTGTGATGTGAAAAAACACAAATAAATGAACGTGCAAGTCCTGCTCATACATAAAATAATAAAACCCTAGTGTAGAAATAATGCAAGGAATGCAACAGCAGATATTGAGCAAAAATGCAATGGCTATTTGATTTAATTAAATTAGTTCGACTTAGTTTTAAATCGGCTTGTTGTTTAATTCAACCATTAAACATTGTTTTTTTTATTGACAATCATTTCAAGGTCTTATTGAAAATATCTTTATGCAGATTTCGTTTAAAAAATAAATAAAAATATTCACTTTTGGAGCTTTTTGAAAAGTTTTTCATTAAGTCACTTTTCCTAAATAGAATGATGATTGTGAAGGAATTATTTAAAAAAGTTTTGACTGGTCCAAAATTAATGTTTTGTTTTTCTGTGGAAGGTAACTGACATTTGGCTGCCACTGTCTAAGATTGACAGAATATATTACATGAATCTTGAAACACCACCACCCATAGTAACATCTTGACATCAATTTACATTTTATTGGCAGTTTTGGAAAAAAGGATCAGAGCTAAATTAGTTTGAAGAGCAATTTTGTTCCAATATATAACTATGCGTCATATGTTTTTAATCTTGGTAATGACATTGTTAGTGTGAAATAACTTATTTGCCTGGATAACAATTAAGTTAACGACTGCTTCTATCTAATTAATTCTCACTCTTCTTTCTTAACACTGAGATATAATCAATTTTATATCTTCGTTCCATTTGTGATGTTAATTGTGGAAACTTAAGGAAACTTCAACTCTTACTGTGATGTGTAAATCTCTGGTTTTATTTAAGTTAATGCTGAAGCATGAATGAAAAAACTATGGTTTCATTTGATGCTGCAGTCAAACACTCACTTCAACCTTAAAAAAACATCAAATGAAGACAGGAAGCAATCAAATATTTAACTGTTGGATGTTATTTTGTTGGTGGATGATTTGGAATATGCTGTAATTATCAAAATAGGGGAAACGCCAAGTCTTAAAACGGAATAAATATTCAATAACCCTGTTGTGCAACCATTTGTTCTGCTCCAACAAATCTCTCATAGTTTATTTAAGTGATTAATTAAGGCAACAAGAAAGCCTCTGAAAACACTGGCCTTGCAGTAATTATTTTCCCCTCAACAAAAAACTCAATCGGTCAAATCTGCTTATCTTTCTTAGTTACACAGTGGACGTTGCGCTCAAAATCATCGCCTCTATGTGGCCTCTCAGCAAGCATATGTGGAATAACCTTCATGTTTTTTTACTGTGATGAAATGCTGATCGGAGCAGACGCACTTTATGATGAGGAAATACTGCATTCATTTCATATTTCACTAATCTTGTCCGTATTAGTTTCGAGTGTTCCCAATAAAACACAGACCATGGATATTGCTGACAGCGATTCTCTGCAAATGCTTTACCAACTGCCAACGAGAACAGCCCATCTTAAGTCCTCTGATCTTCAACCCATTGAATCTAATTTAATTCTAACATGACACAGTGTATCTGTTACGCTGTTAAACTCCATTTCAATGCGCTTGAAATAATTTTCCCCGGTTGTGTTTATTAGCATATTCTATCCAGTTTATTTACTGTCAGAAAACTAAAGACGTAAAACTTAGTATTTTGCACCACTGCAAATATTGAAGTTTGAGCAAAAAACTTTCTGCTGTCAGCTACATCTTAAATGTCAAGCCAATTATCCTGTTTTGTATCAACACGATCACCCACTCTTCTATCTACAAGTCAGCCTCTGATATGTATCGCCATGAAACCTACTTTTAAAATAATTTCATTCGCCCACATGGGTCACACCTATGAACCAGTGCAGATGTTATCCAAGTACCACTTGCACTTCAGCCTTTTTAAATGTTGCAACGTTTAAATGATTTATTTTACTTTGGCTTTAACTCAAAGGGTTGAACTAAAAGTACTTTCAGTAACTTTTTTGAAAAGAAAGAAATAGAACATTGCTTGAGAGCTTCCAGCCATGCTAGCAGCTCTGTGAGGCTGATGCTAAAGCCAGGATGCTAACATTATGACGATGACAATGCTAACATGCTGATGTTTAGCAGGTATAATGATAACTGTGTTTATCATCTTAGTTTAGAGTGTTAGCTTGCTATTTTTTGCTAATTGGAACTAAACATGAAGTACAGCCAAGACAGATGAAATTTGGTGGTTTTGCAAGTATTTGATCATCAAAAATTCCATTATTTCATCCTGATAATAATTTCACAGAAATCCATCTAACAGATGTTGAGGACATTTTTGCGAAATACCGAAAAGTGTTATCCCCCAGATGAAATTTGAGGAGATCACTAAAGTCAATTAGGCTTCATCCCTTGGGAACCATGCATGTTTTTAGACAAAACATCATAGCAACCTATCCACTAGTTGTTGAGACATTATCTAGCCTCAAGATAATGCTACATGTGCAACCACTTAGATAACGTGTTAATGCATATCTGTGCATTGGTCTTTTTTGGGTAAACTTCTGCAAACAAAAAGCAGTGCAATTAAAGAGGAATATAAATACGCCCTTGCTGACTTCAGAAGAAAGACCTCAAGCTCTGATGCAGATTAGTTTTTGGTTTTTTTAATGGAGAGGTAAAAACTCTTATTCAGTCAGCATTGTGGTTGTCTTGTTAGTGGATATTAAACACAGTGTGCATAAATTATTCACACAGGCTCACCATAACAACTTCAGGAAGCAAATCATCCTACCTGCTGCACAAAGGAGTGTTTCAGACACACATCTTTGTTACAGCTTAAGAAGCAGAGAAAAATGACAGACTCACAACGGGACGATTGTAAATCAGAGTAGTTATTTGTCAAATTTATTCAAAAAAGTTTGGATGTTTTTCCCCTGCAACTTTCAGAAAAACACCATTATGCATGTTAAAAGACGACAAACGCCATGCATGGAACACCTCGCTGAGTTTACGGGTGGAGACTTCTTTGTGGCTTCTGTAGCTCCAGTGCTGCAGACTCTGGGAAGAAAAGAAGAAAAAAAAAAAACCACGGAGGAAATCTGGTACTTTTCTGAAGCTAAAGTGGAACGACGTGTTATCACATTAATGGAGTTTGAGTCACATCTTGAGTTTAACAGAGATGTTAGATATCAAAGTATTTTTTGAGGGAAAGTGGCAAAAAAAGGAAAGTAAGAGAGGAATTAGAGCTCAGGTGTTTGAGGTTTTTATACAAAGTTTCTTGGTAATTGGAGTGTCGGCAGCGAAAGAAAAACACATGAAACACACATTTGAGTCTGTTTCTCTCACATCCTTCAGTAGAAAAAGGAGGCTTCAAAAGGTAATTACATTTTGGTATCAAAGAGCATGCGGCAGTTGGAGCTTAAGGCCCCAAAAAATAGAGTCCAACCTATTCCTCATTACCTCAGAAGACAGGGGTGTAAGGCTTCTTCCTCGTATGTCTGTAGTGTGTGTATTAGTGTGTGCATTAGTGTGTGTATTAGTGTGTGTATGTATTGTGTGTGTGTGTATTAGTGTGTGTATTAGTGTGTGTGTGTATTAGTGTGTGTGTGTGTGTGTATTAGTGTGTGTTTACTGCGGGTCAGGAGGCTGCACTGTACATTCCTGTTTGCATACTGTTTGTTGACTCGTCTTTGGCAGGAGCCTTTACACTTCGGAGAACAAAGGCAATGTTTCCAATTACAGTGGATTTCATTTGGTTGATGCATTGTAATGGCCGCGGACTTGGACAGGTGTTGTTAGTTCTAAAATGTATGTGCGACTCCCTCGCCGTTTTTGTTTTTTTCCCAGAGTTGGGGATTGTTGGCGGTTGGGGACAAGGGGAGGATGTAGGGATTCTTCGAGGGGTTTTACTGGCCTGGGGGACAGCTGTAGCACTCTGTGTGTGTGTTTTTTTATTATTTATTTTTATTCATTACACAGTAGAAAACCCATCAGTACTGCGTCCTCTAGGGAGTGTTTTGTTCAGGGCTGCCTCGGCCTTTGCTGCATGTTTGGCACGCTTGTTTGAATAGTAAAACAGTGAGAGTAAATTCGAGTTGCAAGATTTATGTTTCCCTGTGTGATTCAGAGAAGTAAGGTGAAGGATGTGAAAAGGAAATTGGCATTCAGAGCTGGGGATGATGACGATGATGATGACGGTGACTAGGGCTGGGCGATGTGGCCTAAATCTATTGTTCCCAATAGGTCAATTCATATCTTGATAAGGATATGACGACATAATACGTTTTCTGGTTAGTCAATGAATAGTCTACATGAAATAACCTAATGGTAATGCCTTTTTCTCTATGTTCCTATGCTAATTTAATAGCTCAATAATGAAAAGTAAGGAGTATTTTCCTATTTAATTCACTGATTATATCATTGCTTATAATAACCGAGTTCAGCTTTTATAAATAGTTTTTTGTGCTAGTTTTAGACCTGTTCCGTTTACCTTCATTATCATTGCAATGTACAAGTCATCTACATGTAGTGTGATGGCGTCAAGCATTCCAATCCTGTCTCCCACAAAATGATCTTCCCATACAGCTAAACTGCACTCTTTTATTATGTTTTGAGGGATACGCATTTTCATCTCGACCAAACTGTTTGAAACCATTTGATCAGAAAACAAAAACGCCACAGAACTACTTCCTAAGGTCAAGGCTACAAATCTACTTGATTGGATTCGGTAAAAAACATCATGGTTTGACTTAAAATGAAAACGAAATTGAAACAAAACAAGACACGACCTCCATACGTGGACCTCCGCCCACTCATTCAAAAGTTATTTTAAAAGCAAACTTAATCCGAGACGCTGTGAACGTAATTCATGATGCAGTTTTGTTGTGTTGGATCATAATGCTCAGCCCGGTCTCCTAAAGATTTACATACATTTAATTATGATCTATTTTATCTGGGGGTTTGCACTGCTTCTCCACAGAATATTTTATTTATCTTTTAACAGTTGTGTGATGTACAACGTAGCTACTGTTCCTATATAGATGGCTACAAACCAAATACTGCTTTGCCTCGTTTTGTGTACCATACTCTGTTTATGGAGAGGAAAAAAAGACATGCTTGTTTATGACAACAAATATGCCTGTAGCGGGGACCGGCGTCACATCACCATAGAAACAATCAATGCAACGTATAAAGGATAGACATTTTAATATTAAATGACTATATATATTGCCCAGCTCTGACAGACAATACTAATGTGTGACTGATGATGATTAAAGTTTCTGATGACCCTGATACTAATGATGATGTAGATTCTGATGAGGCTGATGGGGCCGATGTGATGGAGGTCACAGGGGCTCATTCAAACATAACCTGAGCAGATATATTAATCATAAAAGCCTCGTCGCTTCAGAGGTAAGACAAAGAATTCAAAAGTAGTTCATAATTGTGTCCTTCTATACTTGACCACTCGTGTAAAGAGGCCAAATAACCTTCATTGGCAGGAGCGCTGTGCGAGCGGTGTCGGGGGTAATCAAGCGTTCTATTTTCCCACCCTCATCAGTTACCGAAAGTGGGCCGCCATCTCCCCGACTGGACCTCGCCAACCAACACACACACACACACACACACACACTGCAGCCTATACAATTATCACAAGCATTACATTAGGTCATCATGAAGAACACTGCACTCAGAAAAGTCATTATGAATAATAGAAAAAAACAGTGTGCTTGACTGGTGCTATTGTAAAATTGAAATGACAAATGTGGATTAAAATCAGGTCCTATTTAGTATTGCATATTCAACACCCTGCAGAACACAGTTCTACTCTGGTTTTGGGGAGGGATTTTGGAGGCTCAGAAGAACCGCAAAAGAAAACGAAGTGAGTTTGTGTCAGCAGCAGAGGAGCAGAAGAAAAAAAGAGTCTAGAGTTGTCTTCCTAGTTATACGATCATCTCTTTCCCATCTGCTCTGCTTTTCTTTTTTATCGTCCTCAACAAAGCTTGAAACTGCTCCCAACATTCCTCGAGGCTTCACATATCCCTTTCTTGTGAGAGGGAGCGTGTTCAATAATTAAATAAATAAAAGCCCGCCTTAATGTTTAATGAATGGTGTACCAGCATACGAGTTCTCGCTAAAACACACTTGTTAAAAATGTGAGGGTGCCGGCTTACTTGTTGAGGTGGACTGATTACTGTCGGAATTATAGCAGCAGATAAAAAATATATGAAGTGTGGCTGTGTAATATGCAGTTAACATGTATTTCTAATTCTGCTTCACTTTTTCCTGTGAGTACATGGTGTGTTTTTATTCATGTTGTTACCTTAGTCTTTACGTTCTAATTTTCTATTGATGTTTTTGAAGTAAGCTTCAGATGTCCGTCTTCATATTTTATGATGTCCTCAACCTAAAATCCTTAATTTGCATAAAGTGTTTCAGCGGATTAAAGGAGTTTGCCTTTTTTTTTAAATTAAATTAACTTTCTTTAATGAAAGAAACCCGTTGGTTGTGTCAAGATAAATACATGTAGGTTTAATTCCACTCCAGAGGGGGACAGAATCTGTTTGATGTGTGAGCTCGGTGAAATTGAGAATGAGGTGCACTTTTTTTTTTTTTACTGTCCCATCTACGAGGATTTACGGGATGTACTCTCAAGTAAAAGGACTTCCACTAAAAGGACTTCCATTTATTTTGTCTGATTGACAACAAAAAGTGCTTTTGAGTTGTGCTTCAGGAAAGGAACCTTTTTCTGTAGCAGATTTTATTTGCTACCATTATTGAGAGAAAGCAGAATATTTTTTTTAAGATGGAGCGGTGAAGTAACCTTTAATTGAAACCTTTTCTGGCTGTATTTTTGGTGTCTTATAAACCCATGAGGATTGGGCACATTGTGTGCATGACACGAAAATAAAGAAATCAATCAATCAATCAATCAATGTCGGTGCAGACTGTAAAAAAAAATGGCCACAGCGCTCTCAGTATGGGAGAGTCAGCGTGAGGGAGATAGGAGGAGGTGGAAGGTGGACTATTGGATGCAATGTTTCTGTACTTTATTAATATCTTGCTCAAAACAATACTTTGTCAGCTGCCCGCTCGTGATATTTTCGAGTAGAAGTTAACCCGAACCTACTACTACGACATGGTGAATGGAATCTTACCCTACAAATTGTATAATATTAATAATATAAGTGTAGCTTGATCTTAATCTGCACCTGTGCCAAAATATCTAACTTAAACAGAATGAATAGAAATGCCAAAAAGAAAAAAAGAAATGGCTGTGCAGCGTTTGAATGTTTCAGAATTAGTATGTCACCATTGTGAGGGGAGCTTTGAACCTTTCGCTTCAGCTCGAGTGTTTACAGGCTTTGTGTGTTCTCTCCTCATGACAATGTTCTTCCCTTCTTCCATTGTCAACCTCTCACAAGCGCTCCATGTTTTCCACCACACCGCCTCGCCCCTTTACAGTCCACTGAGTCAGCCGAGGATCTCCAGTGTTTCACGAGCGCATCGCATGCCAAAGCCTATACATCAAGTGTGCATTGTGACCTTGGGAGGGTGCAGAGAATCACTACTCAATCAATGCTATTAATTAATCGCATTCCTTCTGGAGTACCACAGAAGTGCAGGAGTCAGGCGGTGGGCAAACACACTTAACAGCTTACGTGAAGTGCTGTGTGTTACGGAGGTCTTCGGCTGAGCGTTGGAGATAGCACATCAACCGGCCAGTCGTTAATGTCCGCCGGCCTGTCGTTCTCTCTCTCTCTCTCTCTCTCTCTCTCTCTCTACTGCTCTCCCGTTGGTCTGCCACTTCTTTCTGATGAGGAAATATTGAGTGGAGAGCCGCAAACCCCAGGGTTGAGTCTCGGCAGCCTGCGGATGTGCTTGAGCTGTGAAAATGAGAAAGGTGGGGGAGGAAGACGAGGTGGTGGTTGTGGAGGAAAGGTGGGAGAGGGGGCACGCGGTTCTCATGCAGGTGGAATTGTTTTCTATCTAGCTGAACTGGAAAACATTTCAGAGGGGGAAAAAAAACCCGTGTGGGAGGTGTAGTAGAGGAATGCCAAACCACTGCTGAATTCCAAGTGCAGAACTCAAAACGGCAAATGTGCATTAGCTGTGCATTTATTTCAAATGTTTTCTTACTGTCCGTATGAGCAAAGTGAAGATAGAGTATACAACACTGGGGGCTGCAATATGTGACTGTGATCATTTAACTAATCATTAAAAAAAATATGAAATAGTGAAAAGTTGAGGTCTTCAAATTGTCTGCTTTTAAAGCTCCACACCTGAACCATATTTAACTCGCAACAACATAAATCAGAGCCATTGTTCTTGATCAATTATTGATCAATTATCAAATTCTGTAGTAGATTAGTTCAATGTTGTTTGTCTCAGTGTTTTATGTTGCTTCTTGTTTTCTTCTCACTTTCCAAGCATTTGAATCAGCAAACCGGATGTGATAAGTGTGCACTTATAAGAGCATTCACTGTGACCGTTTGCCAACTGATTTCCTTTTCTCCATATATTTTTTTTTTTCTTCCTAGATTATTTGGACACCAAGTCAATTTTGTATGCTTGTAGAAACCCGAGCCTATTTTATTCACAAGTCCAATAATACAATAAAAACTTGTGCAGTTCATAACTTAGTTTGTCAACACTGTATACTGTACATGAAATAAGATTACTGGATTTCCAGAAACTCATCAGAATGCATTATTCTCCCAGGCCATAGAGTGAATTGTTTACTAAGAATCACTGTTGTGTTCATGATTAGATTGCATATACAGTAGTGTTGCACAAAAGGTGTTGGGAAAACTCTGCCGTTAAAATGAACAATACTCAATTGAATTAGTACCGGTACTTTAAGAATGATGGTGTTTTATAAGACCTGTATTTATGAGTTGAGTCAATGTGTAACAGCATCCTTTAACTGCTTGCGGGCGAAGTGGGTGTGACAAATGTTTTTTTGTTTTGTTTTGTTTTATAAATACAAGTGCTCTTGTAGACCACCCACGGCTTGTCAACAAAGAAGACTCACTAAAGAACTGTAGCGGAGGGTTTTGAGTTGTGTCCATGGATGTATAAAGACAGCTATACTTATGAAAGTCATAAAATAATAACACGGAGGCTCAGTAGTCGGAGCCAAGACAACAAACTCTTTATTGCTCCCAACTTGTCAACGGCGGTGCATTACGGATTCACTCTTTCAGTTCTTAGCATTCACAATAGAAGCACCAAACACATACACGGCTTCACTGCTTACCAGAGGGAACTTACATTTACTCGGAGCATTAAGCAAAGAGGCAACCATAGAAAATATAAACGTTTTCAAGTCTCAAGTTTGGCAATTTGGCGGTCGCCATGTTGGATTACGGCCCCCGCCAACTTTGTTTCTTGCAACCAGTGAACGGAAGTTACCATGTTTGGACTGCAGAGGAGTGACGTAGAGACAACGTATAGGGCTCTGGTAGCAGCAGTGACCTGTCAAAGTAAGCCCGTCATAAAGCATACTCCACTTTATGGTCTGTTTGACTCTAAATGGACCATCATTTACTAAATGAACATCATGCTGTATTGGAGAGGACTTGGAACTAGAGATTTAGACCATAAGCTCATGTTTACAATGTTTACTGAGGGAATAAATCAGGTGAGAATTAGGGTTATTCTCTCACAGACTTTTATAAAATCTGACTTTTGCTTTTACAACCAGAGAAGTCGCCCCCTGCTGGTCAGTAGAGATGATGCACATTTTAGGAAACTTCCGCATTAGCTTCATTTGTCAGAACCCTAGGTCGCCCCCTGGAGGCAACTCAACAAATTGGCTTGCAGTAATGCTAGCACTTATCTCTGCATGGTTTTACCCTTTTATAAGCATCATTTTGATGTGAAGGTTGACAAATAAAAGCGTGTAAAGTCCTGACCTTAAGTAAGAGTCTATCTAGTCCTGGTTGGCTATTGATTTTTTTTTTTTACATGTATATAAAAACAAAGAACTTTTAGTTCCATGCTCTGTCATCTATTATTCCATTACTTTAACTGATGTTTTAGGTTTTTGCCGTGCTTTCGTTTCTGTATCGATGTCAAGATATTTAGGTATGTATTGTATCAAAGTCATCATTTTGGTATAATGACAACACTAATATACAGCATCTAAAAAGCCACTGTACACCACCTGCTCAGCACCAAACAGCAGACAGACCCAGTTAGCAACTAGCTGGTGAACATAATTGAGCATTAAGCAGCTAAAGAGCCAAATATGTCCCTAAGTAGTTGGTAGAGACCAAAAACAGAGCTAAAAAAGACTGACTGTTGGACTGGCGGACGTGAAAATGAAGCAGCTGTTTGCTATCAAAGTTAATCAACTCAAAAGTCGATGATGGGTCAATGCTGTGTCCACAAAATGGTTTCCACTGCCCTCAAGAAGCCAAAAAGATCTATTACAGCAAGCTGAAGTCTTAAAAAAAACCGTCCTGACAACTTCTTCACATATCATTTTACACAAACTCGACAGCACGTGGGAGTATGAGACAGCCTTAAATGAGGCAGAGAGCCGGCTGTTTTTAGGACACATTACGTGCTGTAACTGCTGAGTGTCTCTATTAGCATTGAAGTCTTTCACAGTGAAATGTTCCAGAACTAGATGAATAAATGCATTACACTGTGATGTTATCAATAGGTATTATGGACGAGGATTCACTGTGGATGGGATTCATGGATCATTGTAAGAGATCAATGGATGGCACTGACGGAGAGTTAAAACATTATATTCAAGACATGTACACGAATACACCAGTCACTGGCTTTATAGTAAAAGAAAAAAAAACTCATCCTGCACACAGACAAGGCCATGGTCTCACTTCAGTGGTTGCTTGTGTTCTCAGGTGTGTTAAACATCACCTCTGTTCAAAGACACACCGTTTCTTGCTATAATGTAGAGGAGCTTTGATAATGCAGCTAAAATAAATCCTACAGTAACTTGAATCTGTATCGTGACTTTTGTTCACTTTAGTTTTCTCTTTGTTCAACATCACTTTCACCCAACTCTCTTCCCTCCCCTTTTTGTTTGTTTGTTTGTTTGTTTGAAGTCTCTCTCTCTCTCTCATGTTGGAACCATTTGTTCTTTTATGTTCTGTTTGTCTCTTCAAACTGTTTTGGATAATAAAGCATATCCGTGATAATTATAGCACCTTCCAAAGAGCAAGGATTAAGGTGACTTCATTCAGAACAAAAGATGAGACAAAGTCTTAAAAAAATGTGTTGCAGAAATTGTATTTTCCCTTGGTAGAGGATGTTTTTGGTATTTTTTATGACTTTACTGCAGCACTAAGAGTAAGTGGGGTGTTGACCTGCCAGAAGTAATTAACCTATTACAATTGCTCTGACACATGTGACATACAGTGAACAGTGTATATTTTTAAAAAATATGGTCAATAAGCTTTAAGCATTTCTAATTTCTTCGGACACGCTGAATTGCATGTCGTCTAAAAGCATAACAAATTGTTAGGTTGCAACCTTAAAGGTCCTTTTAATTCTACAAGGGTTATGCTTAAAAAATGACTGCATTCAATTATGGAGTCAGGGTACGTCATAAACGCTGCCGTCGGCCCATACAAACACTTGTTCATTTCTTCAAGCGTTGTGTGGTTAATAGAAGTGTATCCACAGCACAGAATGAAAACAGCCGACCACAGGGCCGCTTCGGTAAATCGCTGCAGCTGCCCTTGGAGAGAGTCACCTCCAGCCAGCAACGCGGCGGGCGGATTGTGCTTTCCAATGTTATTTGTATAAACAGCTATTGATCTTACAGGGGAGGACTGGCACTAGTCAGCAACTTTATCAACAGCTGAAAAGAAATGAAATTACATTTTTTGATGGATGCTCCTGTCAGACAAAAAGAACAACAAATGCCTACAGCGTCCGGGGGGGGGGCTACAATCCTCGCCAACAATGATTGTGCAGGTAAACAAGGCTACACTGTAAGTGAATGTAACAGCCTTTGGATCCAAAGCAGTTCTTATTATTTATTTATATGAATAGAGCACCTCTGACACCCATGGAGGTTACCAATTTGTCTCTTTTTGACTGTTGCACCTTCACATTCCTTTAATGTTGCCTTGTTAACTCTAGCCCCAGTGATCGAAATATAATTCCCCCGAGCGGAGAAGGCTTGAGCAGCAGCCCTTATACCGAGAGTGCTAATGAGATCCCAGCGAGCTCTTTCATAATGAAACATCTTTGGGGCCAATTGTCCATCACTAATAATCATATGGTAATAACCGCTGCAAAAAAAAAAACTGCACCGAGGAGTAGAGTTGCTCTCGTTTACTTTTTAAAGTGCACTCCGCTCTTTGGTGAGGGAAAAGAAGATAGGATAACCGAAAAAAGGAGGTGATAAAAGTAAAAATGGCAGATGAAGACCATTATAAAGAATGGAGGAGTAAGTGGGGATAAAGTTTAAGAAGGAGGTAAATAAGAGGCAGGAATGTGATAAATAAAAAAAAATAGAGGAAAGAAAACAGCCAAATAATGATTATTTAATGATGAAAAAAGTAAAAATGCTAACTAATAATGTTCCCATGAATAAGTGATCAATTAAATCAGTTGTTGGTGCATGTGTGTTTTGGTTGGGGGTGCGGACAGTGCTGGCTAATGTTGGTTTAATGTAGTTGCTAGTTAATGGCCCATTCGTCATAATGCCCCTTTCCTCATTTACAACTGCCGTGAGGTTGGGAGGACTGTATCGGCGCCACCACTGGGACTGGCGAGCTGGCGAACGTAATGGAATCTAAATTGATGCCATCCAAAATCAAAGTGTGTTGGAGCAATAATTAGGGATTTAGAGAGCCGTTCTGCATATCATTATAGGCTTGTTCGGGTTGAAGTAACAAATCAAGTTTTTGAAAAATTGTTCATCACTGTAGGTGTAACAGTTTCTTCGAACACGTGACATACACCCGCAAGAAATGTGTCTTCAAAAGGCCGATCAAAGACGTAGAAACATTGCATCACTTGAGCTACTCTCAAAGAGTAATGATGAATGTGCAGCCACAGAGGGAATATCATTAATTTTTTTGAAAAAATTTAAATATCAACGGCAGAGGCCTCCAAGGTTTTTTTTAGAATTCCATCACCATGGTTACCAAAAGTGTTTTAAACAATAGGCACGTCACTCTGATGTCTTCCGTGGTGTTTTTAATTGGATCAAGGTCTAAATTCGACAGGGAATAAATAAAAAACCTCAACAAAAAGCTGTATTTTCTCAATAACCTTTATTTTCTGGCCACAACACAATTCGGCTTAAACCACAGAAAAGAATACATTAGAGGATGTGAGAATGTGTTGGAAATTGGCACATTAGTGGTATAATTACAGCTCAGTGGAGAAGCCTAATACTCTGAGTTTCCAGAAAAGCCATTATGTATTGTCAGTGAGTGAGGGCCAGTCTGCGTGGACTCACTGATGGGTCAATAGGAGGAATGGGAGATGAGCCAGGATAAACAAAATGCCACGGGCCTGGCCTTACAAGCAAACGCTCACACAAACCCACACATATACTTATGGAAAAATAAACATACAAATGCTGGAACAGTGGACCATGACAGACTGCTGAGGCTAAAGACGGAAACTAGAAATGGCTCCTTGTCTGGCAAACTACAGCTTCTCAATCAAACCCCAAATGTTAGCAGTGATGTAGTTATCTTTTGACATTGGCTTATTTTAAGTCTGTGGTAAATTATGTTGCGTGTTTTGTGCAGTATCATATGTTGCCTTCAAAGGTGAATTCAAGGCAAGAGCAAGGACAGGCTTTAATATTGAGTTGGGTTTGGGTTTAATCTCTCGGGCACAACTGGGAAAAAAAGCATTTATTTAGTGCTAATGTAAGTGTTACATAGTATAGCTTTTGTTGTATATGTGTACAACATCAAAACTAGAAAAGAAATGATTGGCGCGGGTCAAAATAATGATTAATTTCCCCAAAAGGGCTTAATGATGCATTCAGAAGTAATACAAACCTTTTTGTCAAAACTATAAATACGCTTTGCATGTACTATATGTTCAGTTTGATAATCAAATCCACACCAGCTGCAGAAAAAAAAAACCCATTTTATTCATAAGAAGTATTGCAATGAAAAATCCTTAAAGTAATGAGAAATAATTATGTCAAACAATCGACTTTATCTTACCGTAGAGCAGCCCCTCAATTAGGCAGTACAAATCCAATTATGAAGAAATTAATAATTGTACTTAACATTTGGCCTTGGGTTAATGTTAATGAGCACATGAGTTAATCCCAAACTGAGGGAGATATTGACATTTGGCTCAAGATACTTTGTTTATATCTGCACTATCCTGCTTCTCTTCTGCTACATTTATCAATACAGGCCCACATATAATCAGAATTCTCCTATGTATTGCCTCATGCTTCTGGCTAGTACCTTCTGGCCCTAATTGACATCTTCTTGACCACGGATGCGTAGCAATTACACAGATAGGTTACATAAAATAAAACGTGAAAAAAATGTATGATGTAAGTAATGGAGTTTTCTGAACACGGCTACATTGATCTGTTGTTTGTTTGTAAAGGGTCATTTGGGGTAAATTTAAATGATGCTGTTTACCAGACGGGGCTGAAGTCTTGAGTTTCATCTATTTTGACACACGGAAAGTTCAACCCAGTTGTGATTTTTCAGCACTGATGTATTCATCTGTGTTCCTATACATAGGGAACACTGAGACTTTGAAGTATAGGAGCTCCGTTAGGGGAATAAAGCGGAATGGGATACAAAAACTAAGCTACAAAGGCAAAAGCTAGACAGAGTATTGGATTAAAGGTGACATATCATTAAAAACTCACTTTTTCAGTCTACATACATTTTGGGTATCAACCAACCCACACACTGTGAAATAAGGCAAACCAGTCAGGTGTTATGGGTTGTTTTGATCAGAAAACATGTGAATCAACAAGATTCAGATATGGCTTCCCTTCCTATGTCACATGCATGTTCATTAGAATATACTGCCCCCCCCATCTGAGTATCTCCAATCATGGCTTGATAAACACCTTTGCAAAAATGCAACATATTTGTCTTGCAAGCCAATCAACAATCAGCTTTTTTGGAAGGAGGTCTTAAAGAGACAGGCGCTAAAATGGAGCATTTCAGACAGAAGGTGATACGATAATAATAATAATAATAATGTGTTTAAACATAACATTAAAGCACGTAAACATGTTGTGGTAGAAACCCAATGTATGAAACAAAAGTTGAGCATTATTTATGCCCTTTAAGAAAATGGAGGACAGTGCCGAAACAGTGGAAGCCCCTTCTGTCCAATACAGTCCAGCCATTTTTCCAAACATGTACTTTATTTGGAGACACACACCCAAATGTGAAGTGCACAAACAATTGCGGAAATATAATAATCTTTATATAATGAATTATAACAAAGTTTAGGCATTTGACTGATCAACTTGGCAAGCAAAGCATTGATTATTGAGCAAGACAACCTGTTGCGCCACTCATTAAACAAGCAGTAAACATTCACCTGGCAACAGAGCTGTGTGCCCTTGAAACATGTGTGTTTTACCTCACTGTCTCTGGGCAAAGGCATTCACCACATCATTAAAATCCGGGGCTCTGACCAGATCTGATTCGATTGCCGTCAGTGCAGAGGAGCTGTGAGCCCTCGGGTCATATTGCTTTTTCAGGTCGTTTTTTTGCGCTCTCCTGTTCTTCACAGTTTGTGACTGGCTTAACACATACTTTAAGCCTTGGGCAATGTGGATTGTTCAACCAGCATTATGTTTGATTATGAGGTTAAATCAAATGGCCGTTTAATGAGAGATGCTAATAAAGGATTATCTTATCTCTTGTTGTAAAATTTCAAAGAAATTATGTTTTAACCACAATTAAACCAAAACAATGCGCCGAAGAAGCTAAAAAGCCGTAGAATCGGTCATCATTTGTTAGGTTTCAAAGAAGTTCTGATAAACTGTTCCTAATTCTCCAAGCACCAAACCATAGGCCGTATATAAGAAGTGGACTTAGTCTCTGTGACGTCAACCGCTGGTTTGTGGAATACAGATTTGTGTTCAGCATTTTGGCAGCACCATCTTGGGTTTTGGAACCAGAAGTGACAAAGCTGAATAAGACATTTTTGGACGACCAAAATGATACAGTTTATTGACAAAGACTTGAAATTAGGGATTGAGAAGTAAAACAAATGTTCTAATGTTTACTGAGGTTATAAATCAAGTGAGAAGTAGGCTCATATTCCCATAGACCTCTAGACAATCAGACTTATTTTTGCAACCAGAGGAGTCGCCCCCTGATGGCCATTGGAAAGAATGCATGTTCTAGGCATTTCTGCATTGGCTTTACTTTTCAGAACCAGAGGTTTTCACCTGCGCCAAACACCAGATTGATAAAGAAGCTAAGAACACGGGCATTTTTGTTATGAGTTGGTGGAGACCAAAACAGAGCTATAAGGAGAATGTTTATTGGACTCAATCAGGTGAACATGACATTAACAGTCCAATTGAAAAGGGCTCTGTTCAGCTGAAAGTGTAGGGGGTCAATTGTTTGCTACAGCTTTGGATAGAACAATACCATAATATAGCTGGGCTATGTTGTATGCCCCCTAGTGGCCTAAAAAAGTCTGTGCAAATGCCAGTGCCCGTTGAGTGGTTCTTGGTCTTATGAACACTACTACTGGATAGATGTTGGTCTCTAAGGCTGCGCAACGTCACCACCCCAGTCATCCCAGTTCCAAACCCATTCAACCAGCAGCTGTGGATGAGAGTGCAGTACAGAGACAGATGGGAGCAGGTGGTGGTGGTGGTGGTGAGCATTAAGTGGAGAGGGGGGAGCTGTTTGGGGCACAGTTTCTTCTGAAAACACAAGGATAGAACCGTTCTGGTTTTGTCGACATGACATGCTGTTTGGATGTGTGAACACAAACCAGATGGTCCATCAGTAGTGTGACCTGAGCAGCATGTTTACTGTACAATATGTGAATATGAGTATATGTACATTATCTGATTTGATTTTGCTTCAGAGGATGAATTTCCAACTATAAACACACAATGACACCTGGCAGCTTGCAAGTATTCAGGTTTCATTTCAAAGATGAGATTCATTTTAAGAACATAAAAGTGGAGAATGACGAGGATGCTACCTCATTACACACATCGGGCCTGATGTAAAACTGCTTAACCCAGCATTGGCACTCCACCAATCATCAGTCTGCTCTCTAATCAAAAACCAAGTACTTACTCAATGCACGGAACAGATTTCCTTCGGAGAACCACTATAGTAGACTTATTCAAGGGTTGTTAACAGCTTTTTCATTGACTTCCACGACTTTGAAGGTTGGAATTTGCTTATCTGTATTTTGTTAGACACGTAATTTGCATAGATCTCTATCACGGGTTTGCATCTCATTGAAGGATGTTTATTTTGTCCCTTGCGTAGCTTCAAAGTGCTCTGTGCATCCAAGGCCAATAAATCATTTCCATAATAAAGACTTAGCTGCATTTGTTTGTATATGGGAAGACAAGAACAAACTTTAGAAAATGACAAAATAGTAAAATTAACTTTAAAAGCAAATAGCGGGGACATGATGCTATGCATATTGCCCGTTTGATGCTTTTATGTTTTTTGTCTTGCTAACATGGGGTTACATTTTTTTTTTTTAAAGTGAAATAAATTTACACACAGCGTCACAGAGTGAAAGCAAC
This sequence comes from Anoplopoma fimbria, assembly GCF_027596085.1. Lineage (NCBI taxonomy): Eukaryota > Metazoa > Chordata > Actinopteri > Perciformes > Anoplopomatidae > Anoplopoma > Anoplopoma fimbria. The sequence continues at coordinate 4,293,828 of NC_072462.1, read as the reverse complement.
GGATAAAACAAACAGTGTATTCTTTGTTTAAGGGTTGGCATACATGGACAACAAATCTACGTCTAGATATTAATCATGGTAGACCAATCTTAATTGCATACTGTACCTAAATGGATGCACAACGAGAGCAATTATACCCACCGGGATGAACAGCGCAGGCAAAGTCAGCCATCACCAAATGTCATTTAAAATACTTTAATCACACACACACGTGTCTCTGCAGCATGTTATCTACAGCATAACTGTCTCCGCAAAAAGATATTCCCCCCCATCACATTTTTTTTCGACATGCATATAAACACATTTCACACTGCAGCACAGTTTATTACTTCACTCCTGTATGTAGCCTGTATCTCTATCACTATGTTTATAAGCATGACAAATTGCACACACACACACACACACACACACACACACACACACACACACACACACACACACACACACACACACACACACACACACACACACACGTGGTCATGCACTAAAATGCACATACCCATTTGGTTCATCCTAAATGAATGTAAGCATGCTTCCTTAGCTGACCTGCTCATAGTGATGTGATAATTGGCTCGGAACCATCAGACTGTGAGATGGCAGACTCCGACCTTGTTAGCTTGAATTGCACCTCCATTACACTGGTGTGCATGCGTGTGACCGTAATATGGAATAATGTGTGTGTGTGTGTATGTGTGTGTATGTGTGTTTACTCCGATGCCTTTTGTTTCTTCCAGCAAGCAAACTTACCAACAACCTCACTAAACAATAACGATTCAATTCAATTACACGCTGTAAGTTATTGTGGTCATATATTAAATCAGACAGAAATGGAAATACTTACCCATACATTCCTACTACGATATCTCCCCTCCTGCAGTATTCTTCTATTAGGGATGCTAATTTAGTTTTTTTTTCGTCTGACAGATACCCAACTCTTGTTAACCAACATGCATGGGAGCTGTTGTCGAAGTGCCTAACAATCCGATACCTAAAACAGGTTGAATCCATCATTCGCCGCCATCTGCAGTGCATGTGCTATACGGGCAACAAGTCTATACTGCACCAATTAGTTAGACAGCTGCGAAGCCGTCTGCTTCTCATACAGGTTCAGAGTTTCCGCCAGTGTATTGCAAGCTCAGCATAACGTTTGCGTGTGTTGGTTATGAAGTTAGCAAAAACTGTTATAACTGTGAACGTGACAGTGTTTGTAATAATTATTACAAACTAAGTCCTTGTGTCTTGCTTGCCAGAGGGTGCATGTGCACTTTAGGTGGGCTTGCCTTTAAGGTGGAACCACCTATGAGTCTTTAAGCTTTTTAAATTACATTTATTTTAACTGTTAAACTGATTGCATTCATCGGTCGAACTTCTCATTTTCGGTTAATGGTTAATTAGTAACGTCCCTTAAAATGTAGAACAAATATAGTTAGATTTCTGTGGCCAGCTCCATCTTGCACACTGACTGGGTGTTCTAGCAGTGTGAATAAATAAGGATAGATAGTGCAGGGAGGTTCTGGTCCGAGCTCTGAAGCATGGACTTAAGTATGAAGTTTTGCCAGTCAGCGTGACCCCCCCAATCTGTCCAAACTTCTTTGCCAGAGTAAGGCATAGTCGCTATCATCGCCTTTCATATCCCACAACAGTTCCGGAACACGTCACCAGCTGTTATGTGAAGTCCCCGGGTAGTGATGTCGTCGTCTTAACTATCATGCGCTGGAGGCTGGAAGCCAGGGTGAAGCTTTAGCAAGATTACCAGCTGAGGATTGACTCAGGGAGGCAGAACTAATTCCCATATCCTCTACTATCATAATAACCAGTCTAACAGCAGGCTGCTGTTGGTGAGGATAATTCTCTTGGTCTCTGACTGACCTATTGCTGAGTCAAAATATTGGTGCAGCTCTGTTTCGACGGATGTTATAAAGTTTGTATGATTATCATATCGATTTCCAATGTGATGCACTTAGCCTGAATCAATTGGATGTAATTATGCATGAATCTGTTTATATTTAAGCAGCTTTCTTTCCTCTGACTATCTCCCTCGCTATTAAAGGGTGAAATAAATGAATCTAAAATAATACTCTCAGCTTCCAAAACTGCTATATTTCAAGAGTGATTTGTAGCCAATTAAACTTTCAAGAGGACAAAATATCGAATTCAATTTCAGCGTGATTATTATACAATCTTACATATTTCATTAACCTTTTATTTAATCATTACTTTCTATCACCTTGTTGTTTCCTTATTGGTATATAATATGTCAATACCCAGCTGAATATATAAGATTAGGTTATGATATAATGACACTCAATAATCAGTTATCTTTTGTCACCTTAAATTATGCTTTCAGAATAATAAAGTGCTTCTGAATGTAATTATTTTCTGTCACTATTCAACACCCAATGTAATTTGTGTAATTCAGCTTAACAGAAACTGTCAAAGTGACAATCCGCCAGCTTGTGGACTACAGTGTAGTAATTTATGTCTGCAGACACATTGAGGTGCACGGCGTAGCTCTGCATTTGAGTTTATGATTTCATATGCATTGGTACATGAATCTTAATATTGAGGCAAGTGAAATGATGAAGGGGGATCAAGGACAAAATGAAAATGAAGAGAGAATGAAAGAAGGAGAGAGAGGAAGAGAGGAGCTCAGAGTTGTGTGGTTGACTGTTTCAGAATGTGAATCAGGGGTCTTGACGGTGACAGGGGCCCTAAGGCTGCATGACACCTGACATGTTTCATCTCCAGCCGTGTCACGTATCCCCCCCGTACCACAGTCCTCCAGCTATGGAATGCAGCAGCGGCAAACCCACACAGAAATAGAAACGACAATGTGCGGGCGAAGAAAGGAATTATACAAAACCAGGAGGCCTCGACATGGACTGCGTGTGTGAGAAGAGACTTGGAAAGCAGCCGTTTTTTTTTTTTTTTTTTTGCGTCGGATCTGTCCGTATCACTGATGCAAAGACGACCCCAAATCCATTACAAGCCAATTATATGCGCCGGGCCGGGGCCGGGGCTGGGCACTCACTCGTGAACTGCAGTGCTTAATCCACAAAGAGGAACTAATAGGAAATTTGAAAATAGAATCCACACTTGAGTAACTTTGGGGGGGGATTTGGTTGGATTAATGAACTGTCAGGCTCACTGTCAACATGCTGGGGAGTGCAATCCTTTACCAGCCTTTTGCTAGTCTCTTTTTAGTCTCCGTCTTTTTCTAGTCCCGCTACATTTCTCTCTCTCTCTTCCGCGCCGAGTCTTTGAATTGACATGTTCTGTTAGTCATGAGCAGGATGCCAACAGGATTGAAAATGACTGGTATTCCACCTGCGTAGCATCTGTCGGGGCTAATGTTTCCTCGCTTTTAACTGTCTGTGCGGCTCATCCATCACATGCATGCAGACAAAGGCATTCACACACAGACACACACACATAAATAGGACACACCACTGTTCCCTGATGAGTAAAGAGCCTAAATGAGCTTCCCCTCCCGGAGCAAAGGCAGCGTCTGCTTCAGTCCGATGGGGACACATGCTGCAATCACAGGAGCTACCACTCATACAGGGTTTTAAAGGCAGCCAAACGAGGAGGGGAGGGAAGGGGAGGGGAGGAGAGGGCTCAAAAGGGGGATGAAGAGAGGTGAAACGCGACAAAGAGTGGCTCACATTTGGTTGACAGCTACACTCTCAAACAGATGGCAAAAACACTCAGAGGGGAAAGAAGTGACGGACGGAGGGCGATACGGCTGAGCCAGTAGGAGATCACGACAAGGACGCACGGTGGAATGATTGAAAACGCAGATATTTAGTCAAACAGATCCAATCCCAAGCTGTGGCTGCCACTTTGTTTTGGAGAGCCCTGATAGAAAGTAGCCCATGCAGTATCTCGCAACATGAATGATGGGAAGATATAAAACAGCAAGAAGTTGATCAAAATAAATGGAAGACGGAACCAAAAAAACTTCTATTGATGATCTCATTTCAAATATACAAAACAAAACGGGTGACACAACAACGCAATACGGTCATTTAATGATATGCTTCATTTTGCACAGCACCTTTTATGACATAAATATGCAGCTCAAAGTGCTTCACTAGAGCAACAAATCAATAACACGGGTATTTAAAAACACACAGGTGGAGGCCCTGTGGATAACCTGAGGCATGAATGTGTAATCATGTATTACACCTGTTTCTGTGGGATTACCAGACATTGAAATCCTGTCCTTTTAAACTGGACACATGAGCCTGAATTATGGATGAAAGAGGGCTGACCGTCATAGATGAGGTAGAGTTTAATGTTTTGATCACACCGCGGTCCACCCTCAGGTTGACTTTTCTAGAGCAATTGGACTGCGATATTACAGGTGCCTAGATATACGGCCAGGCTTATCACGGAGTTTAATCGCTTTAAGCTCCGTCTTGGCGCTTTGATCCACTTTGTTTGATGTGATGATGATTTGAGGATGGAATTTCTTCATAATTTCTTTGAAGCAGTAAAAATGAATTCCTCCAGATCCAGTTCAGCATTGCAGTCAGAGAATATTGTACAGTATATTTATGACTCTCAGAATTGATATCGGGAAGGAAAAAAAAAAAAGTAATCGGAACGTCTCTACGTGGTCCATATGAAAGAACTCTTAAACACTCAGGTGCAATGCATGGACCTTGGGGTGGTGCTTTTGGTTGTAGCTAAAGTCCAGTGGAGTAATTCAACTGTCATGTCACTGCTTTCTGTTTCCTTTCCACTGGCTTTGGGTTTTGTTTCAGCACAGGAAGCTGCAACAATAAGTAGCAAAGCCTTGCAGCCGGCTGCACCAAAACAACAGCTCAGTGCTCGATGAATGTTTGCACGGTTCATTTTGCTGCAGGAGCTGTCCGGCTGACTGAGAAGAACAGAGAACAGAGAACAGAGAACAGAGAACAGAGCTCTCCACAGAAACGCCTCTTAAAGACAAAGAAAATACCTTTAGCGGCGACTGTAGTGCTGTCCCTCGGGAGCACACTGTAATACTGCAAACAAAGGCTCATTCACTTCCTGTCTAATTCTGTCGCCGGCTCCATTCAGTGCAGAGGCACGAGAAAGCATGTAGCACACACACACACACACACACACACACACACACACACACACACACACACACACACACACACACACACACACACACACACACACACACACACACACACACACACACAGCAGATGAACAGAAAGGAACAAACAACAGATCAGTGTTTTATTGTGTGTTTGGGACGACGGCAGAAACAATAGATTTTTTCTCAGACCAGCATGACAATAATTCACCATTAGCTGGACCTCCACGGTGGAGCATAACTGCAGTCAAACCTTTATTTAAACGTCCATAAGTAATGCATGTCTTCCTGCGAGAAATGAACGCTGACATCACCTCTCCTCCATTATCCTCCACCATAAAAGTCCTCCACACACTCAGGGCTAGTTTTTCTTTTTTTTCCCTCTCTCTATATCTTTTGTTCTGCAGCCAATCTTGTGTCACTGGCTGCTCTTCTCCTCATCTACATTTTCCTCTATTACCCGACCTTCATTGTCCACCCCAGCCCCCCCATGATCACCTCTCCATCCCACTCTTTATTTCATCCTCTTCCTGCTCCGTTCCTCTTAAAGCCGGTTCAGCGTGTGAGTGGGTGTGCAGATAGCTCTCTTGTCCTCCACCGATACTGTTTTACTCGCCTCACATCTGGACCACGTCTGCCTGTATACTATAGGGAGCGCAGTATGGCTCGCGTCCAATTAGACTGTCAATCCATCAGAACATCCATAACTAGAGAGAAGGGGCAGAGCAGAAAGAAGGTTTTCTTTGGTGTGTGTGTGTGTGTGTGTGTGTGTGTGTGTGTGTGTGTGTGTGTGTGTGTGTGTGTGTGTGTGTGTGTGTGTGTGTGTGTGTGTGTGTGTGTGTGTGTGTTGTGTGTGTGTGTGTGTGTGTGTGTGTGTGAGTTAGAGACCGTTTATGTTCCTGTGTGTGTGTTTTATACATCATGGCTCTATTAAAGCAATGAGAAATGTGTAGCCTTCTGCATCCACACAACACTGCTACATCCCAGTCTTTGTTATTGATTTTTCCCCCCAGACATGATCCATGCTTTTCCATTTACTTGTCAGATTTTACGTTCTCGGACACAATACCGATCTCATAAAAGACAGTCTTTGATCCATTCGCCACCAGCTAACACAAACGTAGCGGCCCATCCCCGTCAAAGCTGCAGAGCGGTTCCACATTGTTCAGCAGCCTCGGGCATTTTCTCTACACGTATTTGCGAAGGAGAGGGAGATGGTGGTGAACGGGAGGTGATGAGTGTGTGTTTTATGTGGATGAGAGCGGGCGGCGGCGGCGGCGCTGATTGACTCCTTTTTCTTTTTTTCACTCGCTAACAAAGACGAGTAGCTGACTTTTAGACCAACCCAAACGAAGTTAAATGTGAGTGCAACACTTCACTCCTTCTGTTAATACCAAACTTCTCCAGTGGAGCAGACAAATGAAGCTGCATTTAAGTCAATAAGATGGCTTTTAAGAGCCTGACTGTATGCGATGGGAATCTTTGTATGTCTTGACCCTCTCAGCACCAATGCATACACTCTGCCAGGATACTATGAAGAGGGAATGTGGAGGCTGATATTGATATGAGGTGACAGTAGAAAAAACAAGCAAGTCAATTTGTCTGGGTGTTAGTCCAGTGCAGGGTAAAGCCTGATTGATGCAGTCATTACTGCTTCTGGGCTGAAAGCAGCATGCTCGAAACCTGTTTAATCTTGATAAAATACAATGCAAGGAGATAAAAAGGGGGGGGGGAGACACGTCTGCCAGGATGGATTGTGACTGGTGGGATCAGATCAGATATACAGTATGAGAAAAACATTATGTAGGGACGACATTTTTCTACCTATTTTTTTTTTCTTCCTAAATTTTTCTATTTCTTTGGTATTAATATAATATTATTATTATAATTCTCATAGATATACAGTATGAGTGACGAAAAATATAATGTGAATAGATTTTTTTCCTATTTCTTTGGCATTAAAAACTAATTCTAACTCTCATAGAAAACATAATGTAGTGAGTTTTTTCTTTCATATATATTTTTTTTTATTCAAAAATTATTCTAATTGTCATAGATAAACATTATGAGTGACGAAAAACCTAATGTGAGTTAGTTTTTTTCCAACTTTTTTGTAATTAAAATCTAAATGAAGACAAACCAAACGTGGGGTTTATTACCTTTCACCAAGCGGGTTATGTTTTTGGTTCGGTCTGTTTTTCAGCTGGAAAACTGCTGGCCCTATTTTTTATGAAATTTGGAGGAAGGGCGTAGAACGACCCACGGACGAACCCATCCATTTTTAGAGCCGATCCGAATAATGGGACGGATACGCAGATTATTTTTCCCTTTCGTTGACCTTGCGACAAAAGGCATGGCCTTGACAGAGGTCTGTACTCGCCGAGTGCCCTTCTGGTTGTCTGTGTGGTCAGAGCACTTTGGGAAGTTTCCGTCCCTTTTTTGGCTCTCTGGTATTCAAGGGAGGATGCATCGCCGTGCTCTGCTCTCACTGAAGTTTCCTGACATTGCCTCCAAAAAGAGATAAATATGAAATATGAGAGCTTTCAGTACTGCTTAGGCCTGCAAAATAAGTCAATTAGTCACGGCAGGCAGCAGTCAAATGGAGATTCTGCATGATGGTCTTAACAAGGGCCGCATAGGACAAGCGTCCGACAGCTCGTTAAATTAATCCTTTGGGTCTGCTGCAAGTGGAATGAGGCATGTGTCTGTGTGACCTGCTTATGTCCTCCACATTACAGTACACACACACACACACACACACACACACACACACACACACACACACACACACACACACACACACACACACACACACACACACACACAGAGAGAGAGCGCCCCATTCCCACTCACACAGCAGACGCTGAGCTTTAAATGGACTGTATAAAATATTTGTGATCAAAGTTTCTTTTTTTGGCCCCATGGTTGCTCAGATTACATGAAAACCCTCTGCCAGCAGGGGACTTGGGAGTCTCTCTCTCTCTCTCTCTCTCTCTCTCTCTCTCTCCTTTGCTCACTCTGTCCCTTTTTCTCAGTTTCAGTTTTGTTTTTCCTGTGTTGTTCTATTTCCCCCCCATCCCTGACTCATTACGTCCCATAAAGATAGCCTCCTTGCAAACACAAGCGCTCTCGGTATGGAGGATGTAATGAGTATGTTATGTGACGGCTTGATTACGGAAGGCCCCGTGTTTTCTTGCCTGGTTCATGTACGATTCACGAACGACGCTGAGCGAGTTTGACTTTTCGCTACGAGTGAGTCAGTAAATGTGCACGCACATAGTCCGTGCATGTCTGTAACAATATAGAATAAACAACACTTCCTCCCTCCATGTCCTCACTTCCTTGCCCTTTCTCTTTTTTTCCATCTTTTTTTTTGCAGTGAACAAAATGCCAGTGTCAGGTTCTTTTGCCAACCTCACGTCACACCTCTGTCATATATATTAGATCCCATCTGACTTCCCCACCTTCTTTAAGCCTCCTTATGAATATCAAAGCCACCAACCTGCTCTATGTTTGAGAAAAGGACATCCAGCTGTCCGGGTCAGCAAATGGCTTTGTCCAATCCCTCTCAATCCACCTAGAATATTAGTCTCTGTTTACCCAGGCTGGCCTGCGGTGTGTGCATGCTCCCTTCTGCGTATGAACACAATGTGTTGCTCTTTCTTATCATCTGGCCCACTGGCTAGCAATTTACTCCTCTATTCTCATTTCCCAACCACAACAGAAGCCTATAAATTGCCCTGGGGGAACTCTTCCTGACCTCCTCATGTCTTTCTGCTTTTCGCCTTCACTTAAATCACCGTCTCAGCCTCTTTGACACCTGCGTCTCTTTTGCACATCCTTCAAGAAGCAAGCACAGAGCTCTGATAAGCTCCATATAGGAACGCACACACATTCACACTGTACTTCCATGGCAGTTAACACATATTAAGAGCTGGTTTAAAGCCAGGAATTGTCCTAATGCTGAGTATAAATGAATATTTTTATCGCACTGTAAAAGAATGCAATAATGCGGTGAAAAAAGCTCTGAGAACGACTAACAGAGGAGAGCGTGAATAGCGCTGCAGTAAATGAACAGGATGAAGATGTGAGACAGGCTATTGAGGCCGGCTAGCAACCATCATTTGTTTTTCCCCGGGTGCAGAGATTATCTGGTTGAGTGATAGAGGTGGCCTTGATCAGCCCTCTCCCCGCATACAGCCGTAAATCAGATGTCACGCCACTGCAAAACCATCAACCCTTCACCGGCCTGGGACGCACATATTTACCATGGTAAATGGCACCCCTGCTCGGTAAACACTCCTGTTTTTCACCGACCGTCAGCATGCGGGAACGGATGATGCATCGTTCGCTGTGCATTCTATGTAATTGCTCACCGAATGATATCTGGGAGGAAAAAAAAAACTGACAAGGAGCGGTTCCTTGAGTGAAATGTCTCGGAGGCAAAAGTGGGCTTTGAAAACTTGGCTTTTCTTTTCGTTTTTACCTTTTCCCCCATTTTTGATTATAGCTCGCCCTCATTAAGCTGCCAGCATTTGAAATTGTACAAATCTATCAAGTCAATCAGAATTAGCTGCGGGTCTTATTCTGTAAAAAAGGGAGTAAAGGCCTGTCATGATGGAGAGAATGAATCAGTTCACTGAGCAGAGAATGGACCTAGAAAGCTGATTGCAAGGATGGAGGGGAGAGGGAAATATGTTCACCCATTAATTAATCTAATAGTTTTCATGGGACAAAGAGTGCATATCTCTGCTGCTTGCATAATGAGAGCCTGGAACAAAGTCATTCACTGCATCCCATTTAAAATGACGCAAGTGTGGGCTAAAGACCAGGAGACGAGGCGGAATACAAAGCTCTGAAAATCAAAAGGCTTTCCAAACCCGCACCTCTTGATGCTGTTTATTTAACGGATTGCTCATTAAATACTTTTCATGATGAATCCCTTTAAAATGTGCATTTTTTTTCTGCAAAAGAAATTAATGTAGATTTTTGTTTCCCCCTCCCCAAATAGATTGTTGGAGTCATTAATCAGTTATGAGTTCTTCATAGTGAAAATCAACAAATTAATTTTCCAGCTGTTTTTATTGGATTCGAATAGCAGCGAGAGAATGGTACCAGGATTTGATTGGAGAATAGGGGTGATATCACAGCTCACTGGCGCAAAACGGTTTGGGAAACAGCCTGGATCTTATTGAATTTTAATTCAATGGATCTGTGATGCGTGGCATACTGAGGGAACGGGAGCAGGAGGCCTTCTGGGCATCGTAATTTACCTTTCCCGCTTTTTTCCAGAGATTTCATATGATATCAATTTCATCTTGGGTTTTATAGCACACCCACAAGTGCACACATGGAGTACAGATCCAGACTCACTGTATCAGCTGTGTGGTTCTCCCTTACTAGCAACCATTTATAGCACTGAATCCTGTGCATTTACTAAAATAGAAAGAAAAGGGCAATTAATGCTTGACGACAGGCTAAAGGTCTTGCAATATTTGATCGTTGCACTATCTCCCACACACGATGTGGCATTGTGAATAAGTGGACTGAATGTGGACTTAATGGTTAGAATGGCAGCGTAGGTTCTGAAAGGTTTCACCCTATTATGCTATTAAATGTTTTGACATTTGCTATGTGGAGTTTACCTTTGCATTCCACAATGCAAAGAAGAAATTGTCCAGAAAATGAAAGGGGAATACTTTCAATATTTGGTAACTCAAAGATAAAGTTCATTACATTTACCTCCAATAAAGTTAATTTATCTATGTGAAGCTTTTTTAAAGTGTTGCTTACTTATCTGAAATAAGGAAAATGCTACATTAGATGTTAAGCAAACAAATGTATAAAATAAAAAAGCTTTTAAAAAGATGTGTTTAAGGCGATATATACTAAAGTGTGACGGAGAAACTCAATCACCATCAGTCATCACACCCTCTCCATTTTCACAATGCTGTCACAATGAACCAGTAACCACCTTGTCATCTTCTCAGAGGAGATGAAAGGTGACATTAGGGGATAACGAGCTCAGAAATGACGCTCACTCGCAATATCAGCACCTAAAATCATTACATCAGGTTTGTCAGCATTTAACAGCGAGAAATCACATTTGATGCATTTAAAGTCAGTTTTTTTTGACAAAGAGAGTCAATCCCTCTGTCATTTATACCAACACAGAGAACAAGCTGTGTGTCGTTTGCATGACAACGACATCTGATGCCTCGACTACCAATGTTCTGCCTCGGGGGCAGCATATAAATGGTAAGGCGAATGGCTCTAAGGAGAGAACCTTTCAGTACCCCACCGGACAAACTCTCGAGAAACTAAAATTACCTGTGGATATAATTACCATAAATTACCACACACAAATAAAACCACTGAACCATAAATGTAACCCACAGTTCAAGACGTTTCAGCAGAATGTAGTGGTCCACAGTATCAAATGAAGTACCTAAGTGTGAAGGGACAAAGGACGTTCCATCATCGGCGGTTGAAAGCAGTTCATTCAACACTTTGATCAATAACATTGTAAAACTAAGCTTTAATGGAACCCTAATTAATGGGAATTTGAGGACAGATGATGTATTTGGACAGAATCAAATACCTCTTGGAGAAATGTTGTTTCCTCCTGGAAGTGACATTTCTAAGAGAGTTTGAGGAGGATAATAGGAGAAAATGAATAACAGCAGTTAGTCTTGTTGGAGGAGGTGAAGGACGGATCTGCAACTAATTTCAAAGATATCGTATTAAAGGTTCTTCACTGGGAGGACTGGCGGTCGGCTTGTCAGAAGCCCTGAAGGTTGTTTTTGCATTGCATGATCAGTGGTAAAACCCCCGATGTGAAGAGAGATTTTTAAACCTAATTGTATTGGTGTACACACACACACACACAGTCACTTGTATGCTTGTTTGCTTTACGGACACGGGTGAATAAACATTTCTATTTTACTTAGATTGTTGAAGCTTATGTTCAATTTCACTGAATGTGTGCACACAAGAAAATAGAACTGTGGACACAGGTGATTGAACATTCGCTGTGATCCAACAAAGAAAATGGGAGAAAAACTGTTCCACCCGTTGCCTCAACAAATCAGGTCGGCTTACAAAATGTTTTGTGTGGACAGGGTGGACTGGGTTGGAGTCAAATTCGCAGCCTGAATTATGGTTTCTAGTCTGCTTGTGGCTGGGAGTGATCAGTGCTGACATTTGAGGAGGAAACTATGGTTTGGTCAGTAATAGGACCCCATAGGACAATGACAGTTTCATTTAATAATGCCAGAGAGAGACTGAGCTCGATCTTCAGCAGTTACTTCTTTTACTACAGCTTGAGGGTTTTTCATCAGTGCTCGGCCTCTGACGAGCTCTTTCTAAGCCACATATGTTATTCAGGGCATAGAAGAAAAGTACAATTTGGTCTTAAATGGAAGTACATGTTAACATGAGTCACTATTTGAACTGCTTTCGGTTTAGTTTTAGTTCAGGGTTGCATCTTTATTGCAAAGATGTTACACCGAACTTCACTGTGCCACGTCTTTGGGACGGGTGAAAGCTATAGTGTCAAAAGAAATAAACCGATAATAAGTTTAGCTAATAGTTCTGCAAAACAATTGCACGTGCTAAACCAGTAGGTAGTATGAAAGCCGGAACAGGATACAAATTTTATGTTAAAGTTATCGTGGTTCGTACAAAAACATTGTTGATTCAGCGCATGACGTATATCCTCAACATCCCAGGTTCGATTTCCCGCCTTGGGTCCTTTGTTCTCTCCAGCTATCTACAGTCTTCATCTATACACTCTTATCTCTAATAAAGTAATACACTTATATTTATACAGTTTTTGCCTTTCATTGAATCACAGGGTTTATATTATTGAGACCTTTGCATTCTTTGGTCCCAAACTAAGATGGCAATTAAGAAATTGAAATCTGCCAACTTGTCTTTGCGCTAATTAAAAGCTATTTTCGTTGCCCTGTTAATAAATCTGTTGCAAGAAAAAACAAAAAAATGTGTCCGGTGAGTTATAAATGTACTGCAGTGAAAGAGTATTGGGCATCGTCTTAACTTAGCTTCTTGGCTTGTGATAGTGGAGGAGAGGATTTATACTGTGGCCATGTTTCCTTCCTCATCACTGCAACCTAAACACCACATTTCTTCCCACCGAGGGACCAAAACAAACCCCGTTGTTTCAGTTGAAAGTGGAGAAAATATACGGAGACATTTATCTTGACTCTGACTGTGCCTCTATCTGTTTGGCTTCATATGGACACATGGTACAGAGGCTCTCAGTGCTTTGGACAGTGTTCAAAGGGACTCGGGACCTGAGGCTTTACCGAAGAGGGATGACAAACCTAAGGTGGCAAGTTGAAAGTCAATCCATCAGTCTGAATGAATCTCCAGTAGCATTTATGTGGACAGAGGAGATAAAATAGCGAGGAGAAAAAAGCCTTATTGCAACATTGAAAGGGCAGTTCCAGGGAGAACTGCACAGCCAGGCATTCAACTCCAACATAGCTACGGGGATTTGTCACTACACATGATGAAAAACACAGCTTCTCGGATATATTGCACTCCATAATTTGTAAGGGCCGCGGCACACCAGCATTTAAAGGCATACATGTGGTGTGTTCAAGTGCAACCTTTTAGCCAAGAAGGGGCGGCTGTGGCGTAGTGGAGAGCAAGGTAGTTCTCCAATCAGAGGGTCTGTGGTTCGATAACCGGCTTCGGCAGTCGATGTGTCCTTGGGCAAGACACTTAACCCCAAGTTGCTCCCGAAGGCTTGCCATCGGTGTGGACTGGATGTTGCATGAATGTTAGTTAGAGTCTGATGGTGGCACCTTGCATGGTAGCCTGTCATCAGTGTGTGAATGGATGAATGATATGTAATATACTACTGATTGTAAGTCGCTTTGGATAAAAGCGTCTGCTAAATGACTGTAATGTAATGTAAGAACACAGGAGACATGAGGGGAAGCTAGCTCTTCCATTTAGGTTTGGTGTGTATGGGCTTGAAGAAGAAAGAAAAATAGAAAGACGCTCAGGGAGCTAACTAACGCTAGCAGCTGGCTAGCATCCTAGAGGTTAGCTCACTAGCTACAGTAGTACATGTGCATAGCCATTGCAGTGTGTCACAGAGCCTCTAGGAATACATATTTCAAGAAGATGCACAGGTTGGTTTTCCTTTGCCGCTTTCTGGTGTCATTTAGCCTCGAAACAAAAATGACGTTTTTTTGGTTTCCCATAGTTCCTGAATCCTGTTAATCCTTCAAAAGACCATAATATTTCTGAAACGTTTCGTTTGTGTTTTCAGGAGCATTTTTTGCTGTGATATGTATCTTGATACCACAATAATCTGAGATTTACTGCTTGGGCTATATCTTGTTTATCCGCCCATCGATTCTTCATTCTCCCTTATCCTTTTTTCATGCTCGGCCTAAACCGGGGAACACCCTGCAGAGTACCTGGAGAAAACACCTGTGGAGAACACGGCCTTGCTCTATTCAAAAGGGGGAAAAAATATATAACTTTCAATTCGAGGATCAGCTGGATCAATGATCACGAGAACTGATCTTAATCTTGGCAGAGAACATGAAACGTCTCTAACTCCACAGCGATTTGAGGCAATGTCAATCAAACAAAGCAGCGAGGGGGCCTCTGTTTGTTCTTCGACTATGTCCACTCTTCATTTATTTATCCGTGCCAATACTGCTTATCTCCATTGTCACATTCAGACCTGCATATTCCAAACAGCCTTCACTCGATAATCTGGGCAGGTGGGTGCTGATCCTTTCGGTAAACCGGGAGGTAATTACACTATTTGCCGTATCGACAGACTAGCCAACAGTGATTTCACACATGCGGCGCTGGAAAAACGGAGAAAGCCACATTATCCCGGGGCTAACCATGGGAGTCTCCAAGGGGGTAGATCAGCAGAGAAGGAAAAAGGGTGAACACAGTATAAAGAGAGCTGGAGAAGGGGAAAAAAACAAGAAAGGGGAAGTTGGAGTGTGGCACAGTGCGCCGGTGGAAATAGCGGAAGAGTGTGGGAGAAAGAAAACGAGTGAGTGAGAGGTAATGAATAGCAAATCAGCTCCTTTATAAAAACTCCTGCTTTCAGTGTTCAATCAGAGTAGCACGGATTGGCAATTTTCCTCCGGCACAATAGAGCAGGCCCAGGAGGACCCTGGCCTCAGTTCAGAGAGGGAGAGAGAGAGAGAGAGAGAGAGAGAGAGGAAAAGAGAGAGAGACCCTGCCAGCGTGCAACCCCACCAACCCGGCGTTCTGTCAAGTTTGGCGGAAAAAAGAAACTGTGTGGACAACAGGAGGTACTCGGTATGACTTGCTCTTTGACACGTCTCTCTTTTTTATTTCTCATCTATACTCCTTCTCTTCAATGATGCATGAGGTAATGAGAGCAGCAGCTACTCTCCTCGCTGCACTCGTTTGCATAGAAGGAACTCCCCGTTTCCTCCAGTGATAGGAAATAGCCTGAGGGGTGGAGAGAACGGGAGGAAGAGGAAGGGAAATGACTGACAGGGTGTTCACACTGTGTTCTCTGCTGGGTCATTGTTATTTGCATTTTTTAAAAGTCCCAGTAAAACAGAAGTTAGAGCCTCTCTAGCTTCTTTGCTGTGAGTCTTACAAAATATTTGAGCAGTGTATGATTAAAAGAGGGATTTAAACCAAATCCTTCACATTTGGCGGACAGCCGCTCCATCCGCATGTCCCTTGTCGCTAAAAGTTGCAGATTGATTGATGGGTGTCATGATTTAATTAGTTGAAATTGCTTGGTACCAGCTTTAAATTGTACAGGAAGAACAGTTGATTGGATTTTTATATGAAAATACAAAGAAATTGTGAGGGGTTTGTTTTGTGCATGTATTGTTAAATAGCAATACAGTCTCACGGCAAGTTGTGAAAGTCACAAAATACAATGTATTGGTTTCGCGTTCAGGGACATCAATTTTTTTTTTTTTTATTCGTGTCACTCGCCACGACTTTCTTTTCCTGACGATTTGGGTTTAGGCAACAAAACCACTTTGTTAAGTTGAGAAAAAAACCATCATGGTTGGGCTGAGGCTGAGGCGAGAAATCCACGAACGGTTAGGTTTAGGAAACAAAACCAACAACAAGGTATCGAACACCTGTCTCCTGGTTGACAGTCTTGGTTGTTTGACCCATACACCCTCAGTCGTGTTTGTGGGAAATGATTAAGTACGTCACTTTCTCCGACTGTTACTTGGATGCATTTCATTCGTTTCTCCACCATGATTTACGCTCCTAATTGACTCTCCATTGGCTTTATTTTGGTGCTGAGTGACACGAAAAACAAACAGACAATTTGTGTCCCTGGACACGAACCAATAGATTGATTTCCGTCCCTATTTCACGATCTTCCATGATACTGGGCTGTAAATAGGTGCACAGTGTGACCAGGGATGTGATCTAGAGGTGTAAATAAGGCATTATTTTTAATGCTACTTGTATGATTGACCTGTGCATGATCGATACTTCTCCAATCTTTAGATAATGGATGTGCCTCTGTTCATGGGCAGTGCGGTATGCAGACCCAGGATGAGAATAGTGATTACAGTAATAAAAGCAATCGGTATAACGTGAGTTCTATTTGTTTTTACCCTGGAGAGAGAAATCGTTTGGGTCACTGTAAAGTTTTGTATCTCCAGATGGATCGACCCATTGAGAGCAGCTCATATCTCTCTTTAAGATAATTGTTATTGCATGACAGGCCAAATGAAATAGGAATAGAGTTGCTCATTAAAAGTGAACGGAGCATAAAAGAAGAAAAAAAAACAAGTCACACTTAACTAATTTAGAACAGCCTAATAAGACACTTGATCATAGCCGCATGAGCATTTATGCTATTAATTTTGCTGGGCATAATTTTCACTCCTTTTTAAACTGTGGTGGTTACATAAAAGAGGGGGAAACAAAAACATCCTAATTGCTTCTATAAATTGAGATGAAGTGCCACACAGCGGGCCAAACGTTTGAATGGCTTTGTTCACTCATCAAAAACACAAACACGCACATGCTCACGCGCACACACACAGATTAGCTGACTTCCAAATACTGTCTTTCACCTACATAAAGCCGATTTCACACACATCTCCGGGCACGTCGCGCGCTTTGTATGCCAAGCGACATGGCGAGCATTAGAGGCGACTCTCGGGAGAAATGATTACTCTGGACAGTGGTGGGGCTGAATCCAGATGGACTTGGCAGAGCGAAGAGAGAGAAAAAAAAAACCTGCTGCCAGAGTACACAACTCATACCTGCTTTGCAGCACTCATTGCTAGGCCACCCAGACTCTCAAACAGCAAAATTTCCTCCAGCATTAAGCCTCCTCTAGCTGGCCGGCAATCTAGTGAGAAAGCTCAGCGGACAAAAGCTAACGCTGGCGTGGGCACAGCTCATGGAGGAGCCAAATTAAAAAAAGTTGAAATGAAGAAAGAAAGGGGTAATTAAACAAGAGTGGTGATTGTAGTGTTGCCTAATTGTCTGTTTTTATGCATTCCACCTCTATATTTAAGTCTGACGTAGCCTGAAAAGGGTGTATTCACAGTTTTTCTACCTGAGTAAATGTGATTTTTGAGATATACCTCTGCTTTCAGCTTCTTTTTTTTAAGATTTTCTCTTAAAAACATTTAAAGTACCCTCGCTGGGTGTCTTGTTTGACCAGGCTTTTATTCTATTACTGAGCACTCAAAGAAAGAAGCACTTCTGACTTGTTTGGGGTTTTTTCTTTTTCCTTGTTGGTTCTGTGAAGATTACTATCTTGCACTGTACTGAAGCTCTTGTTTTCTAATACAGATGGAAAGGGACAGACAGCAAGAGATTATGGAGGACAGATTTACAGGATTTGTTGGTTATGATCCAGTGTTAATGTCGCTAACTAAAACGATATGTTCGTCAACCAACAATTTTTTCAAGAATAAGACGATAAGATGACAAGACTGCTCGACGTCATTTAACATTAACAGTGACAATATCATACCTGTGCACTAATCTGGGTGTTTTCTCTTAAGTAACACAGGTATGTATTTACTCACATACGATTGTTGATGTGATTCCTTATGTTATCGGTGTTTGTTGTCTCCTATCAATTAATGGACATAAACTGGCAAATTTCAGCATCACATAACGGTATCACAGGTTTTCTCTCCGCTCCGCTGTCTTTGCACCTCGGATCTGTTTTTACTGGACCACCTTGCATCTCTGAAGAGTGAAATTCGCTCCTATAAATGAGTAGTTTTTTTTGATTAAAAAAAATAGGGCTATCACGATATAGGTAATTTCATATTTCGATGAGCACATTTTCTTTTAGTTCAATAAATAAATAGTCAATGCGAAAAAAACATGGTAAAGCTTATTGTTGTATACTCCTGTGTGAATTATGTACTTGACAAATGCAAAGTACTCTGTATTTTCTCCTTTATTTAAATTATCAGATTTTTGAGAAATTTGAGTTAGTATGTGCTTGTTATTATTCATTTATATGACATAATTGTGTGTAATGATATCATCTCGACACAATACCATTGAAAGACTATAAATGATCATAGTTTTCGCCCATTTACTGAAAAGTTCTCTTGGATTATGCATTTAATTTGGAACTGACTTTACGTACATGACGTTGAAGGTTTGTTGATGTCTCTTCCTAAATAAGTGAAACTTTAAAAGGAATTTTTCCTTCCGCTAATATTCACTATTCAGAAAATACAGATAGAAATAAGGCATGCAAAACAACCCTCAAGCATATTGGAAATGTGGCTGTCTGAAGACACAGTAGAGATTACAAGAATCCAGAGACCACTGATACTTACTGATCTCACAGATATAAACGAGTCAAAGTAACTGGTGATTATGGTGGAAGTTTTCGTGGCTGTGAGAAGGGAATATATTTTTATATATATAGTGTGTTCAGTGCTGAGCTGAAGGCTATGGTCCATTTATTAGTTGGGTTTGGCTGTGGGGATGTGAGCTTCCTAATGACGCTGTGAACTGTCCTCACTCACAGCTTGTTATAAATTCCCTGTAAAGATTGGAGCGAGAACACAGGGTACAGTGGATTTATCCAAGATGAGGGGTCCGGAGGACAGATTTCACCAGATTTCCCAGGCATTGATGCTTTGAGCATTAGGGGCTTTTATATAAAGGAGAAGAAGAAAAAGATGTTGTATCGCTTAAAGACGGGTTTGGTAAATTATTATTTTTGTCTATTTCAAGTGACCTTACATTTCATATTTCTATCTAAACTATAGGCTTGCTAAATGTATACTTTGTATTTTAAGTCACATTGATATTCAGAGCATGAAATGCCTCCAGGACAGATTGGACTTTACCAGAACAAGTCTCTGAGGCCCGTCTATGTCACTCTAACAATGTCTATATTTGGGCTGCAACCATTCCTATTGATTAATCTTCTTTTTTTGGATTGATAGTTTAATCTATAGAAAGTGAAATATACCTAAAGTGATTTTTTTTTCACATGTATTTCAAGTAAAAAAAGCTGGAAAATGTTTTAATTAATTTGCAATAATATTAGAAAGAGAAAAGCAACACATTTTCACACTTGATGCCAATTATGGATTAATTGTCTGTCAATTGACAAATTTTTAAGATAAATAAGATACATTTTTCAGGTTGATATACCAATTTCTGTGATATAAACCAATTATCTCAACTTTACTCTTTGTTTTCTCCTCACAGCTTGTTTTTTTATTTTGGTTTGAAAGTTCTACCCCATAAAAAACCCCATAAACTCTCACATCTCCTATAGTTTATAGCTTCTCCTTCGTCTCATACTGCTCATCTCATGTCGTTTACTTCTTAACTCTGGACACTGGGGCTTCGCTCATTGGTTTCCTTTATGCGCAGTGCGTCCTCATTTATCTGTTGACCACATGTTTTGGCCACATGCAGTCGCCCCCTTTCTGCTATCAGCGGGCCCCATATGGATCACTGCAGGATGGTCACACAGATGGACACAGTGGGGCTCCACAGCCGGCCTGGCTGACACAACCGCCTCGCGTCTCATCCATCCCCTTCCAGAATGGCAGCACATCACACAGTCACATCAGGAGGATTTCTGATTTATCCATTAGCAATGAAAAATGATTTAAATGCTAATTTGCCTTAGCCTCTTATTTGCTCTGGATGTGTGCTTTTCAGGCTAATTAACACCCAGTGTTGGTTACCATTCGCCCATAGAAGTCATGTTTTTCTAGTTACACATCAATAATTGAAAAAGCTACATAATAAAGGGCAATAACATTACGCATTCATACATCCAGAGGTAAACTCTCCGTCTATTTGTCGAGTTATTTTTCATTATTAAAGTGAAGATATATTCATTTTATAAAATATGTCCGTAACAAGTTTTTTTTTTCCTCAAATGAGGAATGCAGTGAATTATTGAGCCCTCCTGGTTTCGTATAACACTGTGGCACTGAAAAATTAAAAAGATGAAAGATTAGGAAAAATAGAAAATATATCAAACTTCCAGCTCTTGTGTGGCGATAATAACCAAGGGATCCAGTTCCATCTCAAACAGACTGTTTGAAGATCAAAGCTGGGACTTTATCTCCAAACTAAGTTGAAAGCATCCAGAATGAAGGAAGGGAAAGCCGACACTCTCTCTACTTTCTCCCTCCTTCTCCAAGCCTTCTGTACCAGAGCTCGAGCTGGACTCGAAGAGTAGAACAAATCCAGCTGAATAAATAAATAGATGGACTCTAAATCTCCCAACACTTCTTTGCAAGCTTCAAATGATCCATAAAATGATGGCATTTTCTGCACAAAAAAGGAAAAAAATAAATAATTTGTGCTAATAGAGATATTATAAGGACGCTTAATCAAATGAATTGGACATTAACTTTAGCTAAAGCAGATTAAGTGCATAGCTGTCAACTGTATTGTTAGCAGTCGTCAGTCCTATATTACCATAACTGGCCAATGAAGCTGTTATGATGAATTAAACATCACTTTTCAATGAAAATAATATTCAGTAACGTCTACTCAACCACTAATGTCAACTCTTTATAAATGTGAGCAAAACCCGTGAATCTTTCGAGTGAAAACTAATTAGGTTTTCTAAAAAATTGACCGATTAAAAAGAACCTCTGCAACAAGCAACAGCTTCCAGTTGTATCTAATAAACTCTTTGGTACACGCAAATCTTGTGAGATACTTCTGTATTTAGACCTCAAATACCGTCAATTAAAGGCAGTCTTCATGATATCGCTGTTGAAAAAAAGACTTGTCGACATAAACTCACTTGGTGATTTCTTCACATTAGTCTGAGACAGGTAGCTAGCAGGTTGCTTGGTAGCTGTTGACAGCTGGTGATTTGAGTTGATAGACTCCCAGCTATTCATAGGATTGTCACGCCAACCTACCAGCAAGTTGGCGTTGTAACTGTACAACAATGCCACTGGTGCAATTCATTTAATGCCACTTTTGAATGTCATGATTAGATCTGAACATTTGTGAAATAATAATGAAATAATCATAATAATGAAAGAAATGTGAGCTATATTGCCTAAATTGCTCTAGTCTTTTATCCAAACTGTTGGGTAAGTGGATCAAAGCTACCCTTCTGTTGGTGGTTTTCTATCATTGGTTACTGGGTAAGCTACTGTGAAAACACTTCTTTTAGCCGAGCCGCTACCCACTATTAGCGTTCTGATCACCCAACCCTGTTCTCCCTTCCTCACAGCTTATGTCTGTATTGTGATTAAACATTAGTTTCCATATGCTCTCCACCTCCTCCACGCTTCATTAGGAGTCCAATTTATTGCATGTTTTCGGTGAAAAAGCACTCTGGAGATTCATTTTGTGAAGTGTTGTGAAACCTTAATCATTTATTTATTTTCAGGGCCCGAGGCTCGAGAATATTCATCAGTGTTTTGATGTATAGGTGCATTAATTTACCTCCTTTTTAATTGTTGGGATGCCAGACGTTTATGGATATTGTGTGTGCAATTAGCATTCTACGCTGTGTTGATGAAACATTTCACCAAATTACAGGGGGATGGATCATGTTTTAATTATCTCTCAGTTTATCCTAACAATGCTGAGTAAAATGTGTTCAGAGTTGCCGCCTAATTCAGTTAATTATTCAGAAATACTTGATCCACAAGTGGTAAACAAAGGACTCCTCTATTTGTCCTTCCTCGTGGCTGTAAACACCGAGGGGTCTGCAGAAGGGGATGAGCATCAAAGTCACTGTCCACCATCAAGCGCTGCCTTGAACTCTGCTCTTATAGGCGTGCAGAAGCTGCAGCTCTTTATCTAGAAAGTGATGATCTCTGGTTGGAGCCATTGTCCCTAGTGAATCCCCATAACAAGGCCAGCGCTCGGCACTGGAGCGGAGCATTTCCCCCCAGTGGGAAGGAGAGAGCGACCAGACCTCTGGCTGTCAGGATAATTGGCAAAGGCACCTGGATCATACAGCAGGAATGACAGAGTGACATTCATTACCTTTAATAGTATTTCCTCCATCACTCTGTCACTCGCACCCTTGCTTCTTTACTCTCTCTCTCTCTCTCTCTCTCTCTCATACGCACACACTTTCTTTTTTTTTCCCCATTTCGTTTGTGTCTTTGCCCTCATCAGCCCTCCCCACCATCAACCCCCCGTTGGGTCACCATCCGATGTGTCCCTGGCGTTGTTATCCTTGGCACCTGAGAGATAAAGTCACTCCTCATGACTGATGACCATAGGTGCATGCAGAGAGGAGCTGCGATCTGTAATGATACAGATATGCTGGCTGCCTTTTAATACGGACCTCAAGGCTGTGTCTGTACAGCCGTGTCAGGTCACCGGCTGGATCAGCGGCGGCGTTGCGGAGTACATCATAAAAGTCCTTGTAAATAAAAGCACACGTTCTCTCAAGCAGTAGATGCACCGTAGGCCTTGAAGTAGCCAAGTGCTTAAGATGAATAAATGGGAATTTTATCAAGCGTTAGCCTGGACACAGCTGAGGACTACCTGACTGAGATTTGAGGGCCTTTTTATTTTATTTTTTTTGAAGTGCTGTTTATGATTCTGCAGCGACTGGAGCAGATAACGACCAGCTGTGGGCATCACTCACTCGGCTTCTCTGGGACCTCATTGGCACACTAAAAGATCTCGTTATGACACTTTACAGATGTCACCTCTGCCACTTGTGAGATTTGCCTGTTGGCCTCCCATGATGCTTTGGTCCTGACAATCTGGCCATAGCCAGGCTCCGGTCGGGGGGACCTCTGAGCCGCTGAGCCGCTGAAGAGAGCGAGGTCGACAGCCGAGCTCCGACTGCGTGAGCAGCGAGCAAAGCTGCTGCATCACAGTTTATTTCCCCACAGAGTTATTCTGCACCTCTCTTTTAACTTGCCGCTCTGCCTCAGGTTGTTGAGATGTGAAATTCCGTCATAAACAGACTTCAAAATAACACGTTGCTTTGTGTTCTGGAAAGGTGTAAATTATGCAGTCGCAGTTGTGTCTTTGTCTTTTTGTTTAATTCAAAGCAACATGTACTGCGTGCGAAGTACAGCCTGCTTAAAAAAGAGAAGTGAAGACATTACAGGCATTTATACAGGAAGACGTTAACACCAATGTGTCGAGTGGTATCAAAAGACATCACACATTTTTGTATTTGCATGTGTCATGGTCGATCAGACAGCTTTCTGGTTTAACCGCATTAATAAAAAGAGTGTAAATCCACCAAAGATGCATTGTGGGATATTGATTTGACCAGTCAAACCACCTGCGTAGATGGGTTAGAGATGCATTGAGTCCAGAAGTTGTAAGACCAAAGTGCAGTTTCATTTATATAACCAATTTCATAACAAGTAAATCCTATTGATTCACATTGTATACAGTATATATTCAAAATACAGGAAAGGCAAAAACAATACCACCCACATACCTAAACAAATTAACTAACACTGAACCCAGCCCACACACACGGCAAACACACATGCACACAAACGATGTACAGTACAGAACATCGACAAACACACACATATACAGTTGACACTCCTAACTCTGGTTTCACTATAGTTGGATATTCAATTATGGAGTTTATCATAGTTTATTACCAGTTTATCAGAAAGATCAACAGATCAAGAAGTAAAGCAGAAGGATGTTCATTGCAGTTATTTTTTTGAAATTTTCCTTTATTATTATTGTATTAATAAAATAGGTGTTTGTTAAAGGCCATGAGATTATCATCAGATTGGTAATTTATGCACAAAAAATAATAAATCAATTGTCAGCTGTTTGTATTGTGTATATGTAAAATCATACGGTCTTCCCCCCAAAAGAAATATCCGTATAGGTCATCTGTGCGACCAACAGCAATCTAGTGGACGTAGTGATTTTGATTGGAGCAAAGAAGGAAGTCAGGTGACGTAGTGTAAAGCGCGACACGGTCTCAGGAGAGTGCTGTTCGTATCCAGAAACGTACCTTACTCTTCTCCTTTTTTTTGGCAAACAAACACAGGACTTTCACCCACGCTGTGCATGTCCCGAAAGACTCATTTTAACTTAAGTAACGTACTTATGTGACGCACTTAACTGACAAATGTAACCTTAGTACATAACAAAGGTACCTATTTCAACCAAAACTGGGATCTTTTCCTATTTAATTGTTTGAATTCACATTCACACAAACGCAGGTTTCCATGAATCGTTGTGGCACCTGGACCGTAGTCGTGCCTCCTGCTGTGAGCCGACTGACACCCACTGCTACTTCCATTATTATTACTATTCACATTACTATCCCTATTTTCATAATCATAATTCTACTATAATAATTGCTGCTGTTATTATTCATTCATTTCATTTCATTCATTCATTTTCCGTAACCTGCTTATCCAGTTAAGGGTCGCGGGGGTGCTGGAGCCGATCTCAGCTGTCAATGGGTGAAGGCAGGGTTCACCTGGACGGGTCGCCAGTCTGTCGCAGGGCTGACATATAGAGACAGACAACCACTCACACTCACATCCACACCTACGGGCAATTTAGAGTCTTCAATGAACCTTAGTTATTATATGAATCATTTATGTCATATACATTGAATGTGTTGTATCTCTGTTATGCTGTTCATTCTGGTCACATGACATCTATTGCATTCTGTCCATCCTGGGAGAAGGATCCCTCCTCTGTCGTTCTCCCAGAGGTTTCTTCCTTTTTTCTCCCTGTTAAAGGGGTTTTTAGGGGAGTTTTTCCTGTGCCGATGTGAGGGAAGGACAGAGGATGTCGCATGTGTACAGATTGTAAAGCCCTCTGAGGCAAATTTGTAATTTGTGATTCTGGGCTATACAAAATAAACTGAATTGAATTGAATTAATCCAAAAAATGTTCAGTCATATGTGTTTCTTTGTCATCGTCATTGGCAACGACCTACTGTTTCGCAAAAGCATTGCCTTTAATATTACTTTATCCCTGTCATATTCAGTCTCACCCAGGCTCTTTTGGTAGAAGCCCATGCTAAACATGGGGAATGCTTAATTCTTAGGCATTAACATCTAATTGTAACCTTAAGCTTCTGATTGGTGATTGGCTTGCAGCACATAGCCTGCCATAGAGGTTTAGTTCAAGGCAGAAATTGTTCTCTTTCTTTGAAATAGCTTTTATTGTTGCTTCTGCAGTGTTTGCATTCCTAACTTGTTGCTTTATAAGGGACAGTGCAACTCCTTGCATGTTGGATTTTCATGCCAAAAACAGCAGGATGCAACAATATATATCATTAGCAGTAAACAAGGTCTGTACTCTGAACTATAATCACAGCAATGTGACAAACACTTACTGCCTAATACTCCTGTTCTGTGTGATTGTTTTTTTTTCTTGACTGTAGGCTGTTCAGCTTCCACCTCGGTGTCAGAGAAATACTGATTAGCTTCTCCACAATGTTAGCCTTGTAAAGTGCGTTTATCTGCAGCCTCAAACTGTTAATTGGATCTGATTGCACGTAAGAAATGTGCTACTTTTGATCAGGACTGCAGCGGGAGTGTGGATCAAAATGAAATGCGTCTTCGACTGCTATACGAAACCGCGATCTGCTGGTCATTACTAATAGACTGTGGAATGTGTGAAGGTATAGTTTCACTTTCATGTTAATGAAAACGTTTGGAAGGCAGGAATGCGATCATAAACTTCAGCGCTAAGATCAATGCCCCTGTTGCATTGTATAACTTATTATGCAATCAAACTTAAAATAATTGAAAGTTCAGGGTGTAACCTTGCAATCTGAAGAGATATTTATAGGAGACAGGACACACTGTCACATTCAAAGCAATTTCCTGTGACATTTCCGAGCAATCAAAACTGTTAGTCATCTTCCTGACAAACCGTATCGACAAATATAGTCTGCATCTGGAATTCACTTTGTGAAATTAGAAATTATGCATACATTTGCATAAATGTTTCTTGAAAATCCCTTTGTTTTGTACCTTCCCTCCAGTGAATGATGGCCTATTTTCTTCCGCTGATTGCAATCTGAACTAACTGCTACAGTGAGTGAATGTTAGTGGATGGCCTTTAATTCTCAGTCTTAATTGAGTTAAGTCTCGATTTGTAAGTGCTAGTTGTGGTCGAACACTAATAAGCATTTGAGCTGACAATGTTATTGACATTATTCAAATGTCAATATGCTATGAATATCAATATAGCCTTTAACCACATTTTGAAGCACGATTTCTGCTACATGGGAGCTTCTCCTGCCTTTGCTACCGTGTCGAGCAGGAGAAGCTTCTTAATTTGTTTCAGATTGACAAACCGTAGCGCACTTCAGTTCAATATTTATCCGTTACCCGTCATTCACAATCTCTCAAACACTTCTCTCAAAAGACTCATAAATGTATTTTTTCTACCTCACGTATTGATTTGGATCCGGCTTAATTGATCATCGGGGAGACACTTAAGACTCAACTGTCTTTCTGCTTCCATAGGCAATTCAACTGCAACTCCTCGATTTTTATTCAGCGCAAACAAGATTCGCCCACCGGGGATTTCCCACGATCGAGAAAAACGGAGATGGAGAAAGTAATGAGCTTCCCAAAACGGTTTCAATGCAAAGACAATCAACATATGAAAAGATTTGTACGATATAAAGCGGGATGAAAGAAGTCATGATGTCCCCTTCTTTATTTTAACGTGCATATGTTTATTTCATATTAGTTAGTTAGTTTCAATTTTTCGCAATCTATGCTCAGTAATGATTTGCTGTTCTGCTACACACTGATAAACAGATATACAAAGATGACACGTGGATCAAAAGCCCTGTGATTTTATGTGCAAGGAATAAAACACTGCACCCTTTGCAGATCTGATACAGCATACTCTTGTAAAAACTTTTCACATAACTGGATTCCTCAGAGCTTAAATCTGTTCTTGCATTTAGAGAAACACTCTTTGAACAGAGGTATTAAATTACAACATCCATGTGGCGGCAGACTCGGATGAAAGACTCTACTAATACTCTACTTGTACATCTGTCCAAGATGTTCAATTTTAATGCTACATTGTAAGGTTTGAAATTAGAACACAGTCCAAGAAGATATTTTATGACACAGAGGGAGAGATTTAATGAGACTCACCCACCTGTTTTTCAGGTTCTTCCCCTTAAGCACATGCACTTTATTAATCAAGCAACAGGCTGGCGTGTCTCTTTAGTGAGTGTTTGTAAGATGTACCAAGGAGGAGTAGACATGTTAACAGGTGGATGGAATCCCCTGGAGTTGTAAGGTCAGGCAATTTGTTAGTTTGCTTGTTATTTTTTTGCATGGAAGATTCTCTACCTCTTTAAAAAATAGTGCAGATGGTATTCACACAAGCTGCAAGGAAAGTTGTTTAGAAAAAAGAAACTTGACTTTTATGTACCAATGAAAGATAGAGCTGCCCCGGATCAGTTAGCTGGAATATAAAATAACACAGTAATCTAAAAAACATAGATCTGGAACAGTGAAGACAGTTTCTATGAAAGTTAAAAATATTTAATAATTATGAAGACAGTAGAAAGTCTGGGAGTTGTTGCTGAATCTTGAAGATCAATGAATTGTGAGATCATTACGAGCTGCAGTAGGAATACATCTACACATTCAACATATATACAAAAGTTCACAGGATGTCTGAGGAAAAGTTATTTACTGACAGAGCTAACACTGTGTAACTGGGACACAGTCATCCGTGAGAGCTGTACAGAGCGTCGGCCATAAGCTAGCCAGTGGTTGAGTCTTTTCTCATATCGTTATCATATCCATACAATCAGTATGACTCTTAAAAAAAAATCAACCAGCTCGTTTCAAGCTGTGGGGAACCAATAAACAGACCTGCTTAGACCCTCAGTTGTAGCAAGTTTCTAGTCTGATAGTAAAAACATTCATACATTCATTTTGATTCCATTATCTGTGAGGGGAGTGAATGTTCTCCAACAAACAAGTCATCAAGCTGAAGTATGGTTTCTGCCTGCTGCTACAGTAAAAGAATAACATGCACTTGATGTAAAGTATTGACACCGTGGATACAAAACCAAAGTGACACATTTGACCCATAGCGTAGACAAACAGCAAGCCTCCCACAGGAGAACATTAGGCCAGTGTCACAGCCTCCAATGAGAGAATAAGGACGAAGGGAAACCGATGGACTAGAAGTGTTTTTTTGTTCTGGAGGCTTGTAATTACAGCCCAGAGAGCCGGGGAATAATTATGTGAGCTCTCTCACCGAATGATCGAGGGGTAGGTGGAGAAGATGAAAATCTGAGATGTAATCCACCCCTTGAAGAGGAGGGACGGAAGGAAAGTGGAGCATTATGGTGTTTTTTTGGTTACAAATGGTAAGAAAAACAAGAGCAAGGCCTTTCATCCTTCCCTTCTATCTCTCAGCTGCTCTCATCCTTTCCTGTTAATTTCTAGAGATACACAAGTACAGATACAGATATTGGATATTGCTACAATTTTGACTCAAATATCTGAGTACCATTACGTTTATATCCATATATGTATTTATTTGGGAGCCATTTTAAATTCAAACCTGGTGTTGCCTCACACATGAGATAAGGATCCCAGTCAGTTCCAGGGAGTGAGAAATATATTAAGACATAATTATTAATGAAACACTGGTATCGGCCCAGGTATCGGTATCGGGACTGGAAAACTCGGATGTACTCATCCCTATTCATTTGTACGTTTCTCCCACCTGTCTGACTTTCTATCATTCTCTCCCTCCAATGGTCCATCTTCCTCCCCCTCCCCCCTCCATGACAGCATTCAGGCTACTCAGGGCAATTACAATTTAAAGTGACAAAATGGAGATCATTGGCATGTCACAAGATCAAGTGAACGAAATGGCCCATGAGAAAAGCCGACGTATGCAAGTTTGCAGCTAATGTGTGTGTGTGAACAAGTGTGTGGATGCAAGAGCTGTACTGTGTGTGTGTGTGTGTGTGTGTGTGTGTGTGTGTGTGTGTGTGTGTGTGTGTGTGTGTGTGTGTGTGTGTGTGTGTGTGTGTGTGTGTGTGTGTGTGTGTGTGTGTGTGTGTGTGTGTGTGTGTGTGTGTGTGTGTGTGCCAGTTGTGCATTTGTTCCCGTGTACTTCTAACCGTGCATGACATCTGCCCACCACGGCGCGTCCCGTCCCAGAGTTCCTGAGTGAATCACCCTCGGATGCAGTCGGGGGTAATGTAGTGTAACAGAAGGAAGGGTCGCACTGGCCCGCTCGTTTTCCAATCGCCATTACTCCCAACATTCACCCGCACTCGGGATAGCGGCTACATTTGTCATGCGGTGATGTCAGCATTTTTTTTTTTTTTTTTTTTTTTTTAAGCCATCTAAATCCTGCATGCACTGCTCCTTGGTAGTCATGATCCCTAGGAGGGATTTTATTCTGCATCCCACCACACTTTGACTCTCCTCGCAGGCTCTTTGGAGGAGGAGGAAAGAGAAGCTGGAGCCAGCCATGTAACACACACACACACACACACACACACACACACACACACACACACACACACACACACACACACACACACACACACACACACACACTCCAGTGTCTTCAACTGGATTCTGTGGGCTGTTGATTTAAGTTGCCTCACTCTGTGAACTGAAACAGATGGTCTTAAACACTTTATCATTGAGTTTTGAAAGCAAAAAGGGACTCTAGGAGGGCATCAAATCCAATTTTGTTATTATTTAAAATTCATTTTTACAGCTCAGCTTAATGTTCCTTGAATATTCACATTAAATGTTGTGCTCAAATATCCACTTGCACACCCAAAGGCCCCGTTTGATCGCATTGAGCTGTAGCATTTTGATTCCTCAAATATCTTTTCTCTAAGCAGTGTAGCCAGCTTTATCAGTGCTTCACATCCTTTTGCCTCATCTTTAATTACACTAGAGTCAGACAAGCCGTACAGGCAGCCACCGCCTCTAGTCTCCATGCTGATCAATAAGTGGACGGACTCCAAAGCCATAGCTGCATGTAAAGAATACGAGCAGAACTCTGTGGTGGAAATACGAGAAAAAATAGTCTTGATGGCTTGTTACCTTGCACATTAATCTCCCATCTGTTCATTAGTTTATTCGTTTCATCACCTTTTTTTAAAACAACTGTAATCCTGTGTGTTCATTTCAATTAATCTGATTAGTTTTGATTAACATCAAAAGAGGTTCTTTTTTTGTTTCCCTTGGGTAGTATTCAGCGCATGGATCGTTCCATACATGTTATATGCTGTCTAAATGCAAAAGCCATACAGACGAGATGAATGAAGCCCTTACTCGTCCTGAAAAGTGCCAGTATTTTTTTTTTTTTTTTTTTTTTCCTTACAGCTTTTCCAGAAATGTATTTCTGATATTCTGATATCAACAGAGCCACTCTGGGGATGATGCCGAAATGAACATGGTGGCAGAGTGCACCATTACTGTACCAAGTGCTCCGACTGAGAGAGAGAGAGAGAGAGAGAGAGAGAGAGACCGGCGGGAGGGGGTGAGGGTGGAGAGGGTTATGAAGCGAGGGAGACGGCGGACAGAGGAAGGGCTCGGATGGGTGGAGTGGAAGATTTGCGAGGACAGAGAGCAATATGGAAGAAGATGATTGGGAAAGATGGATAGGGAAAGATGAGGGACGGGGGGAAAAAAAGGGGGAGATGATTTAGTAAGAGCCGGAGAGGGGGTGAGAAAGAAATAGTGCTGAAAGGCAGTGAAAGGGGGAGAGAGAGCTAAGGAGCCGACGACAGGAATAGTATAGAGGAGGTGTCACCGTCAAGGGTGTCTCAATGAGATGCCATAAAACACTCTCTTATTCTGCCGACTGTCACCGCGTAGTCAGGGGCCCACAAATAGAGGTGTGACACACACACACACACACACACACACACACACACACACACACACACACACACACACACACACACACACACACACACACACACACACACACACACACACCAACACCAAAAGACACACTGATACATTAACATCTCTCTTGTGTTTATTTGCCAACAGTTCTGCTCCGGGTTTGGAAGGGAATAGCACTGACACTGGTTTCCCTGCTTTTGTTATTTTGTTTTGAAAGGAGTGAGCAGAAACAAAATAACACATTTATATCCAGAACGTTTTTTTTTTTTTTTTTTTTTTTTTTTTTTTTGTATTTTCTGTCATGGCTTTATGAAAGTGATCAGAGTGGAAGCGGAGGTCAGGATTGGGTGAGGATTATGTATTTTTTCTCATAATTGGGAAGAGCAGGAGGAAGAGCAGTTGAGGGTATTTTCTTCTTAACACACATTCTTAACACAAATACCACAGAGCTGCCATCTGTGGCCAGTACATTTATTCAGTGGCAGCCATAACACTTTATTTAAAGCTCGTTATTAAAAGGTTAGGAGTGATAATAATATTTTACATGGTGTTGTTCCTCAAAAATGAAGCAATTTAAAATGACACTCTCTTTGAGTATCGTCTGTTTCCGAATGCCGATCCAATACGAGTGTTTTTTTTTTTAAATAAGCTGAATGCCTCACTGTGTGGAAGTGACTTAGACCTTTCCTTTATGTGTAAGGCAACATCAGGCTTGACCTAAACGCTAGATTCCCTAACAAAATGTAACAAATAAATACATAGATATAAGTGTACTGAAATGTTGTTTATTATGAAAAGATATAGGCATAAAATTCACTCAAACTAGCTGACATATTTGTTGTTCGCTCTCTCCGCTATGTGATCTACCGACTTGCTGCTGACTTCGTATAACGAGTAAGATAGTCCACACAAAGCAGGGAGGAGGGAAGGGTGATGGGTCAAACAAACTTTCATCCAGGAGACAGATGTTCATGTTCATGTGTGAAACTAAAAGTAAACATTAACACTTTGTGTCGTGAGTCCCGTGACTCCCATGAGTTACTACTCACGTGACTGGTTTGTCATTCCATAGTCACGTGACTCGTTATTCAGTCATGTTAACGTCAGCCACGCTCTTTTCCTGAAACCCAACTAAGTGGTTTTGTTGCGTTAATCTGTGAAGATGGAAGTTTATTTTGAAAAGACGAGTTGAAACTCACACTCTGTCCCTGCTACGCCCAAAACGGAGGGAACCTAGAGCGTCATATTGAAGCCTGGTGCCACTGATCAATTGCAAGATTTGACGATGAGGAGGGAAAATGCATTGAATGCCTCTTTACCATAACATGATGTATAATAATATGTCTTTGTGTGCTCTCAGTGACACAAGAGATGATAAAGAAACAAAAGCCGCAGCATTTTATTTCGCCTCGCAGGGCCTATTTAACTTAAACGCAGGAAAATATCTTTCTTTTTGTCCTCCGTCAGGAACAAATGAACCAAAGTACAGGTATAAGGGCTTGCGGCGTTTCCCTGTACGACTATGAGTATGTGTCTGAAACATTGAAACAGCAGAGCCAGACAGATCTGTAAGGATCTGTTAGGGCAAGAGCTGAACAAGGTTAGCTAGCAAATGACAAAACCTGGATTTGGTCGGTATGTCCACAGCTCACATGTCTTCAGGCAACACACATGCAAACGAACAACATGATTATTTCTTAGTTCCTCAACTGTCACTGCCTCCAACAGAAGACATCAGCCGTGCATCCGTGCAGTGCAGCTCTTCTCCAACACACACACACACAACACACACACACACACACACACCCTCCGCGGTCAGGTTGTGCTAATGAAGATATTGCAGAGCAGAACGACCAGCAGAGCCAGAGAAAGGTCAATGAGGAATCAGAAGTGACACTCAGCTCAACGCTCCTAATTGCTGTGTTTGAGGAGAGTGTGGAAACATGGGCATGTGACAGGTTCTCGCTTGGTTTGCTTTGGTGAAGGGTCCCCATTAATGACAGGCATGCATCTGTGTGTGTGTGTGTGTGTGTGTGTGTGTGTGTGCGTGTGTGTGCGTTGGTGTCATTACCAGATGTTGCTCTTTGTTAATGAGGACTGAAGAAAAACTGTCTTGGAAGTGGTGTGTAACTGTGACTTTAACTCTGGAGAGAATACTTCTGAATACGGTTACACTTGCGCATAACAACCTCAATACGTGATGTATCAGTGTTTGAATGTTAATGGCGACGGGTTCTTGTTAAAATGTAGTGTTCGTGTTGGTGGTGTGGGGACTTTAGGAAAAAGGGAATGGTTCTGGCAAGATGCTGTCTTGTTGTTCTTGGTCAGCCCTACGTTCCCAAACAACAAAACTGCATTGTGAATGACGTTTAAAGGAAAACGTATACTGTCGTTGATTACGTTTGCTTTTGAATTATCAAAATTAAGTTTCAGCTGAGTCCACTGACGAAAAGGGAGAAGGTCAAGGTGGTGGATTGGTTAAAAAACACAAGGCTTTCACCCAGCAGACCGCTGTTCATGTCGTGTGTGAATGAAGTACTTTTGTTGCCTAAACCTCACCACAACTTTAGTTGCGTTTTTGTTTTCTTTTGTTTCAATTTTGTTGTCATTTTAATCCAAAGCATGATGTTTTTTTTACTAAACCTAATCAAGTAGTTCAGTTTTTCATTTTGGTAGTAGAACGAAACTACTTTCATTTCAAGTATTTCAGTTTCGTCTATGCGTTTCAAACTCTGTAAAAGTGCGACAGTTTGGTGTGGTTTTCCTCAAAACGTAGTTGAGGTTGCAGTTTAGTTGCATGGAATCGTAATTTGGTAGGAGACAGGGTTGTATTAGTAATCACAGAGTTTGCAGGAGTTGCTTCTCTTCTGTCTCTATTTGAAACTGTGTTATAGATACATGAAAAAAGAATAGTTTCCCCTCAGGCGTTTGCAACATAAATTAAATATATAGTGTGTGCAGTCTGCTCAGAGTAGGAACATCGCACTGTGTATTGAAAATCTGCTCGCCTATCGAATCAGAAACACCACCATAGGTCTCTGAGACAGTTTTAAAATGATGTCAGTTAAAAAGTCAGCATTCTCATTTTGCTGATATAAGGATTTCAGGAACATGCCATTAAGCAGCTGTTCAGCTGTTTGCCATAAGAAAAGAAACAGCCGACAGCTAAACAGTAGCAATTTCCTCATACATTTGACCATAACTCTGTTGCTGGGACCAGGTTGCAGTGTTCCCAGGCTATCTAGGGTATATGAGTCTCATATATTTTCACAGAAGGAGCTCTGCCTCTTATGGGGTGTCTTTATTTGAACATCAGTGAGATGGGGGTGCTTGTTAAAGGTGTGCAAGTTGTGTACCTGTAAGCCCGACGGACCAGGTGCCAGGTTCACCCCTGTGGCCTTGTTACAAAAAGTTTCTATGGAAGATGGTCTTTTTAGAGAAGATATGCATGTTATACGACTTTCAGAATCTGCAAACCGAAACCAAAAAGAAGTATTTTGACAATAAAGTCATACAAATACAACCTTCATAAATCTAAGAGCTAGTTGGGTTCAAAAGATCTGCAGTCTACAATAACATGTTTGGTATCACTGGTAGCTAAAATTTCCCAGCTTTCTAATGCACCTCAACGCACCACGACTCGAAACACTAAGCATCCGCTATTAACATGGAAACAAAGCACTCCCAACTAAATTTCTAATGAGGCATTTCTCATTCTACCGAAAAACAGCAGATTTTAGTTACTTGTAGTTCTATAGTAATTTTGGAGCTGTTGGGAAGCCACAGTGAGCCTTAGGGTGAAGTCAACAGCCATCTTAGTCAAACTAGGCTGACTGGCGCTGTAGGGAGCTCTGGCTGTTTGCGGCCCCCTGGTAGCTGTATCGAACCAAGTACACCAACAAGCCTTATATCATTCTATTCAGTATACGTAGACAGATCTGTGGATATCTCATAGAGCACTGTGGGTCCCTTCCATTCTCCAGCTATCTGCCTGTGTACATATAGCAAGAAGCCCTTCAGTCATATATGAATATTTTTGGGAGATTTATGTTATTTGTTATATGACTATATGGTACTAAATAATGTTTTTAAGTAAAAAATCATGCTCAAAACATGGAGAAATTGTATCATAAACGTATGTGTACTTTACCAGTTGTAGTATCATCATTATCCATGGAATCCATAGTTATAATGGTGATATTGCCTTTAAGATTAAGATTTCATACTTGGCTAGATTAAACTAAATCTTGTTTTTTTTTTCCTTCATTGCATCGCCATTTACTCTGGAATGGTAATAGAAAAAGGTGAGCTTACTATTGAGTCATATTCCTTGGCTTCTTGCATTTCAAAGGAGACCAGAAATATGCATATGAGCTTTATGGTTGAGGAGCTACTCCTGATTAATTTTGGGTATGGTATTTAAGGCCTTTTTTCCCCCCGACAGAGCCGAGAGAACACACAAGTTCACATGTAGGTGATCTATGAAACCAATCAATCATTCACACCTAACTACGCATGGTTTGATATTACCCCAGGCTTGTGACATGCATGACCCATCCATATTACATGCCACCATTTTTAATATTTCAAAAGGCTTGAACTTCGAGAGAACTTGATTTGCAGTCTGTTTCAACTGGAGCACAATCTAGTCACTTAAATGTCAGGGCAGCAGGCAGAAGGTGGAGTTGGTAAGTGGATTGCCGGCGCCCTAAAGCCGATCTTATCTGATAGATGTTTGGACCTGGTCTGCTGGGTTGACCTCTGGGGGAAAACTGTGAATTAGTTTTTTTTTTTTTTTTTTGCTCAGACTGTGTTGCTATGTCACCTCTGTTTGTCATCCTTCAGCAGAGGAATCACTTGGTATACAGACATTATGAACTCCACAATAGCGAGAGTGTCGCATCTCCCGAGACCGAGCATTGTCGTGGACGGTGTCATCCCATTATTCCAAGAAAGAAAGAAACAGGGAGAAGAGGGGAATGGAGACAAAAGGACGAGGACTGTTCGGATCCGCGAGTGATATATGGCGCCGCCGCCGCCAAGGGAATGGTCTGGAAGAGAATGCTGCGTCAAACGGTCAACTGGCCAGGCATCGATTTAATCTGGTGCACTGCCACTCTCCTGATTTGACCGTGTCACAGTGAGATTGAAAAGCCTAAGTGGATGTGGGGCTGTGTTCACTCACCTGAGCACACCAGGGCTGATAAGCACACAATGAACCCGAAAGTGGGCTGGAACACTGGACGAAATGGAATGGGGGCGAGAAAATCACAAGACACAGGGTAAGACAGCTGTTTCAGGCCTGCTAACAAGCAGCTAAATCCACTAGAAGGGCTGCTCTATTGATTTATAACGGGGCTGGAGGAGTCGCAAAGCTCGTGCAATTGGATCCTTTGCATCCAATGGATTTCTACTCGGATCTCAACACAGATCCCTTTGGCTTTAAGACCATCGATCGGGTTTAAGAGATTTTTATCCAATGAATATTCTAATTGCTGTCATATGAGGCAGGGGTGGTTAACTACGTGAAGGATGTGTGTTTCAATAAATAAAGCATGTGGATTATGCTGCGGTCTGATGTTTATGTATAGCAGCGGGGGTGGGGGGGGGGGGGGGTTGATATTGATCCTGAGGCCAACTATTCTGCGTTACATGTCACTCTTTTCTTTTCCCGGTCCTGTGTGCCATCCAGGCGCATAAATGTTCCAAAATAATCTTTAATTAAAGAAAATAAATTTGTCCACGAATTACATTTTTATTCAAATTCTAACTTTTTTGACATTTAGCCCGCTCACATTGCATTGTGGGATCATTCGATTTTCAGGATTAGCCATAATCCCGGGTCTCTGGTGAATACATTCATTAACGGAGGAACGTGCTTGGACAAAGCATGCACACTTTTGCTGACTTCCATATATGGACACATTGACAAGTCTCTGTAGTGACTCTACTCAATAAACCGGGTCACAGTTATTCTTCACCTGCACATTATGCATTGGCGCACATGCACATGCACACATGCACACTCGACAAGCTGCACAGACCTGAACCACACAGCTCGACGCACCATTGACCTCCCTCTCGTGTTTTTAAGATTCAGCGGCAGCCTCACCTTGACCTCCCGTGACTTCACTCTTATTCTGTATGCCACTGTTGCACTTCGTGGGTCCCGTTTGGTAGATCATCTGGGACAATCAAAACAATGTTAATTTTAGTTGTTATGATCATCACAGGCTTCCATTTTCCTGTAGATAGCCACTGCCACATTTAATCACGATCGTTTATAGATATACTTCCTCACGCCGTTTCTCATCAAGTCCAGTGTTTGAAGTGGAAAAAAATAATCAGAAATCTCTTGCTACTTATTCCTACTTAATTAATATTTATTTTAAAAATGCTATATTGTGTCAGTCATAATCCGTTGTGATTTTACTGTTATATTATTTAACTTATACTATGCATCTTCTGTAGTAGGCCTATAATATTACAACTGAAACATTATAGGGTAAATGTGGTGTGTTTGTAGTGCTTTCCTGTGTTATTTTTAGCCTATTGTCTCACTCTACAATATACTATGGGATGCCTACAGACTGGAATCAAAGCCAGACAGACAGACAGACAGGTATGCATGCAGAGCTGAGCTGTGTGACATATTCAACCAGGTTGCTAGTCAGGTTGCTCCTTCATATAATGCAGCAGGATGATGAGACACATTCTGAATTTCTACAGTGAATAAAAGATGCACAGTTTGCCCTGTAAAATATATATTCTAAAAATCAAAAGAGCAGATTTAGAATAATTTTTATTAATACATGTTGGTTAAAGTTAGTTTATGATCTAAATGTAAATTTAACTTTGGTGCTGTGCAGTGAAGACTGATAACCAAATCAGCATGCTGTAGAAATAAGGATGACAAAGGTGAACATTTTTGACAGCTAACACATGTTGTGTGTGTGTGTTGTGTTGTGTGTAAATGTAAATTTGTGTGTGTGTGTGTGTGTGTGACCAAATGTGTGTGTGTGTGTGTGTGATGTGTGTGTGTGTGTGTGTGTGTGTGTGTGAATCAGCTGGCTGTGTGTGTTTGCATGTGTGTCCATAACAGCTGTGTCGCTCTCAGAGAATTGATGCATCATCTCTCCAGATCATCTCTGCTGATGGGTCTTTATAGAGAACACAGATCAAACTATTTAGAGCGAGTATCAGCTGATAAGTATCAGCTGATAACGATCAGCGGCCGATCGATCGGAGCACCCGTGATCACAATGCGGCAGAAAGCTTCAGCAAAACCAACAGAGAATGAAATAAGAGGCAAGATATTTACAACACAAACTATTACAACTGGAATGATGTCACTCTTTGATATGCATCTGTCGAAAGCAAAACCAACCAAAAAACTACGAAGCCACCTGCGGGGCCACAAACTTATTTACCTGCATCATCGCTCCCTCTTTTACAAATTAGTGGCGCTTTTAACAGGCCCTATTATGCTATTCTCCGGGTGTATATTTTTATCTCAAGTAACAGTTACAACATGTTTACATGCGTTAATGCTCATAATCCTCCTTGTTTTTCTCATCCTGGCTGTCCTGCAGCACCTCTTCTCACCCTCTCTCTGAAACGCTCCGTTGTAGCGTTTGCTCCTCCCTCCAGAAAGCAAAGTCTGCTCTGATTGGTCAGCTAGCCCGCTCTGTTGTGATTGGTCAACGTTTCACATTTCAAAAAACTTTACCTCTGGAACTTCAGCTCCGTCTCTCTCTTTTGTTGTTGAGGGCCAAACTAGCCGGAGAGTTTTATGTCACTTCCGTAACATTATGACCTCATGAAGTTACGGAAGTGAAGGAGAGAATTCAATGGAGCCGTTTCAGGCAGCTCAGGAGTTTCTGAGGGGGAGGGTAACTCCTTTTAGGCGTGGACTTCAGGTTTTACACTCTACGGACCTTTTACATGTACAAAAATATACATAACACACTAAAGAAGAGGGAAAAAGTGGAAAAGCATAATAGGGCCACTTTAAAATTGTAAAATTGGGGATATCTGTGATCAGTTGGCTTTGCAAGCTTACATTGCATTATTCAAACACTTCTTACACATTGATTTATTCAGGGGAAGAGCACATACATGATACATGCTCAGCTCCAGCAGCATCCTTCTTCACATCCACACAGCTCCACACATGTAGAGGGGGTTTGTCCTGAGAGTGGGCGGTGGTGGTTTTGACTGAGGGGCTGAAGCTCCGGGCCCTCGTGATCTTCTAATTAAGGCGTTATTGCCTCCGATGGCGGGTCTCTAGCGGCGTGTTTATTTTGGTCTTAACCTGTTAATTACAGTCCGATAACTAATGAGGAAGAAAATGGCCTTCTGTGTAGTAGATGTTGCTCTCATAATAAGCATATGCACAGCTGATTGCACAGCCCCCCCATCCTCATGGCAGCTATAGTCTTTTAGCTAGCTTTGCTCAGCATTCTCACACGTTGTTGCTGAGACTGCAAACCCGCAATACCTGAGACACTGAGCAATGAATGTGCCTCCTTTTTTCCCCCCTTTTTTTTATTTTTGTTTGTCATGAGTATTTGTACGGTGTGCGCAAATAATCAGGTTACGTAAGCTGGAATCTGGGACACTGTGTGCAAGAGGAGGTGCCACAAGGTGCTGAGCATGCCCCGGCTCGCCTGCTTACTTGCTCATTTGCGTGGTTATTTGAAGTGAAGCATCATTTGTGTGACAACAGCGGGGAGATTGTGTTGACATACTTTCGCCGTGTCCATCCAAGCGTGAGAAATGAGAGTACTCAGCCTTAAAAGATCTCAATTCTTGTTGTTTTGCTGCTTCCCCCCCCCTGTTTCTTTAAAGATTCATTAGGAACGTGGCATAGCTCACTGGGACTCTTAAGTTATTAAGGAGTAAAACGGTGTGTTCATTAGTAATGTATTACACATTGAAGCAGCCACTTTGATCCACTTTGCTTTGCAGAAATCATATACATCCCTCTGTCATCTGTCACTGAGCTTGTTAGATACCAACCAACTACATGTACATGCTATCTGGTTTGAATACAACCTTTACCTCAACAACGTTCCCTTGTTTATTATTCATGTCTTCTTGATCACATTCCATTTGCTGCCGAGCTTTTTGGCCGGATCACATATTCGCCATCCACTCCGATTGCATTACTGGGGCAGTTAAAAGTAACGTTTGAAGACCTCCACTGGGACATAAAATGCAGGAGCAGACTGGGCTCCGATGCGCTGCTTTGAACCACTTGCCCTTGCTTACTGAAGAAAAATCAGAGACGAGGTGAGAGAATAGCGCTCGGTGAGAGGAGAGAAGGATAAAGTTACCCACTTTCTTGCATTTTTCAGGGGCCATTAGAGATTTTTCCCCTTTTTGATATATGCAAGGATGCTTGGAGACACGGAAAAGCACTGTGCAGGTGTTTGATTGTCATGAATTTTATATGTCAAGAGACCGCTGACTGCTTTCCTGATGGGCTTTTGGCCAACCTCCTTTTCCTTTAGCACTAGAGTCAGACCACAGTGTCATTGATTCTTTTGTCTTTAATTTATCAATTTGACCCTATATATTCAGTCAGTAATGGGTAGTGAGGGATCTGATCTGCCAAGTCTTCCTAACTCCCCGGAGGTGAAAAAGGAGAGCGAAGCTGAATGAGTCAGACTGATGTTGGCGGAAGTTAACACCTTCTCGTATCGTAGAGTGTTTTCAAATGATAGATAAGCCTTTTGAAAATGTTCAAGGCTTTCATGAAGCCTTAAAGCTGAACTTAAAGCCCCAGATAGCT
Organism: Anoplopoma fimbria; assembly: GCF_027596085.1. Lineage (NCBI taxonomy): Eukaryota > Metazoa > Chordata > Actinopteri > Perciformes > Anoplopomatidae > Anoplopoma > Anoplopoma fimbria. The sequence goes on along the minus strand of NC_072462.1, from coordinate 4,252,585 downwards.
CTTAAGCTGGGAGTTAAACTGTGGAATATAATCACAGAGTGTCACAGGTTGAATAACGATATGTTCTATACCGCTCAATTCATTTTGAATAATGTTTTGACTTAAAGGCTACAGGTTTGATTGTGGCAAAGTGGCTCAGTGGCCCACTCATCAGTCACTGACTCTTTGACGGACAGACCGCAGAAGCAAAGTTGGATGAAAAAGAATAGGGAATTCACTACAATGAAAGTCATTTAGGGGACTTGTGATAAAAGTCGAAGCAGAAAGACAAGGACTGGTCACACTTCGTCCTACAATTCCCATAATGGAACTGGGTTGTGTCTTTTATTGGACCTTTTCAGCCTGTAATCGCAGTCTTTCAAACCTAACAGCCCAAATTTTGTAACTAAAGCTTTGAAGTCTCCAAAACTGAATTTAGATAACACTGTTGATATCACTTGGGGTAATTTTCTTTTGGCCAAGGTTTCTAAACAACTATCGGATGGATTGATATTGAGACTTTTGTGAAGACATTTATGGTCCCCAAAGGATGAAGCCAAGAGTCTTTTGTGACCCAGAGTTCATTTTTAGCATGCTGACGTTACCTTATTAAAGCTTTACAGAGCCACTAGTTTGGCCTCTCAGTTTTGTTCATGCTTAAGGAAACCCTCCAGAGGCAGAGACTAGATTCTGCAACTGTATTCACAGACTAAGTGGCACTTATTATTTGGCCTAACCAGGCGGTAACTTCTGGGTCTCAAAAGTGAAGCCCATGTGAAAGTGCCTCAAAAGTTAGATTGTATAGAAGTCTAGGAGGATATGGCCCTACTTCTTACTTGATTAATTATCTCAGTAAACATTATGAACATGTAATTATGGTTTAATTTACTAGATTCAAGTCTTCTTCGAAGCTGCATGATGTTTTTTTCATAAATTATGAATTTATGGTTGTCTATACTTTCATCTGAGAACTTTCACTTTCACATTGTGTTTTAGGTTCATTACAGTTAATTGTAACATTTTGGTCACCGTAAAATGTCTTATTCAGCATTTGGTTGTGCTCCATCCTCTCGTGTGACATTTTGTTTTGCAAAAAAACAAGATGGTGTCAGCCAAAATGCAGAACTTAAGGCTTCAGAACCAGAGTGGCTTACGGCACTGTTGACTATGCCCTTTTCTTACATACATTCTATGGGTTAAACCAATCTTCATGTGTAAGGCTGGAGGAGTCTCCTTTAACATAATAAATGTAAATGTAGTGCTCAGGGAATTGCCAACAGTAAAAGGAAGCTATACATTTGATTTGTCAAGTGTCTGCAGCTCCTTCTTTACATCCTGCATGCATTATGCTACACAAACACTAGGCAGTAGGCTATTATGGCTTAATGATAGTGAGTAATATAACATTTTTCATGCAGTCCTGCTGTATTGATATGCAACACATTTAAAGTTTAATTACCATTCCCTACGCACAAAGAAACATGTTCTTTAAATGAGCCCATTTAGAAAGCAAATACTGTAAATGAGGCAATTTAAAGGTGCAGTTGACAAGTTTCCTGATTTGTTAGATGATGTTGAACGCAGTTTATTGGAGTATATGTGAATGTTTTTTTCCCAAAGGCTGCTGAGCCCTCAGTGGTGAAGTGACACTTTACTGATCTGGAACAACACAAATCAGTAGTTTGTATTGCTGGAACACAGCCAAGTCATGCACTTTCTTTGTTATTTACGGCCAGCTTTTACCAATACCAGCACTCTGTGTCAACAGCCATTTGTGCTGCTGTTAAAGCGATCGCCATCAAACTTGAGGCAAAAAAAGTCCCAGAGAAAACATACCACTTTGTTGTGCTGCTAGATCCACTAAACAATTTGGACACATTTCGAAACAAAACTAAAAGGGAAAACGATGACAAAAAAGCTTCAAGGACATCGCCCTCCATAATCGACCTTGTACATATTGACAGATGATTCATTAAATTAATACAGAAACTGTGCGTCTAATAATTTGCAGGATATTAACTTTTTTTTTTTGATTGAACCTCATTTTTAGCCTGCCAAACATTTAATAAGATGACGATAAGGTGTAAAATAAAGTTTGGCGCCCTAAATCTTTTCTCACATATGGCCACAGGGTGGTAATTTATTCATAACATCCTTCAATAATAGAGTCCCACTCTTATTTGTGGTCTGTGTTAAAGCTCTCAAGAAGAAGTGGGAGGAAGAAAATGTGAGAAAAAAAAACGCGAGAGCGGATTGTTTTCTAGGGTTTTACTTATTTATTGAGCCCCCTTAAAAAGAACACTCACATTAGAGTGAGCTGTCAGGTCGCCAGTGCGATCGCAGCCGAGATTGTATATGCCACACAATGCCTTTAATTATGTCGCTGTCTCTTCACTGTCAGAAAAGACAAAATGGATCAAAGGCTATATGGGAAAGAGTAAGTAAGCAATTATCTTCTTTTGTCTGCTGTCACTGTCAGTCAGCGGCGGCTTGCTTTTCAGACGACACCAGAGGAGAAGCAGAGAACGAACGCTGATAGATGAGGTAATAATAATGATGCTGCATATAACATGTTAATAAACCCACTCCGCATCTGCATCATTACTCACAAGTGACTTGATTGTTCATGTGATAAGGTGAAAACAATCAAATCATCTGTAGGACTCTCCCAGATATTACACCCACTCTCCTCCAAGGGAGGAGATGATTAAACTGATTTGAACGGTGGGCTGTAGACTGGAGGGTAATTCTATTATTGATAATAGTTTAACGTTAGGTTTATTTGAATACAGGAAAGTTTCCAGATGTCTCCTTCCAAGAGAATGAATAGATATGTGAGACTAAACTCTTGTTAATCAAAGTCTCTTCCTCAAAGTTTTAATTCCATTCAAGATACCCAGCTGCACTTTTCAACATTAATCCTTAAGATTATTATTTAAGATATAAAATAGAAAAATTCCCAGGATGGCAAAGTCATGACCCGCCCTACTCTGCCTCTGATTGGCTAGTGCTCAAATCCTCCGTTTGGCTGGGTTGGTTAGTTTTAGGCATGGAATTGTGAGTTTGCACACTATTTATAGACTTTCCAGCCAGTTTGTTTGCTGAGAAATTAGTTCTCCCATCACTTCCTGGAATATTTAGAACTAATCTGCTGCCAAAAAACACAGAAAATATCCTACTTTGTAGAAAGTTTAATGATTTTAATGTGAGCTAGCGGCGATAGGAAATGTTTGGTTTGCATTAAAAGTGATACAAAGCTCTGATACAGCTGTAGAAAAGTGAACAGTCAGCAGTGAGGCTGATATCACTGAGTTAACCTCATTCTGCTTAGAGTCTGGAAAATAAACATTTGCAAATATCACTATGGGAAGTAAGAGACATTTATAGCACAACCAACAAGGATGATTCTTTTATTGTTTTTCGAGTACAGTCCAAGCATAGTTCAAACATTGAATCAAAGCTGTCACAGAATTGTTTTCAATCTATCTATTTATATTTATATTGCTACTGTCCATCACTGAGACCCAGTTATTATATATATTATGTATATATCTAAGAATGAGTGGATTTTCTAGGATTATATCTGCTCTCTGCACTCATAAACATGACTCTAAAGCTTATTTGTCATATTTTTAGTTTCTTTGGTGCAGTAAAAAAGTCTAGTCTAGACTGGTGAATTCTTTGATACACTGAATATGTGAGGAATATGTTAATGTTGAGATGAGTTTGTTTCCCCTTATTGAGAAGTGGTTTTAGGGGACAGCGATGGGGGAGACTTATTTTCTGTCAGTTTGACATCCAGGTAACCCACTTTTGCTTCGGCATGTTTACTCTTTGATTACGGGGAGAGCTGAGGGAAGCACTATCTCCCGCCTGCCAAAACCAGGCTGGCAAGCTGTCACAACACCGATGAAGTCACACAAATATATATCCACCTTGGTGTTTGTGGGTGACACACATTCACACAGACACAAACAGATGAACACAAACTGTACACACACACACACACACACACATATGCGCTATTTTGTGCACACACGTGCCATCTTCCGAAAAGATAGTTTTTGTTTTAACATCAAAATGTATTCATGCGTTTCTTTTATGAAAACTATACATCTTAAGGAATTAAGAAGTTACAGCATCAAAACCTCCAGTATTTGCATGTTTTGTCAATGAACGTGTATAGAATGCTTCCATATCAATCTAGCAAATGGTGACGTAGGTATTGTTCTTTCCACCATAACAGTTACTAATATGCTAACCCTATACTTTAAATTATATCAGGGGTAATTGATGGATATCTCCAACTCCAACTTCCCTAGTTGATAACTTGCATCAAAACTATTTTATTTTGTATTACAAGTTTTCTAACAAGTGTTGTTTAAATATGGAAATGATGCATTATCATATCAGATATGTGCTAATTTGCTTATATTTCAAGGAATGAAATATGAACATTGGATAAAGCCAGGTTAAAAATGCTTGCTTCACTTTGTTGACATATTAAAGTCAAAGGTTTTTACAGAGGGAATTTTTGATATCTCTTTGTACCGCTATAAATCACAACATACTGTCAATAGTCATAAAAAAAATATTTTATATTTGCCATGTTTTTAGGAATAAAATGCTTTCTAAATCAGATTATGAATCATAGATGAACACACAGATCTCTCTCAGAATATGGATAGGAATGAAACTGGAAAGTTTGAGATAAATACACTTCAGTAGCTCTCACATAAACAAGAAAGAAAGATAAATCTTTGAAGACACGTTTTACGACAGCTGAATGGGGTAAAAAATATGTAATACAAAAAACTAATAGATATCACGATGAAACTTCCCTTGACCATCTGCAAAATGTTTTTTTCTGAACTGTTATGTTTAAATATGTATCATCTATTAATTGAATTAACTGTTCGTGAATTTAGGATAAATCTACATATGCAAATAGTAGTAAAAGAAGTAAAATAAACACCAAAATATGTATTTGGATTTGGATGTTTCCTTTCCACTAGTCTGAAAGAAGACATGTTATGTCTTATAACCGAGATAACCCGAGACGCATATTGTACCGTACTTTATGAGTTTAATATAAAAATCATGTTGTGTTTGCATCTTAACCACAAAGAGCAACGTTCTTTATCTTTGATTTATGTCCAATAATAATAAGAAAATAATATCAACTGTGAATAAAAACAATGATTAGATTATATGGAAGTGCTGTAGTCTTCCTCTCAGCATTCTCTGCATATGGCCTCAACAACCCTGGATTCTGCCTGAGGGATGAAGGATGAACACTCTGATTGACTCGGCTCCTCTCTCCTCGCTCAACGTGTCAAATTTGCAAGCGGCCATTTTGTACAAAATCTTGTACCATTGCTATTAATACCCGAAAATACACAGCATAACCAAATAGAATGTCAAAAGGCGAGCGACTTATCTGCGACTCTGCCTCTAGTTTTTCATGCGCCGTGCTCTGACAATCCGTCTTATCATCTCCATTCTGCTAATGCTGAAGTGATGTGATACACTCGCAAACACTTACTGCACCCCCTCCACACAGACGTGCAGGATCAATCTTGATGAGAAAGTGTATGAGTAGCACTTAATCCTTTATTCTTCCAGCAACCAGGTGTGCTTAAACAAGACTCCTAACCCCCCCGCTGCTCCGGTGGGGTCTGCTGTTCAACAGATAAGAGCTCCGTTGTACTTGAGCAGCTCTCATGTGTGAGTCTGAAGCACGGCTTTGCTGACCAAGATTCTTTTTCGACATTTTTTTTCTGCTTTGTATGAGAAAACTTCCTCAGAGTCAACACAGGTGAAAACGAAGTCTAGAAAATGTGGTCGTCTTAAAGGAACGTAGTCGGTCGGAGCAAAGAGTCGACATTTGTTTCGCCGTGTTTTGATGAGACAACATCTGGCATGTGTGTAAGGAAAACTTTCTCTGCAAGGGAGGGCACAAACACACACCATCCGATTGCATGCATGTGTGTGTATGCAAATGTCTGTTGTGCCCTGAGATGCCAGATGAGAGGCTTGCATCAATTTTTGAACAAAGCGCTCTGGCATCTCTTTCTGTCGAGGCCCTGCTGTTCTTAAGAGTCTGTGGGGCAGAAAGCAGAAATGTATCGCCCGCGACTTCCCGCTGCCATGAAATTACAAGTTAGAGAGTGGATTCAGAGCTCAGAGCTGCAGTCTGACAGAAGTCACTGTGAGACTTGCCTTGGGGACAGGGAGGAGAAGAGTCCGGAAAGTAAACAGGGGCTGTGATTTTTGAATAAAATTCGATATAAAATCTGGCCTGTAATTTGGAATAACACAGAAAGCTATAGCTGCACTTCAGCTGGACGGTGGAGTCCGTGTGCATCCAGCTGTTGTGCATAACGGTTGCCAAGCAGTACATTACCTGTCAGCTTGTCATGTGGGGCCCTCCTCCAGTTGATGTGTTTTGATGTGGTTGAATGGCGGTGTCTGTGAAACACTGAACACAATCAGCCTTTCACGTGTTACCGACTTTTCTCGCTCTATTTGTTTTTTTTGCGACGGGAGATCAAGAAAATCCCGTCTTTGCCCGTGTGCATCTCCCCTGTGGAGAATCTGTCATTCACAAAATCTCTGCAGACAGAGAGGAAGTGTGTGTGTGTGTGTGTGTGTGTGTGTGTGTGTGTGTGTGTGTGTGTGTGTGTGTGTGTGTGTGTGTGTGTGTGTGTGTGTGTGTGTGAGTGTGAGTGAGTGAGTGTGTGAGGGAGGAGTAGGAGGAGATATTTCAGTGGGCAAAAGTTGGCAGAGAAGAGCCTTTTATTTTTTTGGGATATTATACGCACTTCCTGCGAAACGCTGAACTCTTTTTTTGTCTTCCTGTCGTGCACCCGGCTGATCCGAACAGATGCTCCCCCAGTGCCTCTCGCTATCTCCAACACCCACCTATCATCTGCTTCACCAATCTCCCTCCCACCCCCATCTCCTCCGCTAGCTTCACCTCTGATCCCCAATCTCGACCGTCCATCTGCTGCTCGGATCTGCGTCAATAGAGCCTATACTGTGTGAACGCTCTCCCACACCGGGCAATTTATAATTAATGCAGTGCTGACCAATGCCAAGCTGTATTTATTCATGTATTTACGCACACACATTAGCCCCCAAAGTCAGTGTTTACACAAATCTGCAGAATGCATCCCCCCCTCAATTCACCAACTAACCACCTTATTTCTCAAACCTGTTACTGAAATGTCAACATGGTGAGGTAATTAACAAACATTTATGCCACTGGCTCTTAATTAACAAACTAAGAATTAATTAGTATATTTGTTTGTTAATTCATGGCTAGGCAGCTGCTTCCCGTTTATTCATACTGAATGCTGTCGAGTGAGTTAAAGCAGTTGGAGAACTTTCCTCTGCTTCTGTCCAATTCTTTCCAAATTCCCTTAAACTTCTCAGGCTAATTTAAATAAAGCTTGTGATGCACGATAGTTGTTATTATTTTAAAAACTGCGGCATTTTCTAAGATATTAAAGGAAGAGCAGTGCCTCATATGTAAGATTAATTCTCAAAGTGAGAAATGTTTCAGGCTTCAAGCCAGTGATTATTGGATAACACATTTAAGGCAATGTTGCATTTTATTAAAGCAATATATCTTCCCCCACCCTCTGATTTTCTTTCTCTCTTTCTTTCACGCTGACACACACTGTCTCCTTTTTGTCTCTGCGTTCATGCTGGTAATTCACATACTGTGTTAGCGGGAGATTCATTTTGGTTGGCCTGAAAACAGAGATCACACATGTGCCATTGTGACAGCGGGTATTTCAATTCAGTATGGTTCAATGGTCATTATTCAGGAAGAGCAAGTGAAATGGAAAAACAGACACAAATAAGTAAATAAATAACTATTTCAAACTGGAGCTAATATGTTTGGTTCTGAATGTATCAACGCAGGCGGTTCAGTGAAGGTCACAAGAAGGAGCTACTGTAACAACCTGTACACTACTAATACCAGTATCAGAAATAACACCAATACAGCCTAAAATACTGGATCTGGTATCGTTGAGTACACGAGTCTATGCACCGATCATTTATCAGCTAATTTATGCTAAACATTTGTCACTCGCCACCTGATCCATACATCCTGCCCGATCCGTACTGCACATGTGCAAACTAGAACTACACACCTGTGGTTTAACACTCATAATACTCTGTGACAACACTTTAACGTTAGCTGTTAGCAGTCGGTGGCCATCACAGTCCTGCTTGGCTAAATAATGATGCTAACAGCTGATGTACGGAGGTTGCATTGAGTTACATTATGATGCTTTTACATTATTTGCATTCACTCTCTTTTCAGTATTGGGCAAAGGTCAAATATAACTTAACACTATCATGCTGTGTTCAGATGTATTCTTGTAAAATAAGGGTTTTTTTGGTGATTAACTTGAATAAACACAGTTGTTTGAGGGCAGAAGTTTTCAGAGCAATATAAAATAGAAAGATTAGAATAGATCAGAGATGCTCCAGTGTTAAGAAGAAACTTCTTAACACTAGCTCTAAGCAGCTTATAATACATCATTAAAACTTATAATGCTTATATTTTTTAATCAAAGCAAATATTATAACAGCTTATTTCCTAATTATTTTAATTGTGTCCTTGTTTTTGTTTTTTAATGCACTGGTATTGGATTGGTAAAGGCAGATGCTGTAGTTCAGGCTTTGCTATCAGTATAAGGAAGGAAACACTGGTATCATCTCTACAGGCTATAAGTTAGTGTTAGTGTGCATACAAGCAGATGGCAACAGACTATCTGCTTTTTAGACACAAAATCAGACCAAATACAGGACACTAAACCTAAACTTGTGTTAAATCTCAGCTGTTAACACCAGTACAACAAGCCATTTCAATGACGCTAAAACATGACAGCCCTGTTAGGGGGAGTGACACCGAGCTGGAAGTGGCGAACGAGGCCTTGCTCGAATGACAGTGACCCATATTAACCCAGCACTAATTGTTTTGTACAAATTGTCAAAAGGACAATCAGATTGAGCTTGTGTTCAGCACCCCATGAACAGGGGTTTGTGTGTTAAAGAGGTATTTACAATTACTTCCTGTAAAGTGCATGCGGAGGCAGGAGGTTCAGGTTCAAAAGGACAACAGCCTCTTAGACAAAGAGGAACCCTCCTCATCCTCATCCTCCTCCTCTGCATCACAGGAACTGTTTGTTAAATTAGTCGATTGTGCTAGAGGTTCATTGGTGACTGCCTGTTGCCAGGTGAGCGGCTGTTAGAATGCTCTGAAGGTGGAACCAGTAGAGGAATGAAAGGTTCATGGTGCTAACATTGAAAACGTTAAAGGATGTGATGATAAGTTCCTGCTTATACGAAAGGACTTAAAGTGGCCCTATTACGCTTTTCCACTTTTTCCCTCTTCTTTAGGGTGTTATATATATTTGTGTACATGTAAATGGTCCGTAGAGTGTAAAACCTGAATTCCACCCCTAAAAGGAGTTAAGCTCCTGAGCTCCTGAAACGGCTCCATTGAATTCTCTCCTTCACTTCCGTAACTTTATGAGGTCATAATGTTACGGAAGTCACGTAAAACTCCTTCAGGCTAGTTTGGCCCTGAAACAACAAAAGAGAGAGACGGAACTGGAACTCAGGAGAAAGAGTTTTTTGAAATGTGAAACGTTGACCAATCACAACAGAGCGGGATAGCTGACCAATCAGAGCAGACTTTGCTTTCTGGAGGGAGGAGCAAGCGCTACAACGGAGCGTTTCAGAGAGAGGGTGAGAAGAGGTGCTACAGGACAGCCAGGATGAGAAAATCAAGGAGGATTATGAGCATTAACGCATGTAAACATTTTGTAACTGTAACTTGAGATAAAAATATTCACCCGGAAAATAGCATAATAGGACCTGTTTAAACGGTTGAATGTTAATTTGTAACAACAATCTAAGAGTTCTGTTCACAAGCACCTTATCATTTTGTTTCACTCTATTTCTACACAGTGGATGTGTGCAACATTCTTGACAGCTCGTTCTGTTGTAGGATCCAGCAGCCTTTCCTTGTTTTATGATATTGGCACGGCTTGTGGCTGAACTCAGCTGGCCAGGATCTTGAGTCTGAGTTCCAAGATCGGAAAGGAGTTCCATGTCATCTGCAAAGTTTATGACACGGGGTTTATTGTACACACTCTGCTGTACTCACCCCCTTTGGTTGCTTGTATAGAGATGAAAAAGCAGCATGAAGAGGACTTTTGCCCCGTTGGGACCCGTTGTGTTTCTGTAGGATAGGATCAGATCCGCTGGTGTTTGAGGTGGAAACAGGACAGGAGTTTGTCTGCCAGGATGTGAGGTTTCAGTGTGTGATGAAAGTGGAGCAGAATTTGGCAAACATCAGCCTGGCTTTTCTAGCCTCCAGTCTCTCCAAATCACGGCAGAGTGTGCTGGAGCAGCAGTCATCTTTCTGTGTGTGAAACAGCCTGTGCTATTACCCAAAGGCTTTACCAAATTAGTTCAGTCGGCTAGGGGGCTCTTTCCCCCTCATTTCTTTTAGGTTTCCACTAAAAGCTATGAATACATTGAACTGACAGAGGAGACCACACTTACCCGTTGCTCTCAATTTTACATGCGAGGAGATGGAGCGTTTGCTGTACTTGAGGAAATAGAAAAAATGTTAAAAAGTGAGTTCCCCTCACAGGTTGCATCACAGCTAACGTGGTGTTAGCAGACTGCATTTCCAGGACGAAAGTTTGTTTGTGTTTGTGGCAGACGGAGAGCCAGAGAGAGAGAGAGAGAGAGAGAGAGAGAGAGAGAGAGGGTGTCTGATAGAGCCATCACTCAGCCCCGTTGGCAGTGATATCTTGTTTCCCTCTCAAACTGGGCTAGATGTATCCGTGCCCCTTGTGTGGTATTGCCGGGCTGAGGCATTGGTTGTAGATCACCGTGAAAACTGTGAAAGCGCATGGGGGGGACAGCGGTCTCCTGAATGACGGCGCCGGTGCACATCGATGACAGAAATTTGTCTTCGGCCTTTTTCTCGGGAATGGCAGCCGAACCAAAAACCAACCTGAGATGGAAAACAGTAACATCAACGGTCACCACGCTCTGCAGGCTGCGTCATTTCAGCCACATCTCACATGATAACAGCTAATCTCACCTCCATGTGTGTACTCACTTCAGGGTTGCAGAGCCGGAGGGGCCTCCTACAGTCACCGCTTGGTGTTTGCACCTCACGATCTACATTCAGGCATTTTTTTAGGAGCAAAGACAATGTGACGCCGGACCCGGAGACGGTTAAGTGCTTTGTGTGTCTCACCACCAGCCTGAGGTTAAATCACACCAGACTGTCGCTCCTTGTGTCTCGCCTAATCAGTCTGCTGCAATACTATCCCACCTGCTGCATAAAAAATTCAAAGTGAACGAGCTCGCTCTGGAATGAAGCCCGCATTGTTTTGCTAAACCCTTGCTCCTGTTGATATTTGAGGCATTTAGTCGCCGTGGCATTAAACTGTCATGTTGGCATGCATTAGTATAATACCTGATCTATTAACAAATGAGTCACTACTTGGGAGGGCTGTGGCTTTTGTTTGACAGCTGTGTGTGTTTTTGCATTCATGTTGCCATCTATCATCGCCTGGATGCGCACTCACGTCTGTGTTCTTGCATCCGTCCAAACACAAACACGCCATGTCAATGCTCGGCGCGCAAAAACAAATTGGAGCACCGATGTAGACGAAAAAAAAGCTTGCCCGGGGCTAGTCATTTTGAAATTAAAAGCATGTCTCTTTGTTCAGCCTCAGTTCCAGGAACGAGGCAGAGAAAAAATGTGAACGTGCCACACGGGAGAGGAACACTGAGCTGGCACCGTGAGTTTCACAACCGGGGAATCACACACACACTCTTTTATCTATTCCCCTCGATCAGGAGACATCCGGCAGGAAAGGTAGGAGGATTAGATTAGCTGGAGAAAGAGAGAGAAAGAGAAAGAGAGAGTGGCTTCTCTAATCCTGATGGGGTTTTTTCAGACATACACCATCACTGTGGAGAGACGTGCAGTTGGGGAGTTGGGATCAGGATGGGGGGGGAGGCAGGCCGGTTTGCCTCACTAAACCCTTCACACTTGCATGAAAGAGGTTCCAGGAAACGAGGGGATTAGTCAGAGTGTAATTACACTTAGAAGTAGCAGAACGTGCTCTGACTGGAACACACCTCAGACGGGGGAGAGGAGGCGGTAATGCTTGTTAAATGTGTTGCCAGTGTGTTGTCGGTGAATTCTTCAACTGAATTAACGGCCTTTAGTGAACATCATACGACTGAGAGGAGTCTCTTTGGGACGACTGCAGATCGGTCTGATCAACGCGAGGGTGGCTCTGTTTTGTTCAGTTTCAATTAGAGGTTTATTCCAGTAATTTCTACTACTTTTCTGTTGTGTTTCTAGTAAAAGGATGTTTGATTTTACATGCTGTCATCGTGCAGGGTCACACCTCTCCATTACAAAGTACGTACACTCATTGCTATAGTGCGGTTGCATTGCGATAAAAAGTACCACATGTTTCAGGTCCTCTCGCACAGCTCAGCCAGTTCTCCAGAGAGTCTTCCCCCTGAAAAACTGCCATAAAATCTGGATTTCTCCCCATCCAACCAAACTTTATTATTCTACTGTTGTTATTTGTTACCATACAGGAGAAAAACATAACACATATTGAGCCAACAGTACAGTTGAGATAACACCTTCCCTCTAGCTCACCTTTCCCAGAGGAGCTCAATCACCCCATTCCTCGAAAAATAATGATGTCAGCAAACAATAACACTAATGACGTAAATTATTATGGCGAGACAAAACAGACAAAAATAAAAGTTTTTCAGCTATATTTTGCTTCCATAACATAATAACTCCCTCAGACTAGTGGGAAAACAACTTTTATATTATTCATTCAGGTGTTTATTTTACTATTCTGTCTATTTCTGTCTGTAGAATTCTTCTAAATTCACCAAAAGTTAGCATTAGATAACGCCTCATTTACATATTAAACATGAAATTGTGTTACAAAAACGATTATCTTAATGCGACAATCCACTTGGGAAGTTTCATGCTGATATCTGAGTTCAAGTTTTCCTCTCTTCACCTGTAGTGTCTCTATACAATATGATAACACATATCTTTAAAGCCCATTCTCTCTAAATTAGTTTTTTTCTCAAACTTAGAGCCAGAAATGTCCACTTCAGGTTTGCACAGAGGGCATTGTTCATATACCTATATAGCTTGATTTAAAGAACAATTTATTCCTAAAAACATGGCAAATATATATATAAATATATCTCTTGTTTTATATGGGCTTTGAAAATATCTTTTTTATTGATGAAGTGATACAAATGGATTAAATGCTTGGACCCTAAATGAGAATTTTGGAATTGACTTCATCCAAAGTTCAGATTTCTGTTTTGGAAATTAATTAAATTCGGCACGTAAGATGATGCCTCATTTGCATGGTTAAACATAACCTTCCAGAAAACCTGTAATACAAAAAATATTTTTCCTAATGTAAATAATCAACTTGGGAGGTTTCATGGTGATATGATTTAGTAAAATGTTTGACCCCATTCACTAGTGTCTTCAAAGATAAATAAGAATGGTCATTCTTGCTTCCAAAAGTAGTAGCCTAGCTTTCTGAAAAATACCCTGTAGCATCTATACGTCCATATGTTCTTAAAATATTAAACACTAAAGAGGATTCTTTCCATTGTGGGCTTTCTGTAACTTATAGTATTTTAATGCCACGGTGGAGAACGGACTGTGAGGACGGGGTGATGTTCTGTTCTGTGTTATTTCTCACGTCGGAGGCAGACGTCGCTGTGAGGAGTAATGGCTGCTCGTTGGGTCTGGTTGCAGGGGGAGAGCGAGGGAGTGAGGGATCGTGTAAGCGAGGGGAAGTCGGAGAGCGAGCTAGCTTTGAGCTGTTTGTGTGTGTGTGTGTGTGTGTGTGTGTGTGTGTTGAAAACAACATTCCACTGCAGGGTTAGTGGGCAGGGAAGAAATTTGAGGCTGTTTGAATCAGCCATCTTGCAGTCGCCCATTAATGATTCCCTTTTCGATTCCATTTTGTCTATTCTCATTTGAATTCTCTTTTTTTTGTCCAGGTCCCCGAGGTGAAGCCCTGCAGCATGGCCAGTCTGGGACGCTCCCCCACTTCCTGGAGGAGCCTGTTGATGCTTACATCGTCAAGAGTAACCCCATCAAGCTCCAGTGCCAAGCTCGGCCCGCTCTTCAGATCTTCTTCAAGTGCAACGGCGAATGGGTCCACCAGAGCCAGCACATGTCCCAGGAGCACACCGACCTGGGGACAGGTACAGCAAACACTGATTAATCAAACACCTCTGTATAAAGACAGACAAATATTCTGTAGAATATATAAAGACACGACTCCTAACATTACGTAAAACCTACTTTCTCCCTGTCAAGTCTTCTTCCTGTCACTCTAACATTCACATTTCTGATAGCAAGGACGGAAGTCTTAAGAATGAACTTTGCAAACGGGGCTTTATGTCAATGCCCGCGGCCGTGTCCAACCCTGCAAATGTCTTTTTTCCTCACTGTTTCAATGCTCACTTTGTGTTACATTTGATCCGAACTGAAATGACAACTTTCAGGCCATGAAAGGCGCTTACTTGTTCAATTTTAGGGTTTGACTCTGAACTCCGAAGGGTGTCTTTTTACTGATGCAACGTGCTGAAATGCAGTTGTTGTTGTTTTAACTTTGAATTCCAACCACAAAAGAAAATTGGCCTTTTTTTTATAAAGCCCCATGACTGTTTTTATTGCATCATTTTACAATGGGTATACAAATTTTTTTTTATTATGCTTTCTTTTCTCCTCTAAAATGTGCTCGTATTGGCATTAAATTGACTGGTTCTCAGGTACACATTGTGAAAAGTTTTGTTCAAAGCGTCGGGATCATGAAGGTGCCAGTCTGATTTTGAAACTTTTTAAAAACACTTGTTTTATTATGTTGTCCAGGTGAGTGGGAAAAAAATATATATATATTAGCTACACTAATATAATGAGGCCTAGGTATGCACTGAACATGAGATGACCATCAGTTAACCAGATTATAACCTGCTGAAAAAGGTCAGAATGAAGGCAAAATATTTATGAGCCTGCCTCAGCTGCTATTAGTGCGACAGTGTTGATGCTTCACTTAACACACAGCGCCAATCAATATCTCCCTCCAGAGGTAACAATGGACCTCTAAATTTTAACTGCCTCTAGCCTGGATTCATAGCGATGCTCCCATCTGGCTCCTTATCACCATTCATATCTGTTTCCTCTGGGAGAGACATGAGGAAGGAGAACTACAGAAGGGAAAGGACTGAGAGAGAGCGAGAATAAAAGTCGAAAAAGGAGGGAATCTTAAAAATCCACCTGTGCTCATATCTCATAAAGTAGAAAGATCTGTCCAGGCCTGGCTTGTGTCAGTATTTATTCCTCCATCCACCAGCTGCTGTGAGTTACATAAACAGAGTGCATGTGGAATTAGGGTGTTTTTATAAATCTTTATTGTGACCTTGACCTTTGCTGAAAATGTAAAAGCAGCAAATAGATTTCTATATTGGCAAAAACCCTTGATGGATGTATTTTGTAAGCAAATATCCGTTCCAAAAATGTAGCATTATCCAGACTAGTGAGTTGTTTCCCTGTTTTCCAGAGTACCTCAACATTAAGTGAATTGTTATGCTGTAAAAGTTCCCAGTAAGTTATGTGAATGCTATTCTCAGGGCTTCTTGCTGTCTATCAACACCTCATACTGTTGCACCAGTGCTCAAAGCTGAGGTGACACTGTTACGGAAAGACAAGCAACTCTTGTAAAAATTTAATGAAGGCAGAAAAAAAAAGGGTGAAATATTTGTGGCGCGACTTGTAGAAACCGCCTGCATAAACTCATAACCTCATCCTCATGCCAATACAGTTTTTACAAGTTATGCATTATCCCATCTAAAAGGCAACGTTTATTTGATAAATGATAGCAATCTTTTCCTAACCATAACAAAGCCGTTTAGTTGTTTAAAGCAGCTATAATCTTTTTCTTTTAACATAACAATGGATCAAATGACTTTTTCTTGCCAAAGTAGGGAGCTGTTTTCAGCTAAAAGTATTCTATATATCTTTTTGCAATTCATTGCTTGGAAGTGGGTGCAAAGTAAGCTAATAGCTGGTGGGTCATAGTGGACCATTTAACAGGTAAAGAGCCAAATAGATGTTCTCAGGAGGTGGTGGAGACCAAAAGCAGAGCTATAAAGAGAGTCAGTATTGGGCTTACTAGGTGGCAGAAACCATGACTCCAAATGAATGCTAACCTTGCTCTGTATCTGCTGGTTGTGTAAAAGTAAGATCAAAGCTAGGGTTGGTAACCTTCTTCAAAAACAACTTGGTTATTCATTGAAATTCTTAATACATCCCGACAACAATCAATAAATCTAATGCTCTGACAAAAAAATGTTAATAGTTATGTCATTTTGTCTTGTATTATATCTTATATTTTACTAGTAATTAGATAAATATGCATGGTAGGATTTTGCGGTTTTGCTGATGCTTTTGCACCACAAGTACAATAAGTTTTAAGGTTTATACTGACGGCAAGCTTTTTTTGCTGTGCAGGTACAGTTTAAGGCCTCTTGCATATTTCAGTCTGCACACAACAACTTAAAGAGACCTTAATGGAGCAATGTCATGAATGCAGTATGGATAATTAAGTCCATATACTTTACAGGCAGACGTTTCAGTCTTGGCTTTTGTTTTGTACCATCACAGTCCAGCGTCAGTTGGCAAAAACTTCTCACCAGGGTACAATATTCATTAAGGAGTGTTACGCCCCCTTGGTGGCTCGGAGTAGAAGGACGTAACATAATGCACCAGGTTGAGCAAGTGAGGGTGTAGTCACACAAAACCAGGACCCAATATGAATTAAAGAAAGTATTTATTTACAGAAAAGCAACACAGGGATCAAAGAGGACTGTCAGTGGCACCAAAGAAAAGAACAGAAATAAACCCACCCCCATTGACAGGTGCTAAGCACCCAAAAGTACAGCGGGTGGTGCTCACTCTAATCTGGGGTTTTAACAAAAGGTAAACCTACGTGCATGTAATATGTATACCCAGGGTATCTTACCTATCCTCGTTTGTCCCTGTGCGCACAACTAAGAATTAACACAAGACAAAACAAAAGTAGGCTGCTAAAGTAAATGGTTTTAACAAAGGTGTTTTAACTATTCACCAATGAACCAGCAAAACCAAGCAAAATCAACCAGAGCTCAACCAGAGCTCTGCCACAGCTCAACCCAAAAAGCAACAACCTTCTCTAACACAAATGGGGGCTATTTAAAGGGGAATGGCTGATAGGAGATCCGGAACAGGTGTGGTGATGATCAATGATTGGAACCAGGTGCGCACATCTGAGAAGGAGGAGAATGAAAACAGTGGGAGGAGACAGAACAACAACACAAACCAACAACACAAAACAGAACACAATACATGTAGGCCTACAACATGTATACATACACGACACTGTACGTAACAAGGAGATATTTGGTTTTGTCACTGATCATCTCAGTGCTTAGCAGTGTAATCAGACACAGGGTGGGGGCAAATAGAAATTGGATGGAGAAGTTAAGTGCCTCAGTGTACAAGAAGATAAACTACAAAAGGTACATGAAGTAGAGGCTCTCTGGCATGACATGAGAATATCTAGAAACTGTTACAGCTACTTTAATGGACCAAAAGGAATAAAAAAGTGGAGAACAAAATGTCCTTTAATTAATGCCAATATCATTTGATTTTTACCAACACCAGACCTGGCCATCTTGTACAGCCCACACTTGGATGTGACTGCACACTCCAACAGCCTCCCTCTGAAACCAGTAACTAGCTTCAAATGTTAATGTTATCTGTGATTGCTTATCACATCATTTGTGCACAACGGAGATGTACTTTCAAATGTGGTATCATTTTTATGACCGAAGTCCATTGTTTCTTTATTACATGTTGATGTGTTTTGTTCCGGTAAATTGTGATGGGTTTTGAAACTAAACTGGAAAATGGAATAGCTAGTAGCAATACTGGCCATCTTTTTATGGCTTTGCAGAAATAAAATGATGAAAAACTGTCGAATACTTTTAGTGGAATTTTATTAGGCTTTTCAGGAATCTTTAAAAACAATAATTTACATAATTTCTTCTTTAAGCATATATAAATAATATAAATAAAAAGCATATATATAAAAAAAAATGAATCTATGTGTCACAATAATTTAAATGTAAATAGGGTCTCTTATCTAATCACATTTGTTTGCGTTTAAGAGTAGATGATTTAATAAAATATAGAATTTTGAATTAGAAAAATTGTATTCATTTATTTTGGCTAAATTCATTGTTATATTAATCAGGATTTACTACATTACTCATTAGATTTATCAACTAATCTAAAAACTTATCATTAGATTGATCAATAAAAAAAACAATATTTTGGTGCAGCCCTAGTTTGCATGCTGATGTTTGCATGCCGATGTTTGCATGCCGATGTTTGCATGCGGCTCAAAGCACTGCTATGCCTAAGTAAAGCCTTAAAGAGCTAATATTATGACTGTAGACTCTTAGTGTTGTTTGCTCATTGATTGTCAATGACAACTTGTCTTTCCTTTTCTTTTCTTTTATTCACCTTCATGCATTCATTCATTCACTCTCCATGGCCTTCAGTCCTTTTTTACGTTTCCTCGCTTTCCTTCCCCTAAGCACTTGAAAACAAACATGAATACCTAAGCTTAAATGCATCCACTTGTATAACAATACAGTTTGCTCTTGTTATAACCCCTACAAAGATGCCCTGTGTGATGATGTGTGGCTTTGCTGCTTGGACATGCTTTAGTATTCCCAGGTGTGGGAGACCGAGGATTTAGTGAGTGTTTCTAAACCATATCTGTCACTTACTGTGTTGTGTACACAGGCGAAGGTGGGCAAACAGGCTACATGTCGAGAAAATAAACACCTCTGGCTGTCCATCCAGTTTCATCTGTAGGAGGCATTTGAACAACTGTATCTCTGTATACAAGCTATTATAGTCCGACTGGAATGGCCCCTGGGTTCAGCAGCGAGCAGGAGGGGAGCTGTAGCTATTAAAGCAGTAAGCTGTGAATTAAATGCAGACAGACTCAACAACACGTGCCCTAACATTGTTTGACCAGGGGGGGTTTGAGGCAGAGGACAGAGGCCGATGTCTGTCCAGAGGCAGCTAGCTCGGCTAGGGAGATATACTGTATTATTATAGCTTCGTGTTATGTTGTTCTTTTTCTCAATTTCGGTCTTAGCTCAGATCGCCTTCCAGGAGACAGAGCGCCAGACAAGGAGAAGAAATGTGAAAACGGAAAGAAGAAAATATCCATTACAGCTTCTGTGAATAGCTTCGACTGCTGTTGCCCTAAGCATGAGAGAAAGAAAAGAAGAGAAAAAAAACTGGCACAATACATGGTCTACTCCGACTGGATGAATCGTGTTGTGTTTCTCGATCTGTCAGATGTATAGCAGAGTAAAAAGATATTTTCAACACCATGTAATGCATTAATATTTCGTACCTGCAACTCATCTTCTCTGGGAGCTAATCCTGACTGCTAAACTTTCCATGACAATGTGTGAGCTGTATCCGTCTTGTGACTTCTTAAGATTTATAGCAGAAGAAAATGGGAGTTCTTTCCCCAAAAATGTCAAATATAGGCTACTTAGTTTCGTGAAAGTCCTTGAAATGTAGTGAAAATGGAAAGGATGTGTCGCATGAAAGACCTTAAATGGAACTAAAAGAAAAAAAGTCAGTAAATGCACTCTACGTCTGACGCATATTAAATTTAAGCCTTATTATGTGTTTGACAGATACTTTAAAGATGTTTATAATTTACTGCAAATACAACCTTGTGCACTTGACAGCTGGCAGTTCTGGACAGACAGCTTTTTATTTAGTGCAGGATGCCACAGTGCATGTAATTTAACTTTCACCACTTCTCTGAGACGGCAACAAATACAGCAGTGTCAGGTTTGGAAAGAATTGTCTTTTCTCAACTTGAAGTTTATGTATTTTCCTTCAGGAACTCAGATGCACACCATGAAGGTTAGCAGTGAAAAAACAGCTTCCTGCCTAGAGACAATAGAGCTAATCTGTTTATGATAATTTCACTGCCATCTATGCAATTTTATACATTCTACACAGGCCAAGAGTTCAAGAAATAATCACAATAACATAATTTCTTGTCTTCTGGAGATTTAAACCAGACACCGATGTCATGTATCACTGCAGGGTATAGTGTAGGTTGTAATGAATGCTCATTTATTATCATTATGCAGTCATTATGAATAATAACATTGTTGTGCTGCTCAAACCATTAACGGGGCTTGCTGTCAACCTGAAATATATTGCACCCATCAATAAAGGAATGTTTCGTGAGATAAAAGAAGACACATAATGTTGGACATCAAAAACGCTCCTCTCACTTTGTTGTTACCATCAGTATGAGATTATTAGATGCATTGTCTTATGTTGTTTATTAGGTTTTTCTTTGATTAATGTGGTTTGAAGGATGCTTCCTTTATTGTACAGATAACAGAGTGAGGGCTGACTCCATTATTGGCAATATACTGAATCTCATAGTCTGCAATTTAAATATTATTACCAGAGGTGTGATGTGTGAGTAACATGTCCAGTGAACATATAATAATGGATGTTTGTTGGATGCATGAATCAGTCATGAGTACTGGGGATCCAGAAAGTTTCTGTGAAGTGTTAAAGGAAAAGTTAGGGAAATATGCTGATTTGCTTTTCAGAGAGTTAGATGAGAAGATCAATGGCCTACCATTCTCATCTCTAGGCTAGCTGTTTCTCTTTGTGCTAAGCTAAGCTGGCAGTAGCTTTATATTTAGCACACAGAGAGGACATTTGTAATGATCTCCTCATCTAACTCTCTGAAAGAAAGCAAATCAGCTGGTTTCCCAACATGTCAATGTTTCCCTTAAAATAAACAGATTATGTGGCCATTATTAATAAAATACTCTTGGGAGATACTGCGGAGTTACAGGAAGGAGTGTTCGGTGCGTTAATGAAATCTCTGAAACAGTTAGGTAGAAGCTAAAGCAGACAGAAAGCTGTGGTGATAACATTAAACTTCTCAGCCAGTCTCATTACTGGTCTCGTACATTTTGAACGGCTGTGGCATTTTGAAAATAGCCCACTTAAAGGAGAGGAGAGAGTTTCTCCAAGTAGGGAAAATAATATCTGAACGATGCAGAGTTTGTAGACGTGAATATAATAAGGCACAACAACAAACCGATGATGGTGCAGCATTTAATGAGGAATTGTTGAGACATGGAAAGTGCAGAGTTAGAGATGTGTCATGTTGATATTGTCCAGACATTTTCCAATTTTTCAGTGAGCTGCTGTACTTAACCTACACACTCCGTTGTTAGCTTCTATGAAATTTGTATAGTAACTACAGAAATACATAACAGAAACAGTTATAGGTGTTTTAAGCTGTTTTTCATGTGTCACATCATATCACAGCTACAAATGCATTTGAGGAATTCAAATGAGATGCCATTTTTGCCTGACAAAAAAATGAGGCCAAGGCGTGTTGGAATATTGCCTGATGGGAATGCAGCGTTTTTTCCATGAGAGAGAGAGAGAATGAGGGATAATTGCGTCAGTGTTTTTCCCTGTGACATGATTGTGTCCAGTGCATGTCACATTAATGATCACAAAACCGAACCGACCAGTGTGATGTGTACAGAAGCCTTTTGGTGGAAGTCTGCAGCAGCCTGCCGTTGTTTGCTCTGGCTTTAATCCATGTAAACACAGCGGATCGATGTGTGCCTCGCCTCGGCCGAGTGGGCAACTTCTGAAATTGGAGGATTCAGATTTATCACACATATCTGTCCCGCTGCCTTTCGATGCTCGTAGGGATTTAATTACAGTAACTGAAGAAGGCTTTCATATTTTCAGTATAAACTACCTGTAGAGGACAGACACTTTTAAAATTATTCCAATTAATCTTACCTTCCTACAGAGTGTTTATTTTTTCTGAAATCAAATCTACTTGCTTGTGAGCATTTAATTAAAACTGTTTATTTACCTTATTAGCATTATTCCTAGAATTGTTGCACCTTTCCTTTGAAGGCTTAAGCATGGGCTTATTGTCAGAATCACCAAACCTTCAGCTGTGTGCGGCTGCACCACCCAAAAGAAAACAAACCCGACTTTTTATGCCTATTCTTACCACATAAATGATCCAGCTTTCACCTAAAATACCAACACCTTGCTCTGTGCTGTTCTCATTTGAATGAAACTACTGTCGGTGCGTGCCTCTCCTCCTCGCACCTTTGTGCCGAACACTCTGGGTATGAAAATACCAAACAGAAAAAAACACCAACATGTCAAAGTGCTGCTTCTGGAAAAGGTATATGCTTTTCCAGATATCGTTCCCTAAGATAGACACAACACAGAAAATGGCTATATATATATATGCTAATAGATGACAAAACAGTCAAGTGTTGTACTTCTCTGTAACCGTCTTTGGCTTGGTTTCCTCTATAACTGCACTTAGTCAAGACATAATGCTGAAATGGACAACTGTCATGGCCAAGTCCAAGTATTGCAGCACTTGTCTCTGTGAATCACCAAGTGTTGATGACTATTCTGTTGGAGAAAAAAAAACATCTTCTTTGGCCTTCTGGATTGTCTTCTTGTTGAAATTCAATCTGAGTGAAAGAGTGGGCGGGCTTTTACAGTTTAAAACATCTCAACAAATTAGAAACTGTTTAGTGATGACAGTGATGACCATGAGATGAAAAGTGATTGTCTGTCTCTCTGTTATTGGTGAGCAGATGGATATCTATATTTTGAGTATAACCAACCAGTATTAAACTGTCTCACATTAGAGCCCATTTTAGACACATTAAAGGGGACATATCATGTTAATTTTCAGGTTTATACTTGTATACTGGGTTTCTACTAGAACATGTTTACATGCTCCAATGTTCAAAAAACACTAAAATAAACCTGTATTCGCCCTCTGTCTGAAACGCCCTGTTTAAGTGCCTGTGTCTTTAAGACCCTCTCCTGAAAAAAGCCGAGTTTGCTCTGAATTGATTGCAAGAAAAATATGGTGCACCTTTACAAAGGAAGTTCTCAAGCAGAGTGTGAAGATACTCAGATGGGGATGTGGTCTATTTTAATGAGCCTGCACGTGACACAAGTAGGGGAGTCGGATCTGAACTGCTTGTTGAATCACATGTTTTCAGATCTAGGAAGCCCACAAAAAACTGATTGGGTTGTTTTATTTCACAGTTTGTGGGCTGGTAAGAACTCGAGATACACAAATATATGTAGACAACCACTGAAAAAGTAAGTTTGTCAAGATATGTTGCCTTTAATACACTTCATAGTGCATGGGACCTTTGCATCTCTGCTGCTGTACAATCCCCTCATTAAGTTTTCAGTCAAGACAATGTATCTCCTGTGAAAACAACATCTCCAAAAGTGTAACTTTTAATTAGCTAAGAAGTACAGCCTTAACTTTTAGGACAATGCATTTTTTAGATAATCCAGTAAAAAAAAAAGTATATCTAGCTCAGAAAGTAGAATTTGCTCAGTTTTAAAGGAATCTTTAATTTTATTCACCAGTTTTGCAAAATCAAATCACCTCAGTTGGAGATGCATGGTTTTCACTGGACAGTGAAATAACTGTTCCTTGTTTTTACAATCATGTGTTTTAATTAATAACAAAGCAGTAAAGATAAATGCTTAATGTCTGGCGAATCAGCTAGTGACAATTTAATATTATTATTTAAATATGCATAAACCTCATCCATCATGACTCTTGGCTCTCCCCTTAACAATAGTGCCTTAACAGCTTTTAACATGAAAAAGTATGCATTTAGGTGATTTTGGCCCTTTTACTACTTTGTATTGTTTAAAAAACGAAGTTTGGATTTATTATCACCAGCCATTCTGGTGGATAATTAGGCCCGTTGAGGGTTTACCTCTTGAACAAAACTGGGGGAAATCAGATCTCTGATGAAGACAACAAAGAACAAATGTTGTTTTTTCCATCATTGTCTATCTTCAGAGTGTAGGTTGTTGTTTGCTGGATCAGCTGCCTGTCATTGTTGCATTTTACTGAAAACAGAACGGCCAGTGGGAGGCTTATTGCCGCAGTCCACATCTGCTGAGTCAGAGTGGGAATTTGAGTAAGTAAATGGAATTGAATTTCCAGTATCTTATCAGTTTAAATGTATGAAGATGTTTACCCACTGATTTGAGAAGAAATACCGAGCGTTCCTCGCGGTTGTTGCAACTTTCTCTGTGCGTAGGCATAAATGTTTGAGGAAAAAAGCGTAAATCTGTTTTGTGCACACGCGAGGGAGAGTTTTACTCATCCAGAGTGGACGTTATGATGTTGAGCAAACATAGTTTCTGGCTTTACGAGCGTCAAAATCTGTCGTTAATGTTTGTGTGCCTCAGCTGCAGCACTAAAGGTAACGGGCCTAACCTGAACCATGAAACAGGAGACTGATCTAAAGCGACGGTAATGGCCAACCCCACATAAACACAAATGGAAAGATCTGTCTGTAGAGAACACATTCAAGTCCATACTCCAGTATTGTTAGGCACTTCCTGTGGCTGTGAGGGGTTGTCCCGACTCAGAGAGATGAGACAAAGAGAAATGCACCATGGGAGAGAACGACAGAATGAGAGGTGCTAAATTATAACAGAAAATGTAACATCCTAAATATTGACCTACATTGTTATGTCGCTGATCTGAAACCATGTTTTTCATATTCAGCACGAAGATAATCTTTTAACCCCAATTTCTTCAGATTTCGTAAAGATTAAGGCACATTGATGAGCACAGTTATTGCTGCAGTGTTTGTTTCCTCATCCCCTCTGTAATAGTTAAGCCTTTTGATAAACTACAGGCAGACAAGGCTCAGCTGGATATTCCATGTAATCATCGCTACCCAGATTTTAACCTCCTGCTTGCACCGATAAACTCCTTAGAACGATTTCAGAAGGCCGTATCCAGTCTTTATTGACAGTAAATCAGTCCGATTCTCTTATCTGTAGGGGAATAGGCTGGAAAGCACAAAGACAAAATAAAAGAAGTTGCAGCAAACAAAGCAAACTGCACACTTTGACGTATCGCAGAAGACAACTTTACTTTTGCCTTCTGTTGAGAAGAGGGGTAAGCGATGGAAATGAGTGATAGAACTCGTGGAGATTATTGAAGGACGGAGTGAAAGTAGAGCAGGGAGAGTGAAGGTGGAACAGAGGGGATATCTGTGCCTATAGACACCGGCTGAAAGCATGATACCCCGATGGAGAGATAAGAGGAGGAGAGGATAAGGGAGAGAGAGAGGACGTTGGAAAGTGGAGAGGGCGATGAGAGTGGAAACGGATACCACGTTGACTGCCTGGAGAAGGAGAGGATAGCAGCTCCTGCAGATTCAGTGATGAAGAGATAGTGATTGAGGGAAAGCGTTTGAATGCAAGGAGGGATAGAGGAAGTATGGATATCTATTCCATTTGATGCTCTGTCAAGGACTGACTCCATTGTTATGTATTATGATCCTAGGACGGCTGAGAGATACCATCAGCCAGGCATGAACTCAGGACAAAAGGGAGAAAAGGTGGGCACCGGTTAAGGGAAAGTGAGATGCCTCGGAGTCTCTCAGTGTCACAGAGTATTAGTTAAGGAAATGGAAGTGGAACAAATGAAGTGGCCCACAGAGTGAAAACTACTTGTGTATGCAAAACTGGCTCCTAATAAGCAGAGGGGGATAAACATAAACAAGGCAACTCGGGGAATGACACAAATAAGGACTCGCAGCATTTTAATGGCTGAATTATCATGATTTTTTCATGCACGGAGTAATGCGTCCCTTTCGGTTTCCGGGATTAAGTATGACACACACACACACACACACACACACACAGCTGGGACCAGACGGAAAATGTTGCTGGGAGCGTGTTCCGCTTGTCTAGCAGGGTTCGTCTGTGCCTGGCCCTCAGCCAGCCTTCTCAGCCCCCCCCACCACACGCCGCCATGTCACATCACACAAACATTTCCCTGAAGCTGCGTTCGCGTCAGACGGACAGCGCTCCCGAGAGCTGCACCCATCCGCCTCCACCCACAGCCCACGCCGTGTCACCCGCCATGTACACATCAGCCTCACGAGGATCCCCTAAGAACCAACAAACAGGGTTCTGTAAATCCACCCACCTGACGTAGCACGATGGAGACATCCTGCACCTGGTTTAGCTGAGCCGTGACCAATCGGGGTTCTCCCGAGCTGCTTGGATCCGGAGCCACTTGTAGCTGGCACCGCCTGGCTCCCCGAGGGCCCCATTTCATAGACTCAGCCAAGGCGGAACAATGGGCCAAAGCCGGAAGAAATCACACCACAGGCCCCGTGCCAGACGGACCAAAAGACAGGCAGAGAAAGACAAAAAAAAAAAGAGAGGGATAAGTGAGCGTCAACATTGGTATATCTCTTCTTTTATGGAGGCTGCGTTAGAGACATATTAAAAGGCCTGATTAAAGGGGCATGTGGAAGCTGCTCCACCTTGAGGGCCGTTGTGGTGCTCCGTCAGGAGCCACTGGCAAGAGCCTGAAGCAAAGAGAGGCAACAAAGAAAACGGGTGGCTGGGGACCGGCTCATGGAGGGAAGCTGAATGGTTGTTTGTGTTCCTGAAACGGAGAGAAGTGGCCGCATGTCATCGACATGACCGAACCGTTATTGGATAATATCTCAAACGCAGTGTCATTCCGGGCTACGAGGGGAAAGCCACTGAGCTCTTTGATCTCTGCCTAATGTGAGGGGACCGGGGAGTCCGAGTGTCTTTCTGATTTCTCTCTTTGTTTATCTCGCCTTCAGCAGAAACACCATGGCCCTCACTCACACCAAGAACACCCACCCGTCAGTGAGGGTTTATATGTATTGCTAGTAATCCATGCATTTGTGTTTGAATGTGTGGTTCCATTTTAAGCAAACTGAGTTTTTGTTAGTTTTTGTTTCTTTTTAATAATATTTTCTATCAATGTTTCATTGTAATATCATACTGAAGTTGTGTTTTGTTTGCTTATTTTATTTCTCTTCAGTGATCAGAAGTGTCCTCTCTGAGCCGGACTAAAAGAGCTTTTTGGAGTGAGTCTGCAGAGCTGTGTCTCACTCCAGCCTCTATGAGTCAGTTTGTTTTGCTCCCAGCACAAAACGCTGCATCAGGAGCAGCAGACTGTTGTTTATGCATTAGTTTCTTCTGTTTTCTTCATCATTAATAAAGATGAGGAGTTCTGATTGTGAGAATTAAGAGACCACATGCCTCAAACCCATGCCCTAGTCTCCTCATTGTCACGACCCAGCAGTGAAATTGCTTGTCAAAAAGCACTTTCACAAGTTTGGATGTGAGGTTAGTTATTTCTAAAGAATTTTCAATTCAGAATTTACATCTTTAAGACTCTAAACACAGACTCTATACAGACCAGAGCAGTTTTCGATTTATTTATCCACTGATCTGAGACAAAATGCATGTTCTGTCACTTTTAATTAAGCTAATGATTCTTTCTGAAGTCAATCTCAACAATAAGTCAGCTAAAACGCTGTCATTGAGCTGCAGAAGAGGAAATGAAACCATCAGTGAAGCACCAGAAACACTGCACAATAGAGGTGTAATGCCAAGCTACTGTCGGTTTTTGGTCACAAAAATATCTGTCTGCGTGGGTATAAGAAATCGTCTTGATTGCTTCGTTTTCTGTATTAAATCCTTTTCTATTTATACTCTTCATAGGTATATGAACAGGGGATAAGCAAATATATCAAAAGTAATTTAACAATAAAACATTATTGGTATTTGAACACTACTCTCAAATACAAGTCAGAGAAAGGGTGCGGATGGAAATGTTAGCTGAAATGTAATCGGAGCTAGCCGTGCAAGTTTTAATCGCATTGTCATATTTCATGATTTATTGGTCTTTCTTTGTTTATATGATAACAGAAGGAGTGTCTATGATAAGCTTTTCAAAAAGCTCCTAAAATCTGCACTTTTGAAACAGTGCTTTGGCTTTAAGTTGCACACAGTGCCAGCCTTCAATAGATGATCATGAATTTAAACAAACACCTGTGGAACATCTGTCAAGCCTCATCGTGCACCGTACAACTAATGTGGTTAAAACTGAGGACGCGCCGTTGTGCATGAATCTCGCTTATTGTCTGAGTCATTTCTTAAGTTTTTAGCACTTGACCTTTTTGTTTATATTTCTGAAAAAATCTGCATAATGCTTTTTCACAACCGCCGAAGCCGTTCCTATTCAACAACAACCACCCAAATTAAACCCCCTCTAGAGAGAAATCTTGTGTTTTTATTTTCCTGTAGTTAAATCTGCCTCACTCTCACTTAATCAGGCATGTTGATTAGGTCTCTAATTTGTAGCGGTGGAAATGAGGAGTAGATGGAGTGCGTTAGTGTGTGTGTGTGTGTGTGTGTGTGTGTGTGTGTGTGTGTGTGTGTGTGTGTGTGTGTGTGTGTGTGTGTGTGTGTGTGTGTGTGTGTGTGTGTGTGTGTGAATTGAACGTAATATCAGTCAGTCGCTGCAGAGGATTACAGTGTCTTCTGAGAACATTTCTGTTTTACATTACTTCATTAGGGCTCCCTTTGATAACCTTTCATTTTGTATTATTAGTTTCCATTTAATCCCAGCCACTGTCTGAGCTGTTTGCGATGTTCGGCATGACGGCGAAAAGCCTGCCGAGAGACAACTCCTCTAAGTGTAGGGCCGCGTAATTAAGCAATAAGCCACAAGAGGCTGAGCTTTACAGAGATCTTTTCTTTTTTTTTTTTTTTTTTTTTTTTTTTTTTTTTTTTTTTTTTTTTAACAACTGCTGTGAGATGTGGTGTCAGGCATGACTTGTTAGCTGTGTTAGAAATCAGTGTAAGGCACAACCTTTATTGATTTACTGCCTTTAGGAAATACGGTTCTAAAAGTAGAAGATTTAAATTGATTAATAACAAGGAACGTTATCAAAATTCTTATTATTTAAAATTATAATACTTTTGATGCTTTTTATGGTTGTCAATAGCCATTCATGCATTTACATATCTGTAAACACATGATGGATTCACAGGAAATGAAGCGGGATTTAATCCCATAAACGTCACCATGATGTCTACTTTCCAACAGCAGTAACAGAGATTTGAGATACTTCTAATACAAACAAACATCTTCTTCTGCTAGCACATTAAAAGTAGTCAACTGGCTAAAAAACAAAAGGTTGTAAAGTGTTTGTCGCTGAGGTTGGTGCTGACTGCGACGGTTCATCAAAGACGCACCAACAAAACAAGACAGTGAGTTTGTTTGGCTGCACTGTAAACAGTTAACACACTTTCTCCTCTGTTGTTCATATTAATAATAACTATCTTTAGGTATTTTAGCATGAAATATAATACTTTTCTTTTTCTTTGATCCATATTTAATATACATTTTACACAGTAAGAGCCGGGCATTTCTACAAACAATTTAGTTCACAAGTAATGAAGACAAATTTATGAGTTTTAGGGCCTTTACACAACAAGGTTTTTTAGTTTTTTAATTTGCTCTTCAATGTATTTATTTTTTCAAACAGTTTGTCATGGATACTTAAACACAGAATGCAAATATTACTAATATTTCTTTGAGAGGTTGGGTGTTTGTTATTGTGACTTGCCATTCCCACTCTGTGCATCCTTAAGAGACTAGCTGTTCATAACTCTGCATTAATTTCATAATATATATATTCATTTATGCATATAACGGCAAATCAATTCAAGCTGGCTGACTTGAGGTTTCGAGACGTCATACGTTAGTTGAAAGCTGCAATTACCTAGAAACCCAATAGAGCCACCCTGTAATGCATTAATGGTCCGGGCCTGTCATCTTTTTGTTCACTGTATGGCATAATTGAAATACCGGGCTTTTAAATTCCCATCAGCTGTCTGAGAGAAACGCTCGTCTCACGCCTAGCTCATTATGAGCTGCATCCCAGACAATACAGCGATAATAACCACGGGCCTGCGTGACATTAAGTCACCGCTCTGCTGCAGAAAAATAGATGATTCCATCGTCATAGAAAGTATCGTTGCTCGGATAAAGTATTTAATTGAACTGTTTTTCTTTTTTCTTTTCTGCCCCTTTATTATAGAGCTCTTTGAATGCTCACGCTCTCCTTTAAAACAATAACAGGCTGATGTGTTCCTCCTCTCACTTAATGCCTCCACTGGGTGGCATTTAGCATCACTTGTGTGTGGATGGATTATGTTTCACAGGGACTGAAAGAGGATATTAGGGCCCACTAACACATTTCTACTCCAACCAGCGTTTTGCATCGCTGGCCATCTGTTTTAACAAGGGTTTATCGAAAGACCACTAATGACGTAGATGTCGAAAATCTCAACTAAGCGGTGAGCGCTGTGAATAAAAACCAGATATAAGTAAACAGTACAGTTTGAATTGTTGTCTAGGTAAACTCCTAGTAGCATTCTCTCCTCCTGGCAAATGGCAGATCTGTTTCCTGCTGATAATCTAATCACATTCACATCTCGCTCATCGCCCCATCCCCTCAAATCTCCATCTCTTATCATCGATCATCCTCGTGATATGATGCTAATCCGGGCAAATCAACCGTCTTGTCTGCAGGCCTGAAGATCCGCGAGGTGATGATCAACGTGTCGCGTCAGCAGGTGGAGGACTTCCACGGCCCCGAGGACTACTGGTGCCTGTGCGTCGCCTGGAGCCACCTGGGAACCTCCAAGAGCCGCAAGGCATCCGTCCGCATCGCATGTAAGCTGCATGTCACTTTGATACCAGACTGACCTCATTGTACCTGGAAAAAGGTCACACATGAAACACATTTCCTTCATTCTGTTGCTCTTTAAAACTTGTTTATTCTCTTCCCGCAGACCTGAGGAAGAACTTTGAGCAGGACCCCCAAGGCACCGAGGTGCCTCTGAATGGGATGATAGTGTTGCACTGCCGGCCCCCAGAGGGAGTGCCTGTGGCTGAGGTGAGGGCCTTCTTGCACTTCAAACAAGTAACATTTTCTCCTGTGTTGCCTGGAGAGGAGCAGTCATCCGTCTGGTGTTTTCCTTGCAGAAGTAACTCTGTATTCATGGTACAATGTTGTGTTTCTCTCCCAGCATCTGCACATCTCTTTCAGTTCAGTATAAAAGCCAGAGCTGCGGTTGATGAGCTGGAGATGCCATTTGTTTATTTCACTCAGACTCACTCTGTTCAAGAGGAGCGATTATTCATATACTGGGAGTAATATCTACCCATCCATGTGCATCGCTGTGTTCTCTGTTTGCTATGTTCTCTGGTAAAAAGGCTGCACCGCTATGACTTATTTAGATGTCATGTATTCATTTCACTCTCACTATCATTCCTCCGCTCTCCCTCCTCGTGTGTGTGTGTGTGTGTGTGTGTGTGTGTGTGTGTGTGTGTGTGTGTGTGTGTGTGTGTGTGTGTGTGTGTGTGTGTGTGTGTGTGTGTGTGTGTGTGTGTGTGTGTGTGAAAGAGAGAGCCTGTAACTGCCATTTTAATTTTTACTATGAATATATAATGAGGCTCTTGCGGACGGTCCTGTTGAGTGGTTGTGTGTTGTGCCGAGCTCTGATGTTGTGCGCCTTCATGTGAAGGCTCAGCGGGCAGATATGTCAATATCAAAGCCTGTGTGCCCAAGCATCTGAGGCTTTGCATTTACTTAAAGGCACAGTCCGTGATCCGTTCGCAAACAAAGTGGCAGCCCGACCAGCACGTTTCAAAGCGCAGCCACTGGAAACCCTGCTGTTACTCCCCAAATGATTGACAGGTCTTTACATACCCTGACAAAGAAACAAAGTTACTTATAATTTATGATGCTTGTAGTTAAATCTTTGTTCACATCGGTGATGTTTGTTTACAGCAGTAATATCGGTAAAAAGGAGAGTCAGGTGCGGACATTGTCAGGAGTCGCCCTTTAACACATATGGCACACATCAGGAGATTGTCTGTGTCATACGTGTTCTCACCTAGTGGAACTACTCTGGTAGTTAAGGCCTGTTTACTAGGTAGAGAGTGCAGGAGGCAGGAAATGATGCCGATTACAGCGTGTCCATGTGGAAAATTCGTAATTTTGTCATAAAGAATCAAGTCTCTTGCCGGTCCCTTCTTCTCTACCCTCAGATGTCTGCTGGTATTGCCGCAGCGGCGATGCAAACCTTATCAACACGCCCTCTTGCTCACCATTCATTCTCGGACAATGAAGTTCTCTGTTCACACACGGGCTCAATCGAACATTTTACGGACATTTTGCAATTGAGCTGGCAGGGTAAAGACTGTTAAATGTCCGTTTCAACTGATTCGGAGAAAAGGAGTTTTAAAAAGCGACTTGTGTTTAATATCTTTAATTATGATCTTGAAAGAAATAGATTGTTAAATAGTTTTACAAGACAAACAGAATCACATTCAGCATTTATAATTCTTGCACTTTGGAGATCGATGTACGACTCATAGCCCTTTTTATTTGGGTTTTCGCATTTTTAGGACATTGCGACAGGGCAACATTACTGAACATATTTCCTTAATCGATAGAAGGATAGATTTAAGATTATTACCAATAAAACAGATGTTTCTAATGCTTTATTCACACCCTTTGACATACAAAACGAAAGATGGTTTCTTACCATGTTTGAAAGAGTTTAATGCTGCAGAATCCATAGCGAGAAAAAATTTGATGTGACGTCACAAGGTTACATGGCAACTAAACATCTAGGCTAAGGAGAAAATATACTTTGACTGACAACCATATTTTTCACTGGTTGTATTGTTGTTTTTGTTTAAGCAAATACACTGGAAAAACTAACAAATCACAGTGTCATATTAGACCAATGTATGAACCATAGACTGTGTATAAAAAGTGGACTTAAGTCAACGTGAAGACAGTGATTTGTGGGCTACAGCTTTGAAGTCTCAAGTCTCTTTTAGGGGCAGCCATCTTTTGTGAGCTAAAAAACAAACTGCTCATCTTAAATTCAAGATGAAATTCAGCACTAGTGTGTGAACATTTACCTGAAATGTATACAGCCCACACATTTCTCCCCACATGGCTGCACTGTGTTGCTGCTCTGCATTTTCATATTAATAAAACACCATCATCATCACAAACAAAAGTAGATTGGGGCTTTAAGACTCCTCAAAGATGACCATGGACTCTCTCCAAAGCACAAAAATGCACATACAACTGTGTGTGTGAATGTGTGTGTGTGTGTGTCTGTGTGTGTGAGTGGTGTGCGATGAATGATTCAGCTCTCACAAATGGAGCATCGATGTACCACCAGTCTCCCCCATGCATTGTGGTCATCAAATAGGCAACTCCTCATGCATTCATTAATGCGAGCGGCTAACGAAGAGAATGGTAATAGTAAATAATGCAGGGACAAAATCCAGTTCCCTCTAGGATGACTTGCACCACTCACATCAAAAGTCAGGCATGTAGCTGTTCTCTTCTTCTTCTTTTTTTTTATTTTTCTCGTGACTTTAGGCCCTGCTGAGAGGTTAAAGCCTTTCTTGTAACCAGCGCTGTGAAATTTGGCTCAGAGAGAGAAGCTGTAGCTCAGCCACGGTTTTTTTAGTTTAAGGAATTGAGGTCATGGTGCAGTGTGATCCGTCGAGCGCCATGTGTATTCTGAGCCATGTTTATTTTGGTCTTGACATTTATTTGACTGTTTCATATGCCTTCCAATCTGCAACGGACTCTGATGGAGATTAATTCTTTAGCAGTTGCAATAATTGCTGAGTTGACCTGATGCAGATGAAACGACATAAACGCTGTTCAGCCCACTTTGCAGCTCGAAATCCCCTTATGTCTCCATGTTCTCAAAGGCAACACTAACAGTGTGGGGGGGGGGGGAGAGAACTTTATCCGCATCTCGCTGTAACTAAGCCACGCGGGAGTTTTCCGGGCCGCTGTGTAGGATGTTAATGAAAATCAGAGAATGCCATATTATCTGTCCCAGCAGTGATAGAGGCAATAATCTGTGCACGCTGTTGGTCAGACCACAGAGAATGTATCATAGTCAAACAGCTTAAGTCCGCTGCCGTTCTTTTCACTCGGCTCCACTTTCTTTTTATAGACAGGGAGCAGTTTAGAAGACAGATTATATGCACTGTGATGCTGAGGTTATTACATTATTGGCTCTGTTTAGGGCATGATAATCTCATAATCATTTCTCTCAAAGTTAAAACTGAAATTAAAAATTCTCTTTTGCTAAGATGAAGGAGTCGTGATAAATACAGAAAAAGCTCAGGGCTTGTTTTCACTTGTGTACTTATTTGGTATAAATGTAATTACCAACACAATAGAGGGAGCCATGAGGTCACAGTTGCAGTAAGTTTTGACATATTAATAATATCAGACAAAAGATAACACCTATAGAACGGTGCATCGCACTGATTCCCTCTTTTGTTCAGCAAGATAAGCTTCAGAAATGAACCCCACTTTTATGACTTTCAAAGCGTATATACAATCGAAACAGAGTAAAAAGCTATAGTTAGGCTTTAAACAAACCACAGCACGGTTAGCACCACTACGCTAAAGGCCGACTAGTGTGAAGTTCAGTGACGTTTTGTAGTTTCAATCGGCCACTTGTTAACAATTGCATTTTTCAGACACGGTAAAAAAAACTTCAAGAGAAGGGTATTTAGAAACGTATTTAATTTTGTAGAACAAAACATTAAAATGTCATTGGAAACAAGTTAGCCTAGCTTGCTGGCCTCCAGAAATACAAACTTAAAACGTTGGGGGCATCCAAATGTTTAATGGTGTAGAGGGACAGATGTCAAATCACAAACCGGGAGCTCACACTGAAAACATTGATAATAAAACATCTGGTTTCAACTTGAGCAGGATAAATATGATGATGACGTCCTCCACAGTCATCACAGAAGATGCCAGAATGTCTCCTAGCAAATAATCTAAACACCCACCCACAGGCCTGAACACAGTTTCCACAAATATGTCAAAAAAACTGTCATATTTTCTGTTGTAAAATTTGCATAATAGCCATACTGCAATACTGTCCTGTATAGTTTATATGTCTTATACAAAACTTTCTAAGTTCAGTTGGAATTGAAAACAATAAAAAGTCTGTGCTGAAATCCAAATCCCTGGAGGATGAATATCATGGCCATAATAATGACTGCATAATTAATGTAGCTCTAAGAAAACAATTAGGGCCACCATCAGGGAACATAACTGTCACAGAAAATTACATCTTTTTTTATTTATTACTCAGGATTTTATAGCCTCACAAGGCAACACTACACATCTCAAGCTCAGTTATGACTATGGAACATTTTTTTTTTTTAAATGACTAATGACTAATTAAGTGCAGTAGCTGGAAGCCCGACCAATCAGTATGGGGCAGTTTGAAACGTCCAAACCTCATTAAAACACACTCAAATTACATGTAGGTGTTTTAAATATAAACTGAGTCGTGACTCTGGAACGACATGGCTTATTTCAGTCCTTAAATGTATTTGGTAATTGATTGAGGGGGTATTTAGCACAACCAGTAAGGTGATTCTTTTATTTAAAACTTTCAAACATATATTATACAGGGTACTAAAGATAACATCTAAATAAATAGATGTTTAGTCTTGCTCTAAATGAGTAAAAGGAAAATTGTGGCTGCCTTTGTAAGTGTAAAAGTTTAGTGGTGGAGATTTAAAAAAAAAAAAAACAGATCTCCAATAACTTTAGAAAAAAACAGTTTTACAATCATTAGCCCCACATTAACCGCCCAAGTATTCTATACCAAGTGTAATTAATCATCAAGCCTCTCATCCAAAGTCATTTGAAGTACTTAAAATGTAATTATTCAGTGATGAACATAACATTTCCAGAGACAGTGTGGAGATAAACCAAGGACACAACAAGGGTTTAGCCACCCCCGCTTCGTGGAATATGCTGCTGTCACATTTCGGAAGGCTCATTTGTTTAATGTGATTTCATGAAAGTCACTGTTGCATTGAGGAAAAAGGCCACACATGACTGAGGGAAGGTGGAGAGGGGGAGAGTGAGAGGAGGAGGAGGGCGCTGGTTAATGAAACTCAACCCTAATTGAATCAGATGGAACAAAACCCACTGCAATGCTTTGTAATCGTCTGCGTGTCGCTTTCACTTCCCATTTAAATGATTGTAAATGTTGGGCATTGCATTTGCTTTCACAATAATTGAGTGTGGAGGCCCGATGCAGGGAAGAACTTAAACTGGACATACGTTTTTTTTAAGTTTAAGATGAAACCTACCTGCATTTAAAACACAGATTGCTCCAGGCCTTGTTGACCGTCTCATCTCAAACTCTTCAAATAGCTCGAAGCTATCAGGAAAAAACGAACCCCCCTGCTGACCATTTGATGCATCTTGAATTTATTTCATTTTGCGCTCTCTCTCTCTCTCTCTCTCTCTCTCTCTCTCTCCGCTGGCTGGTAATGATCCGTTGCTAAACTAGACAAAAGTTGGAGTGAAAACTTTCAGAGGGACAGAGTGCGGATCAGTTTTCATTAGCTTCCGTTTGAAT
Source organism: Anoplopoma fimbria (assembly GCF_027596085.1). NCBI lineage: Eukaryota > Metazoa > Chordata > Actinopteri > Perciformes > Anoplopomatidae > Anoplopoma > Anoplopoma fimbria. Next base: position 4,215,948 of record NC_072462.1, on the reverse strand, counting down.
TAGCTGCTGTTTTAACGGTCAACATGGGCGACCTTGACACCGCGTTACTCCGCCACCAGCAGAACGCCGCAAGGCCTGGTCGGCTGGGTGTAGGTGTGGTGCAGTTCAGCACTGGTTGCTGCTATCTAAGTGGAGCAAATGTGCCAATTAAGCAAATCTGTTCCCTGTCCTCCCCAGGCAGTGGCTTATCAGGCTCATTTGAGTCCGCCCTGTCCCTGCCTTCTCATCAGCATGTGCATCTCTCTATCGCTTTACCCCGAGGGGGGAGACTCCGGGACCGACGCAGAATGCAAATCTCACTCTGGGTTTATATACACTTCCTACAGAGAAAACCCCGGCAGAGAGAGAGATAGATAAATCAAAGCAAAAACATGGGACAGAAAATCCAAGACGATTATTTTAATTTACTTCAGCGTAAGAACTTCTGTGAGATAAGACCCCCGGAAAAAATGAACACTCACCACCAAAAGACTTCCCGTATATTCAGATCCTACGATCACAGAGAGACTAAAGGGACAATAATGTGGTCAGTTACGCTGAAGACGACAGAAACCGAGGCTGTTCCACATGTCTACTTCCTCTTTGACATCACTTTTACAAATGTCTTTAGAGTTCCAGGATCAGTCGTGGAATGTACATACATTAACTGAATTACCATACTTTAGAACAATTTTGAGGTACTTGTACTATACTAGTGTGATTCCCTTTATGCTACTTCCACTCCACTATATCTCAGAGGGCTTTTTATGCCTCTACATTTATTTGACAGCTTTAGATACCTGTTACTTTGCAGATTCGGATTATTAAAGGTGTGACATGTAATACCGAGACTACCTAGGGTGAGAACACGCAAAATTCAAACATACTGCTGAAACTGTGCTGGTATCTTTATCGTCTTCATGTGGCGTCGAGATATATTTTCAAGGATCAAGAAAAGTATATAGTATCAAGAAACAGACACATCAAAAACCATGTATAGACATTATATAGGATGTTCTTCGGTACAGTTTGTGTCATTAGTTGCACTAAAGATACGACAATGAAGATATATTGATGATTATGCGTTTACTTAAGTAAGTATTTAGAATGCTAGACTTTTAATTGATATCTCTTCCATATTTTTGTTACGTAAAAGAGTACTTCTTGCACAATGACAGTGTTTGCACTATTTTCCCACTCATTCATTCTAATTGGAAAATAGTATTTTTACATAAACTCGAAAGTCTGAGATGTAGTATAAGCCTGTCAAAAAAAGCCAAAGCCCTTCATCCTTCTATAAATGCATAAAACACAGCCAATATTGGGAACAGGGACTTGAGAGCGTCACAACCACGTAGCATCTTATACACTTCAACAGTATTGCAGAGAGGGCGAGTGAGTGATCCTTAGTGAAGGGCAGGTCGATACGGCAGTAATCGATGCTTCAACACACAAACACAGCTCACTTGTTATCGATACCAACTTAAAAGAGGATCGAGTAGAGAGTTGTTGTCTTTCTGAGTGTGGTTGCAAGGTTCTGGCAGACTTAGGACTTAAACTGTGTATGTTTGTGCAACTGAACAGAATCTGAGTCCCAGAAGTCCAACATCACTGCTGTCCTCTGTCAGTCTAGTTTTGTATAAATTTGTAGACATTACTGTACAGTATCCTGCCTTTAAAGGATCAAGACACATAATACTAATATATATATTTTTGCAGCTACTATTGTCAATCTATGAACTTAAAATGAGAGGTCTTGACGGCATAAAAACCAGTGGTGAAAGAGGTATTGACATGTTATTCTTATGCAGTAAGTAGCAATAGCACAGTGTAGAAATACTCTTTTAAGTGTAATAGTTGGACATTCCATTTTTGCACTTATGTAAAAGTACAGTGTTAACATTAAAAATGTACTTAATATACAAAAGTTGAAGTAGTCATTATACATAATGGTCCAGGGCTACTTTCAATCACTTAAAGGAGCTCTATATGGAATTCAAAGCAAATCTAGGATTATGGGATTGCCTCCACATGGCTCTCAACATCTAGCAGTGCTTACCTAGCCAACAGTGCTGACAGAGCTAACAGTGTTCACCTGTAAACAAAGCACAGATAAACTCAGATTACAACACACATTGGGAGAACTGAATGTTTTATAGAAAGCCTTTAATATGCTGCTGGGTAGCTTAATCCCTGTTAATACATTGTCATTTTTGACTAGATTATATTTTGTATTAATTAATCTGAATATGCAAGTATATGTAGTAGCATGCATACACTGAAAGTAGCACAAATGTTCCATATCAGTACTTAAAAACAGCACCTGAGTAAATGTTCTTAGTTATATTCCACCACTGATGGAAACACTCTCATGCAGGAAGGCATGAGCCTGTCCCCATGCATCCTTGATTCTTCCTCTGCAAATAGAGTGGCAGAGTCAGTCATGTCAGAGGGCTCCTCGACGTGTTCCAGCCACTTAGCTGTCAGGTCTGCGTGCCGCGGCGCTCTCCAAGGTGCTGATCCGGCTCCTGGTAGCAGCTAGAGCGCTACTCACAGCAGTGGGAAGGGCTTTCTGCCAGCGGGAACTTGCAGCCAATATCATCCTGGTTTAATCACTTCCTTCACCTGCTTCTTTGCTGTTGTTTTTCAGCACCGTAATTTGACTGTCGCAAGTGATAGTCGCCTGTTTTGTTGTTGTTTTTTCCCCAGAAAATACCGGTCTCCTGTCTCTTGCTGCACTTGGATCCTAACTACTCTTTTACAATTTAGAGTTGTAGCAATTAGGGCTGGGCCATATATTCATTATCAATACTGTTATGAATCTAGAATACAATTTTGTATATCCTAATATGGCATAAGTATTGTCTTTTCCTGGTTTTAAACGCCACATTACAGTAAACTAATGAGTTTACCAGACTGTTCTAGATTATCTATTATTTGCCTTTCTTCACTTTATCATTATATCCACATTATTGATGATTGTTTATTCGAAATCGCATTGTGTCAAATACTTTGTGAAGCACCAATATTAACCCAACAACACTGTTGCAATAAAGATATCAAGGTATTTGGTCAAAATGATCTGTTTTTTTGGATTTTCTCCATATTGCCCAGCCCTAGTTGCGATAATGGTAGTCAAGTGGCACAAACCCTTTTGGCAAATGGTGATGTAATGTTAATAGTTAACTTTCTATTTGATTGGTGATCCTGACCCTATAAAGCAGATTGGGCACCAAGATTTATTTTCATTTTCTTTATGATATAGTTTTTCCACTATCAGTTCATTCTTAAATCCATTCATAAAAGTTGTAATTGTTCGCAGTGAGCTCGTGGCCTAGTGTCATTTTGGCATATGCTGCATCAGATGGGGCCGACAGAGATTGTCAATATAGTATCAGGGCTTGAGCCAAAGGTTTTCAATGAGAAACAAAACCACAACAGAGGAACAGGCTTGTCACAGAGGCCGCTTCTAGAGGAACTACTAGCAGACAAACCATCTACCTGCACAATTATATAAACATATATATTGCTTAAACAGTATCTGGAGAATGCAGCTTTGATAAAGTGTTCTTTTACTGTAGTTTATCATGTATGTAGCATTACCTTCAAGGGGCCAACAACCCTACAACTACAATATCATATAATACAATCCAGCTCCTCTGCAATAAAACTACCATAGTGAAATGTATAATGTTGAGTTTTTGTTGTAAGATACTAAAGCTTGATAACTGTCCACCTACGGTCTATTTTGCATTATTAATCAGGTATTAAAGCAATGCAGGGAAGTGTCTTTTTATATGAACCACAAAGGCGATGTCATGTATGCACACAGATGACATCGCCTTTGTGGTTCATTGTAAATTACGATATAAAAAGACACTTCTCTGCATTGCTTTAATACCTGATTAATGATGCAAAATAGACCGTAGGTGGACAGTTATCAAACTTTAGTACTTTTACTTGCTACATTGTGATAGAAATGAGATTTGTCATTGAGAGAAATGTTGATAATGTAATACAGTGTTGCACTTCTCTGGATATTTCTCGCTGTAGGCAACGCATTTAGTTTTACTCAGTGTTTCCTGAGGTGACATATTATCTACTAAGTGTTGAAATATATTTAATTTACACAACCTAATGGTTAAATCTTGGTACCTGTCACGAACAATTTTGGCACTGCTCTATAAATATGCATCCCACCTGTATACGTGTTGGGAGAGAACAAAGGGCTGGGGGTTAATTTTCAATTTAGTGAATTCTCAGCGTATTTTCTCAAACATAGTTGTTAAAAGCCGCCTGGAGGAAAGTAGTTTTCTAGTTTTAATCGTGTTTTTTGTCCTGAAATGAGTGAAAGTGTATTTTCAAGTAATTTGAACATAATGTGCTAAGTACAGACAGCAGTTTGTGCCTGATGCTTGTATTGGCACAACTGACCTTCCAACACTAAACTTGTAAAATGATTTAAGGTCCTCTTATCTAGCGGTTGGTGGCCAATAACTTCATTCCCGTTTAACTAATGTGACCTTTTTCTCACACATGCTGTAATTGGAAATAGTTTGCATTTTATTTAGAGAGGAGATATAAAAGTAATATAAGACTGGAGCTGCTGAGTCCTGCTTTTAGGGTCAAACCTGTTTTTAAAGAGCCTTTTAGGGAGAGTTTTTTGGAATACTGCAGACAATACACAGACGGTGTATAATGTGACCCTGGTGCAAAAAAATAACAGAGCTCACCTCTGTCATCCTTTCATGAAAGAGGCTGCAGTATTTGCAGAGAAGGTGATAAAGCACAAACCTCCCACTTGTCAAGGTTAATTCCCTACTTCCCAGATACTAGACAGGACCGCAGTGAAATACAGACGGCAGGAAGAACACCAGTGTAGCGAGATTTACTCTATATTTGTAAGACTACAAGACCTCTAGATAGATAGATAGATAGATAGATAGATAGATAGATAGATAGATAGATAGATAGATAGATAGATAGATAGATAGATAGATAGATAGATAGATAGATAGATAGATAGATGGATGGATGGATAGATAGATGGATGGATGGATGGATGGATGGATGCATAGAAGGATGATGCATAGAAGGATGGATGGATGGATAGATGGATGGATGGATGGATGCATAGAAGGATGGATGGATAGATGGGTGCATAGAATGATGGATGGATGATAGATAGATAGACAGACAGACAGACAGACAGACAGACAGATAGATAGATAGATAGATAGATAGATAGATAGATAGATAGATAGATAGATAGATAGATAGATAGATAGATAGATAGATAGATAGATAGACAGATGTATAAGAGTGTGTCTGAGCTTGAAGCAAAATACAACTTTAGAATGTGATTGCATAAAAAATCCTTTAAAATGCATGAAAGCAAGATTTATTTTAAGATTGAAATATAAATTTATCATTTTGAAGGTTGAAACAGACTGCTGAGTAGATTAATGGCAGCAGCTGTGCAGAAATAAATACAGCACACAGGGGTTGATTAGACATTTAAGGTGTGAAATAGTGAAAGGCAACATAAAGGCCACGACGGATAGAATGACCGATGCAGCCCACCAGTGTGGCCGCTTTGTTTGTCTTGAAGGCTGTGGAGCCAAATGATGAAAAGAGTTAAATTAAAGGCACATGATGAAAGACTTCTTGGGGCCATCAAAAGGAGAAAAAAACCCTGTTCGTGACAGCATGACTCCTGATTTATTGATTTCCCAGCTCAAATTTTTTTTTCATCCAGGGTGGTACGAAAGAGCAAAGCAATCTCTGAGTTTGTTGGCTGTTGTTATATTCCCTCTGCAAATACACACTCTCCACAACACACACACACACACACACACACACACACACACACACACACACACACACACACACACACACACACACACACACACACACACACACCGGAGTGTGACCCCATGCACAAACACACGGAGCTCCCAGTGCGGCGGAGTTTTTAATCCTCAAATACACCTCCATAAATCAAACCCCCCTCCCTCGTGCACCAGCTCGTCTCCCTCAATGAAAAGCTCAAGCCGGTGGCACATTAATAGCAATTTACAGGACCAGTCACGCGAGCAGAGTAGTATCAACACAGCAGCCTTTTATTTTGTAATTCCTTATTACTTTCACTCACTACATGGACAATGAATGGGAGGAAAAGTAACCTACCTACCGCATCACGTCCGAGTGGATGTCATTCATGTTATACCTTTACCACAAACCCCTAACCTTGCAATCAGAATCATTTTTTGGGGGAAAATTCCTAGAAAGTAGTGTATTTAGTGTTAAGGAATATCTATTCACTCGCTTTCCTAAAATCATGTATTTAATTGAATGCATGCTGCTGTATAGATCCCTCCCATCCTCCGTAAAGAGCTAAAAGTCATCGATAAATGGTTGAAACAGTTATGGTGGTGTCACAGTTTGAACACATTATAGTTAAAAGTAATGATTTACAGTTTTGCCGTTGTTATGATTAAACAGTACACGTAGTTTTAAGTAATGGATACGTATTTGAAATCAAATCATTTCAGTTTCAGTTCAATATATTTGGAGAGCTCAAAATCACACATACACATAACATATGTTTCAGTGGGCTAAACAATCTGCGCAGCAAACGACATTCTCCGTTCTTGGATGCTCGCATTGGAAAAGAAAAAACTCTCCCCAAAAACATTTAACAGGGGAGAAAAGGGATCCCTCTTCCAGGGCCAATCGTTATTGAGAACAGTCTGACTCATCGGATGTAGACCGTGGATTTAAGCCTGCGACATGTGGCATTCTCCTCCCCTTCCACTATTCCAACTATTTTGCAAGGCTAAAGTTGCGGCATCCTGTGCTTAGAGCCTCACGAGACAATTGTGGTTGGTTTAAAGAAATACAAACAAGCCAGAGGGTTATTTTTTTTGTTTGGAGCCAGACCTTTCTGTAACGCTGACAAAGCGCTGTGGAGATAGGGCCGTGCGAGACTAAGTTATGAGTAAATGGCTGAATAGCTTAATGCTAAAATTGTAGGATGAGCTGTTATTATATAGTTAGCTAAAATAAATGAATAAGAATAAACAGTTTAGTAATAGATATACAGTTTTAAAAAATTAGAGACCAGGGAACCGGAAATGCAAAAGTGCTAACTCATGTCCAGGTTTTAGGGTTCATTCCTGCAGCACTCTAAATCCTTTTGTCTGTGCTTATGTGCTCCTGTATGTTGTTTGTTTTAATGCCATCAATCTGTCAGGGACTATAGATGAAAAACAGCCTTCATGGCTTAATCTAATTAATAATAATTAATGTGCATTGCCCCCTCCTAAATAAAACAGACATCAAACATATTCACCAAACGCACAAATAGACATGAACTGTTACTATGGGAGATTCCTGTCTGAAAAGTTATATTCAGTGTTAAGAAAATCATACACTTTCCTCAGATCATGTCTGTACTGATGATGGGAAGAGAGAAGCTTAAAACTACAAACACTCACAACTGAATATATCAGGAGGTCATTATACTATTACACTAATGTTTTCTATCAGACCACGGGAACGTTTTGGTCTATTTTTTAGCACTGATCACATTATTCCATCCGTCACATCTTCAAATATGTTTATTTCTACACATGAAAGCATATATTAGTGACTCATGCAAATTTGTTTTGCAGGTTGAATGGCTGAAAAATGAAGAACCGCTGAACTCTGATGGCGCCGTTGATTCAAGAGGCGACCATAACCTCATCGTCTCCGAAGCCCGACTCTCTGATTCCGGAAACTACACCTGCGTCGCCAGCAACATCGTGGCCAAGAGACGCAGCGCCACAGCCACCATCGTAGTCTATGGTAAGATATGACTTTCCAGATAAAGTCTTTCTATTTTTGCAAAGAAAATGTGTCTAAAATGATGGTTTTCTTTAGTTTTGCATTACAGGTGATAAAAACAATGTCAAACCTCTTTCTTGTCTCTATCCAAATATCAATTTTCACTGAATTCGGCATCTCTAAATTCCCCAAAGTCAATTATTTAAAAAGCACATCTCAACCACAGCATGCAGTCTGTTTTTTTTCCCCACACAAGTCTAATGAGCAGTTAATGGGCAAGTGATGTAAAAAACATGAAGACACACGGACAATATTTCCAAGAATTTTGTTTAACAAGAAGTTCAGACACTGTTTCCACTCTTTTTACAGAGCTGAAGTGAAGTGATAATGTCATAGTAGCATCACTTCTTTCCACGCCACAGGAATACCTTGTTAATCAGAGTGTTTCCGTGCTCAATTCACTGACCTGTCAACCGGTTATTTTTATATTTTTCAAAGAGGACATTTAGCTGCTGTAGGAATTCATCTAATTCTCTCTGACATCCCGTTGTAGAGGCCCATCAATCATTCATTTCCTTAACGCTAATGAAGTCTAGACAGGCTTTGTACTCCCAATAGCCTCTGACAGATGTACAATGGTGGAATACTAGTATTTTCTTTCCCTCCTATGACAGCAAATGAGCTGATTAGTCAGCCATCCCGCGTTAGTTTAGGCAACAAATCAGAGGAAGAAGTAGACAGAAGGGACGACACCATTGATCATCTTTGTAAAGACACCTCAGTTTTTTTCCCAGATGAGACATTCATTGTCATTTTGAATGAACCCCTGTGATGCATTCACTCTGGTGAAGAAAAACACAACACAGAATGTGGTAGTATCTGCTCATCCGTTTCCTTTCATCCTTTTTCTTTTGCACAAACAGTGAATGGAGGCTGGTCATCGTGGACCGACTGGTCTCCCTGTAATGTTCGCTGTGGTCGTGGTGTGCAGAAACGCTCTCGCACCTGCACAAATCCAGCTCCTCTCAACGGGGGAGCCTTCTGTGAGGGCATGTCGGTGCAGAAGAGCTCCTGCAACACACTGTGTCCAGGTGAGCACAAGGACGTGGTCTTAAAGCTGTTAGTGTGTTTGTGCATGCGCTTCAAAGCCAGTGTGGGATGCATTCAAGGACACTCTGAGATTTAGGTGCTTGAAAGCATTGCATTCATGAGATATATTGTGAGATTCATTAGTTATTTCATTAAAGGGGTAGTGTGAATAATATGGAAAAATATATAAATGATCATTCTTGTATCTGCCCGTTAAATGTGAAGCTATTGACAGCAGCTGCTTAGCTTAGCTTGGGGCTACACGGTAGTCCAAAATGTTGAAGTCTTCTTATGGACCGTATGGCAGCTACCTCTAGGAATGTCCTTGAATGCGTCAGTGTGAAAAGGCTTCACTTTGTCCATGAATGCATTACCCAACAATTATATAGTAAATGTGACAAAATGTCAAAGCAAAACCAAACAAACTAAATGGTTGCTGTGACTGATTACGCAGGAGCTTTTAAAGCCTCTGTAAGTTGATTTTAACACCTGTAATTAACAGAGAACAAGTAGAAAAACAGTCTAAAAGCTTGAGGGGCCGTCAGAAGAAGTCTCCTTTTCAGGAATGCATTGCACGTCTACGCTGCTGATAATGACAGTTGTTTGTATCTGAAATCTAAAGCAGTGGACCTTAAAAGACAGCAAATAAAGAGAACATTTATGGGAAATGGAAAGATTGGTGGTTAAAAAAAAAGAAATGCATAAAAAGAGGTTGAGAGAGAGAAACAAACCCACACTGGGATGTGAGAAAAAGAGCAGAGCAGCAGCTGGGTTTTTTTCTAGACAAGCCTAAATTTATGATTTCAACCACAGCACCAGCATAAAGGGAAATGCTCATCAGGTTTAAGAAAAAAGAAAAAAGTTATCAGTGGAAGCCAGTGCACTCCTCCAAACATTATCTCCTGCCTCCTTCTGAAGGATTCCTGCTCCCGCATCTGAGTTTGAACATAAACAGGGAGCATTTGCGTTTAGATTAGCAGGAAGAAGGAAACCTTTAGAGCGTTTGGAGGTGGAAAGCAGACGTGATGGAGTATGGCATAAGCAGAGTGTCTTTGTGCTCCAATTCAGCAAAGGCGGCTCAACATTTCTGGCATCCTGAGTTGGGAAAATGCTGGAGTGAAGTTAGAAGTGCAGCTGTTACCTTGGAAGTGTTTTCTCATAAAGTTCCAGGGAACTATTAAGCGAATCAAACTTCTGCTCATGGAGCTCATTCACTAACTTATGCATAGAAATATGTTCTTAATTTGCACCCAAATCTTGTTGTCACCACCGTGTATATGTTATGAAATCAGAATTATTGTAAAAGCTAAATCTATATAAGGACATGGATTGTCTAGAGTCGTAACATGGAGAACTATCATTTTCACTATTGAACATTGGCTACATTTTTGGGAGTAGTTGATCATTATAGGCAAGAAATAGGCAACTTTAGGCACATGTGAAACCATTAAGACACTATCATGAGAGCTTTTCTTGGAAATACTGAAGTACCCTCTCATCCGAATGCCAAATTACCTCTTTCCCAGAGCCCTTTACAGATCCTTTCCTCACCCGCATTTTGATAAGAATTTGTTAAGTTTATTGCTGATGGTGGACGACTGGTGGGGTTAATGTTTTCAACTCAGACGTGGATGGCAGCTTTCTTGAATTGTGCTCTCATATATATATATATATATATATATATATATATATATATATATATATATATATATATATATTACAATGTCCTGATGTTGCCGTGAACATTGCTTTTATGGATGGAATAAAAATACATATCTGTGTCATAATTAGACTTAATGTTGACCTTGTTGATGCACACAGATTCACAAAAAAAAAACCATTCAGCATTAAACATTAAAAACAATGAGAGCCAAAACTATGACATTTCAATATCTACGTTCTCACGGATGAAAACTCCCAAATTGATAGTTTATTCAATACACTTAGCCAATGCATTAGTAAATCAATGGTTCGAAATATTGTGGTCTATTAAATCCTTTATTTAATGAATGCAGTTTTAATATGCCATGCATTTAGTTAAAATGTGTGTGTTTAGATTTGCTAAGACAGTAGGGCCTTCATCATTTGTGGGTATGCATGGTTCTGAAGAATTTATACATTTATTCACAAATTTCTGCGTAAAACGTTCAAACACACTGTTTGTGAACGAGGCCCAGTGTTTCAACCTTTGTTATATCACTTAAAAAAATGTGCTTCACCTCTGTATCTTCATATTCTTTTGTTCTTTGCTTGTGTGTTGGTACACTTTGAAGAGATGACAGTGTACTCCAACTCTGCTTTATGCACTTCAAATCTTTCTATGTGCATCCTTATATTCTGAATTTGCATCCTCATGTTCTCTAATCATTTGCGTCTGATCCCCTCAGTGGATGGCGGCTGGGGCGAGTGGAGCGAGTGGTCCGTGTGCAGCCCGGACTGCGAGAGGCAGCGCGGCAGAGAATGCACCGCGCCGGAGCCCAAACACGGAGGACGGCTGTGTGACGGCGTGGCGCTGGCTACCGACAACTGCACCGGCGGCCTCTGCACACAGAGTGGGTCACCTCACCAACCATCTCCCTATCCCTGCTCAGCAATGAGGAAAAAGTTGTGTTCAGGGACTGTGTCATTATAGATTTACTGTTCATAACTTTTTGACAGTGTGGGCTCGATCATAATCGTCATTATAATCACGCTCATTACCAGCACCCTCATCCATCTTCATAATCATCCACTCCACAAACATAACACACTGTGCACAGGCATGGATGCATGCACAAGTAAATCAACTAAGACTTGTGGCATTCCAAAAAAAAAGAGCAAAAGAGAAACTCTCAAACTCTGATGCTTCTCTGTCTTTGCAGATCGAAAGTTGCTACATGATGCTAAGCCACAGGGTGAGTTTCTCCTCAGCGTCCATTACTTACTGTTATGTTGTTTTAACGACATCACTGTCTGCAGCCACGGCCCTGAAGAATCATTTAGTTTATGTAACGACCAGACAATACTTGATATTGATTGGCTGGCAGATGTTCATTGCGTTCATATTTCCTCACTGCTCTTATTTAGCCACATCATCATCATCTTCATAAATGACTTAATACTTGGGCCGCGTCTTTCAGCTGTTGCTAGGCTACGCCGTCCACTATTAGCTGGAGTCGTAGAGTAACATGAAGTCCATGTTTCTGTCTTTATTGAGGATCATCACACACCAATACTGTGGCAGTAAGTGAGAGCAATGTGTCCGATGGTGCTTCAGACTAGCTTATCAGTAGTGTTACCCAAACAGAGCATATTGCCACCAAATAGGAAACAATACTTGTGTGTTGATGTGTTGAAAGCAGCCATGGAATAAGAGGGATAAATATACTGATGGGTGTGATTATGAAAACAAACACCCTCCGCATGACTCATTGTGAAATCCTCCCGTATTTAGAATAGAGGCGAGAGTCATTTCAGATACAGATGTTCTGACAGACAAGTAGTATACAAGATGTATGAATAATAAGTGAAATACTATACATCATATATGTTAGAAGATAAGAGAGGAAATACGTTTCTGTCAGAAGCATTCAATTTCCAGGCTGGTTGTGATTATTGTGTCATATAGAGTACACATCTGATTGAAACGGTTCAGCAGAAGACTGCGATGGTTAGTGAGTGTTTATTCTCCACACATGGCATCCATTCTCACTCCATTTACAATAACATGTTGTATGTTGGATCATATCGCTTGTTAAAGGTGCAGCTGGTAGCTTTTTATGAAAATATTTTCTTGTCATTTTCCCCCAAACTGTCACGATATTCTGACAGTAGTACATGAGACACACAATTAGAGTAAAAGTCTGGTTCCTCTTCCCTCCTACTACTTTGCCTCCCTTTTTTTCATTTATTTTTTTTATTATTTTTTATTATTTATTATAATCTTTTTATATATAGATGTTTTTCTGTTTATATGTATAAATATATATATATATATATTTATAGGGATATTTGTGTACATATACAGATTTTTTATATTTATGTGTAGATTTAAATATATCCATAGAAACTCAAATACACACACACATACTCATACACACACATGTACGTACATACATCTACATACAAATCGCTATACTGTAAATTTCCATTAATACCATTATTAATACCATTACACTGGTTATAGCATTTCAAGCCACGCAGCAAGTGCTTCGTGTCTGTGTATCACTTGCTTCATGCATTATTACTTTCTAGGTTAATGGGCCATTTAAGTGTTGATTACTGCTGCGTAGTTCATTCCTACAAGGCCACATCCACACTTCGTCCTTACTTGTCCTTTAACTCGGCTACATATTAGTTTTGTTTGTCAGAAACGGGGGGGATAATGCAACCATGCTGCCAAAAAACTTCCCGAGCCCCCAATTAACCTGCTACTGTACCAGTTAATGCCGCTTTGCATATTTTGTCATTTTCCTCCTCATTTGAGCTTCGGGCTACTTAGAGGATTTCTCAGCATGTCCTGTTTCAGCGGAGATCTCATTATCTTTCAAGAACATGCTAGCATCCCCCCCCCCCCCTTTATTTCCTGCCACTCGTTTCTTTTTCTTCGAGGAGTTGGACGTTGCTGCACCGGTGGGACCTGATAGAGCGTAATCATTGCCGATGAGCTAATTTAATGAATTGGTTTTGTCACATTATCCCAGTGGAACGTGGAGCGCCTCCAACACCAGAGCCTAGCAGTGTTTGAAATGACAGTCAGGTGTTGGGTTGATTATAATCGCCTTCCTTCCGAGGTTCCTCATTAGTCGCTTTAACACTCCACGGTGGAGCAATGAAGCTGTGTATCAGGAGTTAAGGCAGACGAGGAATACAAGGAAAACAATAAAAAAAAAAGGTGCTGAAGTAGTTTATAACCAAGATATGTCTCCTGTAAAACACTCTGATATCTTTAACTCAGCTGATGTTCCTCAGCAACACAGTTTTTCAGTTTATTCTGGGAGGAAAATGTCTCCTTGCTTCCTAATTACACACAGGAAGACTTAGAGAGCAAAAAGAAAAGTTGCTAAAAAAAAAAAAGTCTGCTTCTCTTACTCACTCTCACTTTTCTTCCAAGGTGTGGAGAGCAGCAGTGACGTGGCCTTGTACTCGGGCCTGGCTGCGGGGGTGGTGACAGTGGTGCTGCTGATCATCGCTGTCACTCTGTACCGACGGAGCCAGAGTGAGTACGGCGTCGATGTCATCGACTCCTCCGCCCTCACCGGGGGCTTCCAGTCCTTCAGCTTCAAGACCTCTCGTCAAGGTGAGCCACTGAGGGCCGTCCAAATCCAATTTACACTCAGAATTGTGCACTGGGATGCTAAATCCCTCGGCGCACATCGCTTCATACCGAGTTTTCAGGGTGTCCGGCAGAGCTTATGGTTGTATTGTTTAAGCACAATGCTGCAGACAAACAGTGTACAAAATTACTTTTTCTATATATTTTTGATTTAATAGGTTATAACTAAATTAAGATATTCTTATTATATATTTCAAAGGAATAGGAAAATAAGAACATTTCTACTTTAAAGGAGCAGTGTGTAGGATTTAGACAAACAGTACCTCGCTGCTAGACATCCAGACAGCTCTCTGAGTTCTCTTTGTGCTTTTACTAAAAATAAAAACTGGGCTATAAGAAAACAAAGCAAAGTGAGTTTTAAATAAAAAATAAGGAAAGAGTTATCCTGTGCAGTAAAGAACTTCCATTAAATATTGCATCATTGTCTAACAAAACTTTTCTGGATGTGTTTCCTATCTCTTTTCACCGACTTCTAACATAATGATGTAATATTTATCTGAGGTTCCTCAGCGCTTCCTGTGATAATTTCCCACTAATAATCTGATAGAGTTTGGAGCATATCCTGAGGAAGACATCTTTTGATATTTGACTGCATACATTCAGAAATATGCCGCATATTAAGTTGAGTGGATAATTTGCTGGTGCCACGTTGGCTGATTTGATTAATTCATTAGCATGTGCACGCTGTTTGACTCGTGCATAATCACACTCAGCACACCCCAGTAAATTAGAGAGACGAGTTGATCATTTAAATAGGAAACTTTATGCCTTGCTTGCGTGTTAACACCTGTCACTCCTGCTGCTGTATGATAGATTAAGTTATTTAATAAGCCCGACAGCTGTGGATGATAACTCTGGTTATGTTATTTAGCTCAGTATAAACTCTGTGTTTTGAATGCATTTAAACTTACACGAGATAAATAAAACAAAGTTTGTATCTATATTAGAAAAATAAACAACCTCAACATATATGGAAGGAGTTTATGTGATTCTGAAGAGCCTCTTCGCCATCTTAAGGTACAAAAAGTGTTCTTTGCACTTGACTTTGCAATACGAGGTTGTTAAAGTACTATAATCGCTCTCCAATTTTGCAGAAATATAACCCCAGCTGCACCGCTACATCCACCTTGACACAAGTGGGTCTCTTATGGATTCTCAAGATGACCAAACAGGCTCAAGCTCCAAAAAACAGTCATGCGTTGGATGAATATGGCGTTTAAAAACTTTAACTTTAAAGCTGTTGAATAAAATGTCCCCCATTGTTATCATCTTTGGCAATCCAAATGAAAGTAGAAACATCCACGCAGATACATTCATGACATTTTAACCCCTTAGGAGCAGAGCAATTTGGGGTTAAGCAGGGATTGAACCGTTGAACATCTGGTTAAATGACACCATTTCTTTTCTGAGCTAAAACCGTACCATTTGGATGCATTCTCCATTAAAATGCAGCTTTAAGTGTCTTTGCTTAAATTATACATTTATTTATATCTTTACCTCTTTGTGTATCGACTGTGTTATTAATGTGTCAATCTGCTGATCGGAGTCAAGAATATGAGGATTTGGTTGATTAGATTTTTATGAAAACACCAAAATGAGAAGTAGCTTTTTGACTTCAATCATACGATTCTAATTAGTGTGATGATTCAAAGGACCCTGAAAATGTGTCGAAATTCAAATGAAGTGTGCAGTTTTTCCTGGTAATACAGTGAGATGGCATTATAATATAAATGAAGTGTCAGTCTCCTCCAGATGTAAGAACTACGCACGAGTGCAGAGGGGAGACCAGGTCTCATTTTTCAGCTTGTCTGCAGATGAAAAATAATGTATAGCACACACACACACACACACACACACACACACACACACACACACACACACACACACACACACACACACACACACACAAGCACACATACACACACTTTAACACAAGGAAACCGCAAGATACAAGATGTAGTTCTGATCCATTTGCACTGAAATACTGTAAATGTACTCACATATTAATGCTCAAAATGAAAGCAAGCAGTACCGTTTTTTGTTTATTTGTATCAATGTGTATATATACATGAATTATGCATACATTTCCTTGTAAGTTGATATAACTATATCAATTATTAAAATGCTTTAGGGGCCAAAATGACTGGATTTAATTTTTCAGTTTGTTTACTTGAGCCTTCTGGAGATTCTTGCTGTCTGTGCTGTAGTGCAGTAAATGTCCAATAACATTGAGGATGATGCTTAATCTATAAAACACACCATGCATTTATTGCTTTGTTTCAAACATCAGTATACCTAGAGCAATAAACGTTCCCTGGAAACGTAATGTAACAAGCACATTTTGTGCTCTAAACCATTTTAAAAACGTAACTCTTTTATCTATTATTACTTGGACCTTCTGTTGTACCATAACTTTTCGCAAAATATTAAACAAAAGGTGTATCATCAGGGTAGGGAGTCGGTTTGTCGCATTATCCGTTGTGTTTGGTATTATCTCGCATACAACAAAACTTCAATTAATTATTCATGATTCCAAAATTAAAAATCTAATTTATTAGGGTATGAATTGTTTTTCCCGTATGGAACATTTGTGGCCCCCATGTTTCCAAACACAGAAAACATAAGAGCTCAGAAGCGTGGTGTGCTTTTTGGCCCCACAGATTGAGGCATATTTCTTTACAAGGCTGGCATTCTGGGTCACCACGGCAACAGCTCTCAGCAGGGCATAATAAAGTTTATTTTGATAACACAGCAGGAGCCGGGGAAAAAGCTTTAATCTTGGTCCCTGTTCTCCCTGATGGAGGGGCAAAAATCAGCCAAACCCCCATAAAACCCAAAACGCCCTCCACTCCTGTATGCTGCAGCCTGCTTCAGTGCTCACTGCTCCAGAAGTTACACACCGATTTCATTTCACTTCTCTCTCGCAATCACGTCCTTGATCATGAGTCACTCTGACAGCAGCTTGCCCAATTCCCCACAAAATAAATCGGCAATGAGCGTTTTTCTTTGCTCATTAAGAGAATCCACGCTGCTTGTTTAACCGTGTACTCCGTCGTCATTTCATGCTTGCTGAAACGGCTGTCAACGAGTCATTAATCACAAAGGTATTTCACCTTTCACAGATTTATCTTATCTTTAATAGCTTTTCTTTGTTTCTCTCTGTGTTTCCTAATTCATCTACAAGGTACAGTCATTTTATATCAGTACGACGTACATTTCTTTCTTTAAAATTTTCTTTTTAACCTTTATTTATTTTGACATTGAGAGTTATTTATCTATCTCTGTTTCAAGGAAGTCCTGATCAAGACGACAGCACAAAATGCCGTGGCTTCACTTGTCTTGTCAATTTGACTTTTGTCATCCGATCATGCCAGGACACATCAACTGTCAAGTCCGTACCGATCGGGATCCGATCAGCCAGACCACGCGCTGAGGTGACACATGGTCTGGCTAAACTCGATCAGTCTTTTTATGACTACCAAAAATATATTCATCAGGCAGGGCGCCATAAGCGGAACAGATTTCCCATCTGGCACATCCGATCACATAAAGTTGTACCCACGGCCACATAAAAGCACACTGACAGACTAAATTCAAAACCGGAGGAAACAGACTTAAAAAACAAAACAGCAAACAATGGGGGAAAAAACATAAAAGAAGGAAGTAACTTTTAACAAACAGCAAATTCAATCCTCCAATGACTTAGCAGTGTCGTTCAGTAGCATGGTGAGTACAATCAGTGCTCAAACAGTCCTTAATCCTGTTTTTAAAATTGTGCCTGCATATTTAATAATCTACTTTAAAGTGTCTTTGGAGCTCATACCAAGATGAAGGTGCAAAAACTTTAAGAGCACCCTCACCAAAAACTATGCTGGTTCAAGGAATGACCAAAATAATTTGCCGCATGACGAAAGGTTGCACTTACTGATAGTTTAGATTAATGATATATTACCTTATAAAGGAAAATGCACCAGTCTTCCATTCTGTGGTTGTATAAGAAAGACAAACCAATGTTTGTTTTTGAAATCTGAATCAGAGACATATCCCAATGCAGCATGACACTGAATCAATTTTTTTTTTAAAGAAGATGAACATACATACTGTATGTATACATACAAATAGTAACAGTGTGTGATTGATTCAATGATTCAGTGCATCCCTGGCTGTAGCTCCAGCAACACCTTCACCTCAACCCCTGGAGTTGGAAAACGTACTGTAAATGTAAATATGTAAATGTACCCGTTCACATAATAAACTCTGTTAATGCATCTTATTACATTACTACATCCCAGCCGTTGATAGGTGCCAGGTGTCACGTTTAATTGAGACATGGGTCTAACACCTGGGTCCCACACCTGTTTCCGAGGTGTTGATATCATAGAAATGAATGAAATGATGAATGAAACCTGAGTGCCGTGGCATGTTTAAGATTGATGTTGTTGGTTTCAAACTGCAGCCTCAACGCTAGAGGTCGCCAAATCCTTCACACTGCACCTTTAAATATGTGTAATTATTGACAGTAATGTGTTTTCTCTTTGTGTGTTTTTCAGCAAACCCCCTGCTTATTAATTCATCCATGCAACCCGATCTGACAGTGTCGCGCACCTACACCAGCCCCATGTGTTTTCAGGACTCCATTGACAAGGAGCTGATGGCCGAGCGCTCCCTCCTCGACCCCCTGCCTGATCTCAAGGTCAAAGGTCAGAAAATAGAAGTGTTATGAAAAGTCCATGCCTGTGGTGGTCAACTACTTTTGGAAAGCCAAGAATTAGAGAGCAGTTTACAGTTTACTGCTGGTGCAGTAAGAAGGATAATCCATCCTGCTTTGAGGCAATCTCTAAGACAGCTGCCATACAAAGAGAAATGGTCGTCACCTTGAAGGGGCGTCGCGAATTGACCATTCGCTAAGCCACGTCTTCCCTAGTTACTGTTGCAACGCCTGTCAAGCTTTTCGTTCTTGCACGGCACATAAAGTTTACAGTGACACAGATTCAACACTCTAAATGGGTCCTAGACAGAGACAGAGGTACACAAAAGAAGCCTTCTCCTCTCCAGCAAAAATATATACTGTTAAAAAGCAAAGTTTAGAAGAGTCAAAATTTCAATGCAACAAACTTTTGATTTAACTGAATTTCTCAAGTTTTTTCTTTGAGGTCATCCAATTTAGAGTTTTTATGAGAGTTTACCTCAAGTCAAAGTCATCCATCCACCTTAATCTATAATGTTTGTGCTGCATCTACCTGGTGTTTTCACCAAGTTTACCAAGTTTACCAAGTTTGATGATTCACAGGTGATTTGCTATAATAAATTCAGCTTTCATGCAACTCAAAGCAGGAAGGGGCTAAAGTGCACACCAATCTCCATCATTGTTTTACTGGTTTTAATTTAGATCAGAGTGGAGACCATGTAACTCCTCTGAGTTGATACTATACAAATATGAAACTCCATGCTGTAACTTTCGGTGTATAAGAAAAAATATGGATTACTAGAAAGCTTCATCCTTAGTGCAATGCATGCTGCGAAGTATATGTTAATATGCTAGCAATGTATCTCAATAACATGATTAATGCATTAAGTAAACAACCAATTACAAAATTATTGATTAAATGTTCTGAAAGTGACAACTAGAAAATGTAAACTTGAAACTGACTTACATATCAAATTTCCCCGAGGTAATAATAAACCAAAGAAGGGTTTCTTTAATTTAACCTATTATGATATTTTACAGTGCAAAGGAGTCTGGTATAAAGTAGACATGCAGTGAACTTTGACTCAAAACAAGA
The DNA here is from genome assembly GCF_027596085.1 of Anoplopoma fimbria. Lineage (NCBI taxonomy): Eukaryota > Metazoa > Chordata > Actinopteri > Perciformes > Anoplopomatidae > Anoplopoma > Anoplopoma fimbria. Next base: position 4,195,953 of record NC_072462.1, on the reverse strand, counting down.
GACTAGCTTGATTACTTAGCACAGTTTTGATTTAGTTCTTTAGTCCCAAGAACTTGAAACTTTTATTTATTCAAGCCAAAAGATATAACTTGATGTTTTAACAGTTTCTAACTGTTACTTGTTTGTCTCTGTTGATGTTGGTTTGCATTGATGCCCTGTTCCTGTCTCTTTTCCTGGTCTAATGTTTATGATCTGAGTTTGTTTAACTGCAACAAAGTCCCTTTTATTTCATTATGTCTCTAGGGGTGGCAGAAAGGGCAGAGTACCACGTCATGTCCCACCCTCAGACATTTCCCCGGGGCCTGGCTCCAGACTACAGAGGCGTCGCGGTCGGGACGACTTTGGGCAGAAGGAGCAAAAACCTCTTCACTCCACAAGTGTCTCTGACTCCCAGCAGGCCTCTCCACAGAGCGACCGCCGTGTTCGGCCATGCTGGAGGCCGACTGGTGGTACCGAACACAGGTGAGCCCACTGCGAGGGGAAAATCTAATTCGATACATTCCTGTGTGTAAACTTAAATGAATTCAACATAAAACTAGAAATGACAGAGAAGCTGAAATCTTTAACTTACCACATTTTCTAAACTAGAGCAAAGCTGATAGAGGGAATGTTATACATTTTTCATGTTGTTTGACCTTGTCAGCGTCAGCCTTCGGCGCATATGTGGAAATGTCTTTGATCGAGCGAGTAACATGAACATGAATATAGTATTTACTGAAGAGATGAAGTTAGACAGAACTGACTTTTTCCTGACAAACCCATCAACATTTCTCATTGTATGTAACGATTTTCTAGCCATAGTAAATGCAAATGTCTCGATAGGTGAATTCATTTTAAAAGCATGTTTCGCCTTTAGCATTTTAAAAGAACACACTGTACTCTATGAGGAAAATGTTAACGAGCGCATGTGATGTAAACCTGTGATGCTCGGTCTACCACGTTATTCAGGCAGCTCTTTTTTTTCGTGGCCTACATTCATCATCCTGTCCCTCGAGGGCCTTTAACTGCGGTGTAGATTGGCACTAATTGTTTATCATACAGTACAATATTGTGTACGTGTGTGTGTGTGTGTGTGTGTGTGTGTGTGTGTGTGTGTGTGTGTGTGTGTGTGTGTGTGTGTGTGTGTGTGTGTGTTTGTGACAAAGAGACGGATGGCAGCATTGATTCACAAGGCCTCCGGGACCAGTTTTCCTGGTGCCACCACCTCTCTGGCTGTCACCTTTAGTAAAGACACCTGACAGCCGGGCAGCTGTATGTGTGTGTGTGTGTGTGTGTGTGTGTGTGTGTGTGTGTGTGTGTGTGTGTGTGTGTGTGTGTGTGTGTGTGTGTGTGTGTGTGTGTGTGTGTGTGTGTGTGTGTACGTGTGTGTACGTGTTAGTGTGTGTGTTAGTGTGCGTGCATGTCTGGCTATGGGCTGATCAGTTTATTTTTTTTTTGCATGCCTCCTTCTCTGCAGGTATAAGTCTGCTGGTGCCTCACGGGGGGATCGCAGAAGACACTACCTGGGAAACGTACATGATCATCAACCAGGAGGACAGCAGGTGAGGGACTCTTACCGAGGCGGCGCAGTCTGCTTCATAGTCTGCTCTCTTTTAATCTTCCAGCTCGTCACGCCGCATCGCTCATCCCTCTTCGAAACCGACACGCCGTCTGCCCCTCCTCTTCGCCCCAACATGCACCACAAACAGAGAACACGAGGCCTACCGTGTACAGTGCACATACAGACGGTGAAATACACCCAAACCCAGCATGGGGTCCTTTCTCATATCGCAGTCACTACAGGGGAGGACATGATGTGTCACAAATACATCGGCAGCTGCACACAGATTGCATTGCTGCCTCAAGCAACTGTCTGAGCAGAGACATATGCACTTCATGACTCTGCTAGCCTGTTTTGTGTGTTTTTTTTAAAGACACAACTGTGACAATATCTCACCCGTCGTGACTGGTTGGAGAGGTGAATGTTGCAGATTCTGTAAAGTCATAGTGATACAGACCAGGATATTTGGCTCGGTGTGCTCGGTGACTGTTGCCTGCCAGCGGGATTTCTATTTCTGTAACTTTGACGTCAAGATTTTCCACTAAAGCTATTACTTGAGGAGGAAATGGCAGGATAGATAAGAAGCGTTTGAAATGGGGGTGTAATACCTTCGACTTCAGAGCCTCAAAGGGTATCTGACAACCAGAAGTCGGTTTTTTTTTTGGACGTGCTCTTGATTTATAGCAGACAGTATCAATGTGTCAGCATGTCTGTGTGAAGAAAAGCCCCGCTAGCGAGATATTGCCTTAACAACACGGCTAACCGCCTGCGCCTCTCAATGAAATTTGATTTCTACGTCCGATGGAGAATCAAAAGTGACATTTAGTGCCGTATGAAACTCAACCGTCATCTCACCTCACCTCCACCCAACCCATTAAGTGCCGAGGGTCATCCGGGTAAAGATACAGATCAAAGGTCACCTATAGGTTGTGTCTCTGAGCTCGGTTAGAGGCCTGGTTATACACTCCCCCGCCTCCGAGTCTCCACACTTCAGCCGAGCCGCTGCCCTCCAGGCTCCTGCTCTGCTCTGATAAGCCTGATGCTGTTTACTTCTCTGGCTGCCGTTTAAGAAGCCGCAGGAGCCGCGCACCACCGAGCTGTCAATCAAAGCCTATCTTCTGACAGCCGCAGAATCCAGGGGAGAAATTGGATCCTTTCTTTCCCATTCAGACCCCGGACATCTACATAAGACGTTGCTTTTCCTCCACAAAGAAAGAGGAATCGATCAGCTCTGGCTCGGTTTCAGGTGTATTCGCGAAATAGCTCCTGTTCGTTCGTCCTCTGGGCTTTAGGAGGTTGTTCTGTGTGGGATCTTCTCCAGCTCTGCGGGGGGGGGGCAGCAAGTAGTCCAAGGACAGACTCATAGTGTGCGACAAAAAAGTGCCTGACACAAGTCTGAGGCAATGAGTTTAGCAGTATTAGCCTCATTTTGTATCATGCTTTGCAGGGAAGCACTAATTAATCTGTAGTTTCAGTCATATTCTCCTCAAACTAGGCTTCCTTTTAATATTTTGGTGGGTGGTTTACTTTTGAAGTCATGCTAATTGTACCGTTTGGTTAGTATCAACTGAGTTGACCAACTTAATTTAGTTTTAATACTTTACTGAGCCTCTTGAAGCCAGATATCTTCACTTATATTTTCTCTTTTAGTCATTCAGAGCATAAATATAGCGGCAAAAATGTATTTACAATGTAAAGATAAAGTAAAGTAATGTAAGCCGAAAACGAAGTCGCTCTCCGAGCTCCTAAAAGCTTTGTTTACTTAGCAAGACGGCCGTACGCTTTTAGTGCATGGTAAGGGCCTTTCACACATTAGTCCAATGACTTTAGCGGCGCCACAATGGCTTTTTGTTGTTGTTTTAATTTTGGTGAACTGACCCTTAAAGTAAAAATATATAACTTTGTTATAAGATTCAAACTTGGTTTTATGTTTGTAATGTTTTTAAACCCTGACTTCATACTTCAGTGAGAGTCTGAAGGACCAACTGTCAACACTAATGAGGCATTGTCAAAAATGTTTTTATGTAACTGTGAGACGAAAAGAAATAGCAATGAATGTCACGCTGGATGATTTTTGTGTGAAAAAAGTGAAAGAGGCGTGTTGTGTGTTCTGCACATATGAGTCAAGTCTTAACTAATAGCCCCGGTCTATTATCTACACTTTAACCATCATCCTGGAGTGATATTTCTTTGTTCTCATAACCAAAATCAGAGATGCTAAATGAAACGTTCTTTAATCTGTGCTCACAGGCAATCTGGCTAATTACCATAGTCTCAGCAGCAGGTAACCTTGGTTTCCTCTGAGCCCGGGGCTGATTAGCACAAAAGTGCAGCTGCAGGGCCACGGAGCTGTCTGGATGCGAGATATTATTTTTAGACGGCAGAACTTGAACTCTTAATTATTTTGATTGGTAACATTATAATGACAAAGTTTCACAGTTCTCTGCACCACAAACTGTTAAAATAAGGTTTGGCTGCGTGGGAGCGTTACCCTCTCAGCAAACACACACACACACACACACACACACACACACACACACACACACACACACACACACACACACGTTCAAACATCAACCCTCACCTTTCCACCTCCGTCTTATTCATAAAACAGCAGCCGTTCATCTTACAGGTAATTATTTCAAGGATGGAAACTTCTTGAAAATCCTGCTCCAGTAGAAATGCTGTTCTCTGAATTCTACTAAAATAGAATGGAATTAATGAAGTGATTAGTTGGTTGAAAGAAAATTGATCTGAAAATGTTGTGTTCTGTTCAGCTCAACATTTGTTCTGTTCAGCTCCTTTATTGTGAGGATTTGCTGCTTTTTATCCATTCTATATCACTCTTAACTGCAAATCTTTTGGTTTTGGACTGATGGACAGATAACCAAGACATCTGTAAATGTCATATTTGGCTCAAAGAATAAGTGATTGACCAATTGATAGATTCCCATTTGACCCTTCTCTAAGTCCCGCCCTCAAACAGAGACTGGCCAATCATAGCAACCAGAGTCTGACAATTAGCCATCTCTGACCCAGAGACTCTCATGCAATCGTATCAAATGTTCTTCATTTTCAGGCTGGTTTAGTGGATTTGCTGCTTTTGCCTTTTAATAATTATAACAGTGAATAAAGACTTACCTGGATTCACAGGAACACTGTTGTTCCTTTATTTCATGGTCTTCAGTCTCGATCACCAGGTGATGTCGTGGTTCACTTTTACACTGTGATCCGTAGCTTAGCTTCTATCTTTGATTTTTAACTAGGTTTTACTGCTGAATTAGTTTGACCTCCTGGATATAGCCTTCAAAAGCATATCGTAGACCTTTCTGTCTGCTTCTCTCTGAAATCTCTCCCTCCAAAGATCATAATTATGCAGCGAGTGCAGTTAGTGACAGTGTGGGCTCCATGGTAGCTCTGACGGGTCATGGCTTAGTAAAGTGTCAAATTGTCTTTCTTGCTGAAAGTAAGATGAAAAGATGAGCAAAAATAAAAAGTTCTGAACTATTTATTGTAAAGTAAATTGGAATGGAATTGAGACGGATATTTACTTTGTTATTTTGGAGTCAGGTGGTACGGTGTCTAGGTGTCAACGTGAGGAGTGTGACCTATAAGAATGATTCCTCTCTGTGGGTGTTTCCTGTATTCGTGTGCACACCCGTGTGGGTCCTCGCACACACTTTATACATTCGCGATGCGTCTGCTCCTGCATGTCAGGCTGTGTCCCCCGCTGCAGTTGCATTAATGATGTTGAGAAATATCCACGCTGCTGCAGTGACAACAGCACCGGCATCGTGTCCCCCGTATATGTGAGGTGTCCAGCCGGGGCCAGCTGCATGACTGATGGTGGTCCCATTGATTGCTCTCAGTCTTCAGGGCTTCCAGCCAAGATTGGGCCCCTGGCCAAGAGCAGCTTGGCCCAGCTAATCTGTCACCGGGCCGGCCAGAGCAGGCTTCATAAGCTCCATCGACCCACAAAGCTTACACGCTGTGTGCTAAAGCCTGTCCTCCCCAGCCCCACTGTCCATTAGTCTTGGTGCTTTAATCTTCCTCTATCTGTGTGTCTGTGTGTCAGCTAGTCAGGGATTGATTCATTATGCGTGTCCAAGGATTTGAGTTTACTTTGTTCATGGGCAAGGGTCGCACCCTGCTATCTGGATGCTTGTTTAAGCAGTGATTAATTAGCTGTGGTGTTTGTTGTCTTCATTTTCATACTGTCTTAAAGTGGCCCTATTATGCTTTTCCACTTTTTACCTCTTCTTTAGTGTGTTGTATATATTTTTGTACATGTAAAAGATCCGTAGAGTGTAAAACCTGAAGTCCATGCCTAAAAGGAGTTACCCTCCCCCTCAGAAGCTCCTGAGCTGCCTGAAACGGCTCCATTGAATTCTCTCCGTCACTTCTGTAACTTTATGAGGTCATAATGTAACTTTATGAGGTCACAAAGTGACGTCAAAACTCCTTCTGGCTAGTTTGGCCCTCAAACAACAAAGAGAGAGACGGAGCTGAAGCTCTGGAGGAAGAGTTTTTTGAAATGTGAAACGTTGACCAATCACAACAGAGCGGGCTAGCTGACCAATCAGGGCAGACTTTGCTTTCTGGAGGGAGGAGCAAGCGCTACAATGGAGCATTTCAGAGAGAGGGTGAGAAGAGGTGCTACAGGACAGCCAGGATGAGAAAAACAAGGAGGATTATGGGCATTAACGCATGTAAACATGTTGTAACTGTTACTTGAGATAAAAATATACACCCGGAAAATAGCATAATAGGGCCTGTTTAAAATGACTGTTATTCATGTGATCAACGTCAATCTAGCTCTGTTTATAGGGCCATCTCTTATACAGCCATACATTTTCTTTTCACATGTGGACATTTTTAAATGCTTATCAGCGTCAGTATCTGAATATCCAATACCCCATACTCTCTGTTTTCTCCTCTAACTCCTGCGCTAACATCAGAGACACGCTGCAGAAAAGCAAAAGAGAAGCATTAGGGTGTCTGGAGAAATGAGTGACAACAAAATGACATTACACTAAACATTTTGACAGCCCAAGAGGACCGTTATGGGGGCAAATGCCAGCACATCTGAGCCTGGGGAGGTCACCACACCAGCCTGATTGGCAGTCTGCTCCCAAAGTCATCCTCACACAGATATCCGTAATCCGTCTATACAGGTTATCAAACTTGTCAGGAGTTGACATTTCTGAATCAAAGATGGCTGTGGGATACTGACGTAAAACTCTCCGGCTAGTTTGGCCCTCAAACAACAAAACAGCGAGACAGAGCTGAAGCTGACATCCAGTGGTTATGAAAGCAGTCTTTCACCCAGGCGACCCAGGTCTGAATCCCGTTGTGACCTGCCTTTCATTTGTCATGCTCCGGAGGGAGAGTTTTTTGAAATGGGAAACATTGACCATCACAACAGAGCGGGCTAGCTGACCAATCAGGGCAGACTTTGCTTTCTGGAGGGAGGAACAAGCGATACAACGGAGCGTTTCAGAGAGAGGGTGAGAAGAGGTGCTACAGGACAGCCAGGATGAGAAAAACAAGGCGGATTACATTACATTTTACATTACATTACAGTCATTTGGCAGACGTTTTTATCCAAAGCGACTTACAATAAGTGTATTCAACATAGGTATTCAAGAGAACTACTAGTCACCAGAAGTCATAAGTGCATCTCCTTTCTTAAACAAGCATCTAAGAGCATAAACCAGAGCAAAAGTATAGCGCAGAAGCAAATTACTACGAAGACAATGAGCATTAACGGATTATGAGCATTAACGCATGTAAACATGTTGTAACTGTAACTTGAGGTAATAATATGCATCCGGAAAATAGCATAATAGGGCCTGTTTAAAATCCTTTCTGGTGCCTTTAAATTCTGAGAAACAGCTTTTCTCATAAATGTTTGTGGTTTCATGATATGACATTTTAATGTGTGCCTTCACTGTTCCTCTCTGTGTGTGCAGTACTGTGTCCGACGACGGACCAGAGATCTTCTTAAGCCCTGCGGTCACGTATGGCCCGCCAGGCCTTGACCTGTCCTGTCCCATAGCCATGACCGTAGCCCATTGTGCGGAGGTCACTGGCGATAATTGGACCATCCGACTAAAGAGGCAAATGCAGGACAACAAGTGGGAGGTGAGCAATTCCTATTAAACTTCAGCTGTTGTTATCAGTTCCATGTTCTCCGCTGTAACATCAGTGCGGAATGTTAACAAGTGCAAACACATGACTTTCACCGGCGGCCAGAATATCAAAACCCATCTGATAAAAACTGCTAGCACTTACTTTGATGAAAATGTTCATCCTGTAGTGTAGCCATGCAAGCACGGAGCCGATTTCAGGGTTGCCAGCTTGGATTCGTCACTCTGTATAAAATCCAGCCTTTCAAGCTCTACCTCATGCTGTCATACATCCAAAAGAAATGTCAGACCGAATGCAAATGGCGGCTATTAGTCATTGAAACGTTCATTTATTTTCCCCCAGTATAATGATGATGGTATTTCAAAGCATTCCTCTTTCATGAATCTGTGAATTCTGCACTGCAGCTGTTCATGAAATAAAAACAGCAACAAGCACAAATTACATTATGATAATTTGTGTACATACTGCACATTCTGTATATCTGTTTGTCTTTTGTTATTTATTATAAGGCAAAACAGTAGACAAAAGCATAAATGTGTATATATCATTATACTCAATTATACTTGAAAAGAAGGATTATACTTACTGGGACCACCATGACTATGACTGATTTAGGTTTGGATTCCTGTGAATTGCACAAAATACCATCCACCAAATACATCTAGCTACTTATTTATTATTATTACATTATTTATGGAAACGAAATTGCTACTTCCTTGCAACAGTAAGGGAAGTGAGTGAGTTGTAGCCAGAGACAGAATACAGAGTACATGTAGTATAATGACTAGAACAGACATAATTGTAATTCATCCACTAGAGCTACTCCTTAGAAGAAGGAAAGTTCTTGTTAGAACCATGCCCCGGAATTTAGGTGTGTTGAAAATCAAATTTGCAGCCATGTGTATATATATTTAAACTGCTAAAAAGTTTATGAGCCTAGTTCAGTCAGATATTCCAGCGTGAGGTCAAAAACCGCTAAAAGAAAACTGGCAAGTGAGCATTTTTAAAATATTCAAGACTCAATAGCTCTAAATACAGTATAGTGCTATCTCTGTGATTTCTTTTCTCACATCAGGCTCTCTCAGTAAAATAACACCTCTGAAATAAAGTCCTTCAACTCCGTCCTGTAGAGCTACTTCACAGTCTCGCAGACACTCAACCAAATACCCTCTATCCATTTTCCCGCTCCGCCTCGGCAGAGTACACATATCTAAGATGCTCTTTTCATGTTTAACTAACCTCATCAAAAAAGCTTTGCGGGACCTCATCGAGGCGGAGTGACCCCGGGTTCGCGTGACCTTGGTGGGCCTGTGGCTCTCTCTCTCCTCCTTTCACTCCGTGTGACATTTACACAGACGTAATTTGCCGGCAGACGTGTTGCACAAAAGGGAGCTATCAAAAGAGCCATCACGGACGGTAGCTATATGCCATCGGAGGGGAGCGAATAAGGGGGAGAGAGAGAGAGAGAGAGAGAGAGGCGGCTGAGAAGGAAGAGACAGGTTCAGAGACAGAGGGGGAGATGTTCTCCAGGAAAAAAAAATCTAACGGCGTGACCCGTCTCTGTCAATGTGAAATAATGAGCCCTTTATCTCAGGAAGGATGCTTACTCAAAACCTAATCTCTGGAATTAGTAATATAATGGGAGATGGAGGTCTCTCTCTCTCTCTCGCCACCCTCCGTCTGTCTCTCTCCCCTTTCTCCCTCGCTACGTCTGCCTCTCGGTGCCATTCCCATTAAAGCGTGCACTCGTGTCCCGCTAGAGTTTGACTCCATCATTTCTTCCCCAGCTGCCTGCCGGGGGGATGAGCTATGTAGTGAGGATCTTTCATGTCTGCTGCAGCGCTAATGGGGCAGGTTTAGGAAGCTGTAGGCCACTAAATTACCTTGCATTGCTTAATACGGCTTAGCCGGGCCATATGCAGTGGGGACCTGTGGGTCACGGCGATGTTTCAAAGGTGATTTAGGGAGGATTGAGCACGAGATGAGGAGCAATTGGCCATCGGATACAACTGCTCCCCGCTAATCCGTTTTGTCAGTGTTACTGTATCCCCATCTGTTTATTGATGTGTCATTATTCATTTGGCCCGCGTTCAGCTCTGCACAGTTCCTGATTCTGAGGCTGTGTATGAAGGGAAGGCTTCCAGTTAACAGTCTGTGAAGCGTCTAAATAATATCCTTCAGCAACACAGACGCCTCTTGAATGTAAACTGCTGCTCTCGTGGCCTGTTACATTACATCGTTGTTCTTTTTGTGTAATTTACTACAGGTAATAAGTGAACAGATTATAGACAGAATTATAGATCAATCATCTTTGGAATGATTAGGGCAGGAACGTGGTCCACGCAAGTATGCAGATGCTTCCAGGTAAGCGAGATAAATTTCATACGCCGTTGTATTCTGGGTTGTGTCTCTTTAAAAAATCTTAACACTGCAGTTAGAAGCGATGTTACATGAAATAACGAGAGAAAGCTGACTCCTTCTGTTCCATTTGGGTTAACATCTGCTCAGAACCACGACTGACGAAGCTCTATCTGAGCATTTATTATTTATTTATGACATTTTGTCACCTCTTTATTTGGACACATTGCATCATCTTATTGGAATCTAAAGTGGACGTAATCATTGTGACATCATCCATTTGTTTGTGGACGGTTATTTTGAAGCGTTGAATTTAGCGATTTTGCCATCGCCATCTTGGGACTACGGCTGCGGCCATGTTGTTTTATTCGCAACCAATAAACAGAAGTTAATATATTTGAAATGCCGAGGAGTGACTTAGAGACGCCAAATACGGCTCTGGTAAAGCATACCCTGCTTTATGGTCTATTTGACTCTAAACGGACCATAATTTACTAAATGAACATCATGCTGTATTGAAGAAGAAACTAGAGATTGAGACCATGAACTCATGTTTTCAATGTTTACTGAGGTAATAAATCAAGTACCAAGAAGTAGGGTCATTTTCTCATAGACTTCTACTCAATCTGACTTATTTTTGCACCGGAGAAGTCGCCCCCTGCTGGACATTAGAGAGAATGCAAGTTTTAAGACACTTCCAATATGCTCTACTCAACAGAACCTTTGGTTGCCGCCTGGTTCCTCAACAGACGGCATGTTTGTTTACTACTGTGGTCATGGAAACGGTCTGATTAGCTCTTTATCGCCCCCTTGAATAATGTTTATTACCACCCACCGGTGCATAAGAGTGCACATTGAGTAGGTTCATCGGGTCGTGTGCCATCTAAGCAAGGCGTTTATCATTAGTGTGGGACCGTGTAGAACCTTGTTTCCGCCCTCAGGTTTACTCACATACCACTGGCTGAATGCCTGCTTTCAGTGTGATGGTTAAGTTAAAGCCTCTTTCTACCTCTGCAAACAAATTATTGGCAGTAATTGAAACGTTAATCATCATGAATCAGTACTCTGAGCTCCACTGTGTATATGTGGGTGCTGGATCCAAAAAAAAAAGTCCTCAGTGAGACAGCATTTGCCATTATTAAGTTTTTTTCATGATTAACCCAAAAATGAACTATCAATGGCTCAAATATGTGCTTAATGCATCAGAACTAAATCTGTTCTCTCACCCGATCCTCCCTCCAAAAGGAAGTGATGTCTGTGGACGAGGAGAGCGCTTCCTGCTACTGTCTGCTGGAGACCCAGAGGTGCCATGTGCTGTTGGAGCACCCGGGCCGCTACGCCCTGGTGGGCGAGCCTCTGAACCAGGACGCGGCAAAGCGGCTGAGGCTGGCTGTGTTTGGTAGTCCCGATACCAGCAACTCCCTGGGCTTCACCCTCAGGGTCTACTGTGTGGACGACACGCCGCATGCATTTCAGGTACGAGGGAAGAGGGAGGATGCAGAAGGAGACGAGGAAGAACCAGGGGTGATTCAATGTAATGAGAAAGTTATTTGCTTAGAATTGAATAGTTTTGTCTTGTCAAAATGTCTAAAAAGTTTGTTCACATTATATTATGTCAAGTGAAGTCAATTGTATTTATACAGCTCAATAACATAAATCACAAATTCGTCTCCATCTGCACAGCATAAGACATCCTGTTTTACTTTTTCAAGCCTGGTTTTGGATGAAGAAAAACTCCCCAAACAAAACAAACAAGAAAGAATAAGCAACTAATTCAAGGTTAAGGCAAAAAGATGACTTTTTCAGTTTGGATGTAAACAGAAACAGACGTCTGTAGGAAGATTAGTCCAGAGGAAGGGCATTTGATAGGAAAGGTCTTTTGGCCTGCTAGCTTCTCTGTCGCTCTGGAGACAGACAGAAGCCCTGTATTGTGGGGAGAGTCCTGGTTGGAGTATAAGGTTTGAGGAGATCAGACAGGAAGAAGAAGAAGGGGCGTGTCCATTTACAATTTTGGGCGTCATCAGAACCATAAAGTGGAAAGCTAAAACTGATGTAATATGGTCAAATGTTCTAGTTCTTGTTCAGAATTCTTGATAGTGGCTGACAACCGAACGTTACAATAATTCAGTCTGGAATCATACAAAGGCGTGAATTAGCGTCTCTGCATCAACCATGGTTTAAAAAAGACCTCATTTTACCTATGTTTTTTTATGGTTGAAGGAGGGTGAGCATAAAAATCAGTGTTTGAAAGAAAGAAAGAAAGAAAGAAAGAAAGAAAGAAAGAAAGAAAGAAAAAGAAAGAATAAACTTCCTACTTTGTGCCCTGCCTCTGTCAGGCTGTACATAGGCACAGTGGTGCTTTATGCTAAATGCTAATGTCACAATAACGGCTATCATTGCCTTCACTGTTGACACCATTGTAGCCTAATGTGTTAGCATGCTACAGTTTGCCATTTAGCAATAAAAGCAAAGTACAGCTGAGGACAATTCGGGGATTTTCCGTCCCCTAGTGTGGCTAAAATTGTTAATATTTGCAACAGAATTTGACTATAACATGAAATGAATTGCAATGGTTTGGTGGTTATGGCTGGTGGCTTTGCCTGGGAGAACGTCTGTCTGTATTTTTTTTATATTTGCGCTCCACTGAAGATCTGCATGTTCAGTAACATTGCCACTGGGAGATGCTTGATGACTAGCAGACAAAGAGGGACTTTTAATTACAAAGACAACAGATGCTCCAAGGTTGCTTCTCTGCCCTTTCTTTGACAAATTTAATTTGCTCTCTGTTAATTAAATGTGTTTCAGCATTGCATTCCACGCGACGCGTATTTGAACACATTGAAATGAGGCACTTTCTCAAATGCAAGAACCAGTTCGTTACTGTGCTCGTAAATGGAAACTCAGAGGAAGGTTTGCCCTTTGCACCAACATGCATTTAAATCTTCAAGCATTCTGATGCAAAAACCGTAGTTTGTTTGTAAAAGTAATTTGTCTCCTATCTTAATTAAACACTTACACAGCTTAACTACTTCTAAAGTTGTGCTGATAGTTTTCCTGAATAGCCACTAGCCTTACTTTTACTTTTTGCTACATTCAAGATGTAGAATTGCATGTGAGCAAAGAGGAATTCAATGTAGAGGCCAAGAGGCAGTCCAGCCCACCTCACTATCAGTCACACACGGTTATTTGTTCTTTTTTTTTATTGCCTTTTGTTTGTGCTTCATACTTCAATTAATTTCCCCTGTGAGCTTGAAGCAGGAATTGATCAGGTTGAAGACAGCCAGTGTGCTTTGCAGTCTCTGAGCTGTGTGACTGAGAGGAAAAACCCCTTGCACACCGGATTCACTATCTAACCCATGAAAAGATTACTGAGCAGTCACACTACCACCTAAAAAGAAACATATCAGTGAGATATAGGGACTTGTTTTGAGACAATGCATCTTGAATTTCTCCAGTGAAAAAAAGCTACTTTTGAGCAGGCTTATTATGACACACAACACTTCCCACGAGAAGTTAAATACAGCTCGAAATAAGATTTTCTCAGCTAATTTAAAGATCTGTTCTTATGTTGAAAGGCCTAAATATTACATATTTTTTCAAGAAATCTTACCAAGCAAGTATAAACTCTTACCAAGCAAGTATAAAACACCTTTTATTCATTGCTTTTTGCCTTGTGCCAGTGCCCTTGGCCTTTACCTACAAAATGACACTCAAACAGACACAAACCAACCAGGACTAGAAAGATACTGACGAATACAAAGAGACATAAAAGGACTACACATAGACACAATACAACTACAAAGATCTGCAAAACAGCTGCAAAGAGACACAAAGAGACTCACAACAGCTATGAAAAGGAGAAAAACAACCACAACATGACTTAAAAAGAATAATGAGACAAAAAACAAGTAAAAAGAAAAATATAATGACAATAAAGCAACTACAAAGAAACACAAAATCCCCACTTTGAGACACAAACCACAAAGAGATGACTCAAAATAGAGGCTAAACAACCAGACAGTCTGTGTCTTGCTCCTTTTGCATGTCTTTGCTCAGGGGCCAAGTTTCGGCCAATGCCCACACCCCTCAATGCAGGATCCCAAGACACAGTCAATGTAAACACAGACATGCAAGAACATAACACACTTGCACACAGATGCTATTGTTCTCCACAGATCAGGAAAAAATACAATATCACGACACGGGAACAGAAAAGTATAATATTGACAAAAGACTTTTGTTTTGATTTTTTCTCTGTTTATGTCTCGTCTCTGGGAACAACCAATATGTTTGAATTTGTTATAACAACCGGGCCGCTCTCTTTATCTGATTTCGAGGCTCTAGCTGTTTCTGCTCTACATGGTACCGTGTCTCTATCAACCATATAACTCACCAACTTTTTTCTTTTCTCCACTCCCCTGCCCCCTAAAAAAACAACCCTCACTTTATCCCTCATCAGGAGGTGGCAGTGGGCGAGCGCAGCAGGGGCGGGCGGCTGCTGGAGGAGCCCAAGATGATGCTGTTCCGGGGGAACACTTTCAGCCTCCAGGTGTCCATCCAGGACGTCCCACAGCTACTCTGGAGCATCAAGCCTTTCACCACCTGCCAGGTAGGCAGTACCTAGAGTGCTGCAGGGATGAGTCGGCATTTATTTGCAGTTCCAGTTCCTGCATCTCTAAGTTGAGAGTTTTTTGAATGTTTTTTTATTAGACGACTGAATACAACCTCAAGCGAGTTTAAAGTTTTTTGTTATTTTATGGCAAATGTCATAAAAATGTTGTTCATTTGTGGATATTATCCTGATTACGTGTAAGTATAATAAACTTCTGTTCGCCACAGAGTTTATTTTCTGCAATAATCCAAAATCCAATGAAAATGTACCATGGGATTTTTATCAAGAGAACCAGCGCGATGCTAACTTCCAGGGTTGGTCCTACAATAATACGTTTTTCCAGCTGTGCGTTTGTGTGATTTAGTGTAAAAGGAATTTAATCAGCGAGCAGGTTTTCTCCGCATGTGCACTTCTGCTTCATCAGGGCCACAGTGAGAAGCTGTGCACCTTCATCTTCTTCAGCTTCCTCTGTTCCTCCATCAGAACCGTCTCCGCTACCAGATTCTTTTTTTTTCTTGCTCGGTCACATCAAAGGAAAAAAGGACAGCAGCAAGGGCACAGCAGGAGATCACACACACACACACACACACACTTACAAAATTAATTATGACTGCCAGGCACACCACACACACACACACACACACACATACACGTCTCCTAGTTATCTTCCTAGGGGTCTACATGCAGCATGTTCTGCTCTGCCCTGTGATGTTTATCCCACCAGTGACATCCTATTAGCAGGATTAGCCCACCGCAGTGCGTCCAGAATACCAACAAGGTGGTCTCGGAGACAGGAGAGCCACCGTGTGAAGATCCTACAGGGAGTGATGGCTGCAGGCTTTCATTCAGACACCACTCTGGTCTAAAGGAGGCTTTTTACAAGTAGCCGTCCTCCCGTCTGATGGATCTGAAGTGAGGATGATTCATCCATAAAACACTGTTTTTGACCTGTTCTCACCGCGCCACTGTCTGGGTCACACAGTAGTTAGTAATGGAAGTCGAAATTGGCTTTTTTTTCTATTCCATTTACTCCAAAGCTCTGATACTTTTGGTTTTTTCAGCTGCCACTATTGGGGAAAATTCAGTGCAAACTTAAATCAAGGTATCTCTGTCTTAATTCCATAATCACATTACAGGTCCTGATTTAACAGATTGTTGCTTACAAGAATATTCAAGGCATATTATAAGAATTTGGAAAAGAAAACATACAACACACTCACAAAGTGGTAAAGATTGCTTGAGGAGAATAAAGTTAATGCTATGGGCTGTTAATACTAAGAAAATCTTCAGGTCTGTAATCATTTTTGACTCAATGTTTCATGTAAGATCAGCCACACTGTTGGTTATTTTGCAAAAGTAATACAAAGTAAGTTAATTTAGGGCTGGAACTAACAATTATTTTCATTGTTGACACATCTGTCGATTGCTTTCTCAGTTAATTAATTTGTTGTTTGGTCTTTAAAATCTGAGAAATGGTGAAAAATGTTGATTAGTGTTTCCCAACGCCTAAGAAAACATCCTCAAATGAATTATGTTGTCCATAACTCAAAGATAATATTCACATTAAATAAGCTGGAATCTTTTTTTTCTTACAAAAATGACTAAATCCAATTAATCAATTATCAAAAAATACTTATAGTTGACTAATCGTTGCAGCTCTAACTTAATTATTTATCCCACGCAACAGGCAGTATGTGTATCATGTATAATTTATGACATTTTTTGCTCTAATGACTCCAGCTCTGTCAGACGCTAGCGGGATACATTTTCCTCCCTCGGGCTCTGAATGCCTGTTGGAGTTCTGTCTGACGGGTAAACCGCTTGATTAGGTAACATCATTGATTGGCTAAAGAGG
Organism: Anoplopoma fimbria; assembly: GCF_027596085.1. Classification (NCBI taxonomy): domain Eukaryota; kingdom Metazoa; phylum Chordata; class Actinopteri; order Perciformes; family Anoplopomatidae; genus Anoplopoma; species Anoplopoma fimbria. The sequence goes on along the minus strand of NC_072462.1, from coordinate 4,179,438 downwards.
CCACTCGTTTTGGGCTTAATTAATCATGTAAACAGCAAAGTGGGTGACAAAGTAGCGACTAAAATAACAAATGTGTTTTAGATTCAATGAGTCTGTTCTCTCTCTCTCTCTCTCTGTTTAATCCTGTCATCGTCCGTCTGTCCACGTCTCTGCAGGAGTTCTCCTTTTCTCAGGTGTGGGCCAGTAACCAGCGTCCCCTGCAGTGTGCCTTCTCTCTGGAGCGATACAGCCACTCCTCCACCCAGCTCTCCTGCAAGATCGGCATCCGACAGGTCAAAGGGGAGGAGCAGATACTCCAGGTCTACACGTCGGTGGTGGAGGTGAGTGGCACTCACGGAAACAGACAGCGTGTCCTCGGTGTGCGTGGTGGTGGCGGGCGGTCAAGCGCCTTGTTAATAGGTTATTTTATTACCCTGGATAACTCTTGATTTGATTTAAGGGCCTGCTTAATGAGCCTCTCAGGGAGCTTTTCATGTATAGATTGCAAATTGTCTTGCTAAATCCTTGTCCTTGTGTTCATATTGAGAATTTCAGCCGCAGTATCAAAAAACTCACCTCTCTTCTTGTCCTTTTTCTTTCTTTTTCTCTTTCGCTGCTAGAATGAAAAGGGAGTGGTTCCCTTTTTCACTCAGTCAGACTGCACCATCACCTCTCAGACAGGGTCAAGGGCCTTTAAAATCCCGCCGTCCATCCGTCAGCGGATCAGCGCCACCTTTGACACCGCTAACGCCAAGGGGAAGGACTGGCAGCTCTTGGCTCAAAAGCTCCACATAGACAGGTATCAGAGGGTGTCCGAGTCTTAGAAAACCTGCATTGTCATCATCATTTTTTCATTGCATGCTGTTGACATTTACCCCCTCGATGAGTCATGGCAGCTCCGACACATGAATCAGCTGGTAGCTTTTTTTGGTCCAGGTGTTGTTGCAGAATGATGGAATGCTGCATTCACTGGTCTCTCCCCCTCTGCGTAAACGCCGTTCCCATTTTGAATACTATTTTTTTAAATCTGGAATTAAGGCACCGTGTCAGCCCGCTAATCTTCCATCACCAGCCAGCCTTCAGTAACACGCCACGCTGCTGATTTCATTATAGATCTAGAAACACATGCACACAGAGAGAGAAAGAGATGAAGAGGGTGGCAGGGAGGAAGGGAGAAGGAGGGGGGAGAGTGTTAGGGGCCAACTTTAGCACAGTCGGAACAACGGGAGATAAGCTGCCGTGTTTGGCAGAAATAAGAAGGAAGGTCGGCGACCGCTGACAGGCCGGCCTCTGGCAGGAGGATTCGTTGGTGTTAGCACTCATCATTAGCAGCATCTCTGCATGTGCTCCTGCTGAGCTTTCCAGAGGGTTGTGCCGGGTCAGTATTTGCGTAGGCTGTGGAGGATTTCAGCTGTTTGGATATTGGGCTGATCTCTATTTGTGCTTCAGAGGAGAAGTCAATAATCAAGAGGAAGATTAGATCTGTGCAGTCAGCTCCATCGAGCAGTTGAGGGAAGAAAAGATCACAACAAAAGTACTGATAGTGAGTATTTTCTCACTGTTTTGCCAGTTGGAGGAACATGAGAGGGAAAAGTTAACTCAGAAACTGTGACAGAAACTATGTGATTAAGGAATTTCACTTAAAATCGAGGCTGAAAACAAACATCTGTGACTGAGGAACAGGAAAGGATTTCAGAGTTGTTGTTTTTTTATATTTCCAGCCCAGTTGAACACACCAGTGAGCATGTAATGGGGATGTCTCTACGTAGTTAAGCTGATTTCTGTCATTCTCTCTCTGAATGTGTGGGAACAAATCGGAGGGAAAGTGGGGATAGGGAGGTTAAAGAGGGAAGAAGGCAACAAAGGAAGTTCCATTGTAATGAAACAGTGCCCTCTGTTGGATAAGCATTATAACAGCAGGTGGAGGAAAATCAATGCAAATGATTTTATACAATAACCCATGTGTTCACTCTACCCATGCTGTTGTTGACCTTAAGTCAAACCAGTTTACGCAATCTTTGCTAAAAAATACTAATTGTCAGATTTCTGTATAGTAAGACATTAACTAAAACATTTTTATCAAAAAAGAAAACAAGAGAGCTGGAAATTCAGAAATTACTACATTTCAAAATGGGAAGATATTTTCGACAAATAAGAAAGAAAGTTCAGTATGCCAGTCACAAGAAGAAGGCCACTACTAAGCCTGTGAAAGCAGTAGAATAGTGTCTTTTTTGCTCCTCTGTTTGAAAAAAATGTACCCCCGATGATCTGGTGATCATAGTGATGTCATCAGGGTTGCCTAGACTTAGACTTGAGACTTAAGATTTTAAAAACAGACAGCCTGCAGTATCAACTATGGGTGTGGAGTCTGAAATAAATTATAAGGTCTAATGAAAGACTCTCCTGAGTTGTATCATGGGAAATGTAGGATCCAGTGTTTTTTGGGGAGTTTGACCGACACCAGAGGGTAAAAGTCTGGATATTTTGGCCTCTGCTGCTTTAATTTAGTTTCTATTTTTTGTTAAGCAGTCTCTTATGAGTCACTCAAGTGTATGGAGGTGCAATACCAAATCACTGGAGTACCCCTTTAAATATGTCTTTGCGCTGGCCGTCTTATCATAATTGGTGCAAGGCAATCACTTCATTGCTGAACAGCTATTAACCAGCACACAACCATTTGTTCTCAGCAATTACTCCTCGCCTCGGGATCTACTCTAATACAGTATTCCATTTTTCCCCTTGGCCTGTAGGAACCTGAGCTACTTTGCGTGTCAGGAGAGCCCATCGTCGGTGATTCTGAGTCTGTGGGAAGCCCAGCACCAGGACTCGGGGGACCTGGACTCGTTGGCCAGTGCCCTTGAGGAAATCGGCAAGGTCCAGTCCCCGAGGACCGCCACTCATGGCTGCAGCAGAGAAGAACGGGACTCAGAATTCACTAAACTTGGGTAGGGGGCGGGTCTGCGGCAGATCAGAATAATGATGAACCTTTACTGCATGAACACTGATGAGCAGGTGTACTAGCTTACCTGTGGTGAGGAGGAAGAGGAGAGACAAAGAGGACAGCAGTAGAACCCGGTTTTGGACTGTTACTAAAGGAACACCTCTGCTAAACCAAATAGCACATGCAGACAGACGGGAATAAAGAGACAAAGGAAATGAGTTTGTGTTACTGAGAAGCACCAACAAAAACATTTCAAAGAGATAAAAGTATCCCACAGCCATCTTTGATTCAGAAATGTCAACTCCTGACAAGTTTGATAACCTGTATAGACGGATTACGGATATCTGTGTGAGGAGGACTTTGGGAGCAGACTGCCAATCAGGCTGGTGTGGTGACCTCCCCAGGCTCAGATGTGCTGGCATTTGCCCCCATAACGGTCCTCTTGGGCTGTCAAAATGTTTAGTGTAATGTCATTTTGTTGTCACTCATTTCTCCAGACACCCTAATGCTTCTCTTTTGCTTTTCTGCAGCGTGTCTCTGATGTTAACGCAGGAGTTAGAGGAGAAAACAGAGAGTATGGGGTATTGGATATTCAGATACTGACGCTGATAAGCATTTAAAAATGTCCACATGTGAAAAGAAAATGTATGGCTGTATAAGAGATGACCCTATAAACAGAGCTAGATTGACGTTGATCACATGGATAACAGTCATTTTAAACAGGCCCTATTATGCTATTTTCCGGGTGTATATTTTTATCTCAAGTAACAGTTACAACATGTTTACATGCGTTAATGCCCATAATCCTCCTTGTTTTTCTCATCCTGGCTGTCCTGTAGCACCTCTTCTCACCCTCTCTCTGAAATGCTCCGTTGTTGCGCTTGCTCCTCCCTCCAGAAAGCAAAGTCTGCCCTGATTGGTCAGCTAGCCCGCTCTGTTGTGATTGGTCAACGTTTCACATTTCAAAAAACTCTTCCTCCAGAGCTTCAGCTCCGTCTCTCTCTTTGTTGTTTGAGGGCCAAACTAGCCAGAAGGAGTTTTGACGTCACTTTGTGACCTCATAAAGTTACATTATGACCTCATAAAGTTACAGAAGTGAAGCAGAGAATTCAATGGAGCCGTTTCAGGCAGCTCAGGAGCTTCTGAGGGGGAGGGTAACTCCTTTTAGGCATGGCCTTCAGGTTTTACACTCTACAGACCTTTTACATGTACAAAAATATATATAATACACTAAAGAAGGGAAAAAGTGGAAAAGCATAATAGGGCCATTTTAAACACTTCCAACCCCACTTTGACAGAACACATTGCAGAAGAGGATAGCTTATCCAAATGTACAATGCAGCCATAGGTGCACCGAATCCCGTTATCTCTAATGATCAACCTCTGGTTCACTCTCTGTGTGATAAGTGACGTCATACCTGAAGAGACAGTGGGAACATTAAATACTCTGCAGACTGTTGGCGCTGGTTAAGTGGTGTGTGCTTTCAAGATCTCCCTCTGGGACTTCATTTTTTTCTTGATTTTTAAATTTGATGTGTGGCTTTATTTGAGCTGACATTTTTTGGATATCATTATTTTGGAGACACTTAGCCGTCTCCCACTCCTCTGTCCTCTCCTCCCAGCTAGATTTACTCCACCTGCCCCCCCCCCGGAACATGATAAAGTGACTTTGTGTTGAACCCATGTGTTGGCTCTCTCTTTTCACCCACTTAATGAATTCTTGAGAAACTCTACTGTGGAGAAATCAGCTACAATAAATCTTCAAAAACTCTATTCAGCAAAGAGATGAAACATTTAAATACAAAATCCAATTTTTTTTATAAAAGATGTAAAAGAACAACGTAAGCATCTTTAAGTTTGGCTGGCAGATGCTGCTGTCAATTCTTCTTAGAAGTACTTTAAGTCATATTTCAGCATTTTTGGAAATAAGCTATTCACTTTCTTGCACAGAGTTGGATCGGAAAATTGATACCACTCTGGTAACAATCTTTATTTCACATTTTTGGCACAAAAGCACATAAGCTAATTTCCCAAAATGTCAAACAATTCCTTTAATTAACTAAGACTCCCATTTTCATATAAAAGCTCTACAGTGGAAAAGCAATTCCCCATTGATTTGTGTATTAATGGAAATATTCTGATTTATAATCACATAGATGTGTTTGCCATTTGATAGTCTGAGATCCTGAAAATCAGTTTTCACTGAGCCACGACTGCCAAATAATCAGACTAGTGTATCAGCAAGTCATCTGTATGGATCAAAGAGCACCACATGTACAGACAAACCTCTATGAGGAGGGACTCATTCTCCACTATCAGCTGAAATGTCACATCGTTAAAAAGGTCAACGCTTGGAATACATTTCCAACTGGAAGAAATTGGCTCATAAGGAGGCCACTGAGACGATTATTACAGACAGCAGGATGCAAACCTTAACTCAGCATGTAAAATACAGGAAACAGGAGAGTGAAGTCTCTTCTTTATACTTTGTTTAAAAGTACATTATGAATTGTTACTTTTGTGTCTTTTTTTAGCCAATCAAACAGAATAGGTTTGAGAGCAAAATGAATTCAAATAAATTTGTGATTAAAATGTTGTTAATGCAAATCCAAAAGTTACATTTGCAAATCTAAAACTTTTTGTTTGGGAAACTAAAAGTTTTGCTTGGTAAAATGTAAGATACGTTTCTATTGGCCATTATTTTGCTTTAAGCAGCTTTTAATTCAATAAAAACCTGTTTTAACTGCTCCTATAAGTACTGAAATCATTCAAATTGGTAAGTCCTTATCTCTTTAGACGGACAGAGGAGAGTTTAAGAAAAAGAATAATTGTCTTTTCAAAGATTTCAAGTATGAACTACAGTAAAATTAACCAATTTTAATGTTAAATTCCACATTTGAAGTGCTTTGTCAAAGTCACATGAAACTGATGATGAAACGTACGCTGTGACCAGAGTTGGGACTGATTGAGACCAGCTTGTTTCATAAAGCACACCAGCATGAAGATTTTATCCCATTCTGAGGACGACATTGACTTTTTTTTTTTACAGCAAACGGATTTTCCTGATACTTGCTCCTTCCTGCTTTGATCAACGGCTCCTTTTCTACTCACACATGGATTTTCTGCTAACCCCCCCCCAACATGCTGACAACTGTGGATGATCGTCTCCCACAGCGCCGCCTGGAAGAGCAATTGTACCTATTCAAAGTCTGCTACAGTGCATGGGACCTCCTGCAGAGCTGCAGCGTTGGCTAATGGCGCCAGACGTCGCTTTTCATGGAAAAATATTATCACTGTTGCTGCTCTCGAAAGAGAAAAGAATCATCCGAGTTGAAAGACGGTTTCCTGAGTTATTACCCACAACACATCCCACTGATGTATCATCACTAAAAGAGCTGAATCCGTCTGAATCATGTGTCTGGTTTTTCTGCTGAAGCACATTTATGGCCGACTCAGATTATATCCAAACTTTTTTTATTGCCTTTACAGATGTATCTGAGTTTGGGATGGGATCAGTCAAATCTCCTTGGATCAAAAGGAATGGGATAAGGTGCTCCATTCCAGCTGTGTAGAGAGACATTTTAGGTTCAGGTACTGGAGTGTACTGGAGTTAAAATAAATCACAACCAGCAGGAAGCATAAAGGGAGACAAGAGGGGACGTAAAAATATGTATCTGTGAGCAGCAGGTGCTCAGGAGCTGTTCCTCCGTCCTATACACTTCAGGAAAATATAAAAAACTTCCCCAAGAATGAAGAAAAACGTGAATAATTCCAGTAGAAAGAAAGCTCGAAAAAGCTAATTTGTCTTGGCAGCAAACCTGCTACAAAGTTGATGGTCTACTGAGCAAATGCGTTGGTAGTAGCATTTAAAGAACTGGACCGTGAGTCTTGATGGAAATGTTGTCCTGCAGATAACGGACACAGCCGAGACGGCACACATTTCTACACGTCACAGTCGAGAGTTTTACTCTATTCGTCTTCTCCGCTCCGTCTGATTATGATCATGTGTTACGACAAACTCCCCTAATTTTCAGTGATTTCCAGTCAGGGAAGAAGCCACACCACACTATGCAGATCTATAACCAACGGTGACAACGTTGTGATTCATGCCACCTCGTAAAGATTTAATGGACGCCGCCAGGGTGATGATGACTTTGGACTTTATTGGAACTCTTTTTTTGGCAGGAGGCCTTGACACTTCACTGGAATTGACTTTTTGCTTTTGGCCGAAGGCTGCCAAAGCTCACTCCAAAAAATGTTGTAGTCAATGTACGTGCAACACTTAAAATCTCACACCAACCCTGCGTTTTCTTACATTTATTGAAAGTCACTTTTTCTTTTATTAACTTTGCTGTATCAAGGCCACTTTTTCTCTCAAATACACAAAGACAGACATATTTACACACACAAGCAAAACAAAAAATAAAAGATTTTTAGTTCTAAGTCTTGTGCACAACAAAAATCCCAGTTTTTCTATCTAATTGTGCCTCTCCATGTGGGTTTCTCATCAAAGAATCTGACCAGAATTATTATTTTTTGTTTATTATACACCATATCAAAAGACTAGTATGTTATATGCAAGCTGTATTGGTCATAGCCATGCACAGTGTCCACCTTGTACACATGACAGAGGTGTTTCATAAGAACGCTGAAGCATTTAAACCTGTTATCTTTAATGCCAGGAACTAACAGCAACAATGAAATGACAAAAAAATGATTTGACCATCTGTTACCTAAGGCAGCGTCCTTTCCATAAAGTCGATAAATCGGAAATGTATGTTTGTGAGTGTGACTGCGTGAAGGAAAGTTATGTGTAACTTTTTAAAAAGCTGTATTATGTGTCTATCGGAAAACTCCAGCCTAAAGTAGAGCTACTATTTCAGCTTATGCAGACGTGTGATGTAACGTGTTTTTCTCACAGCCTCCTATCTTAACATCTGCATTGCTTTTGGGGGGGAAATAGAAAACAATGCTAACTCGAGGGAAAAGTGTATCAATTCATCAAACGTGGTGAAAGATTAATTCAGCATTTTTTTGGGTCGTTGTTTCTATTTTCTCTGCTTTTCTTTTCTTCCAGGACGCAATCTACTGCCTTTTAAAATACCATTCTCATATCACTCTATTTATCAAATGAAACTGCTGGAAGCAATTATTACTTTTTTTCCCACATGTTATGTATACAGTGCAATGCATTTACAGATATATGTTTGATTTGAGAAATCTCAAAACATGTTCTGTACTTTGATTTATGTGCTTTATGAATGTTTTTGTTCAGAAGGAGAAAAGTGTCACACTGCTCATCACTGGTCTTTTTCATTTAAGTTCTTTTTTCTTTCTTTTTTTTGAAAGAGTTGCAATTTTTGAACCTGTATATACTGTATTGTGTTGAAATAAATATGCAGTGACAGCATAGGATTCACTGTTTATCTGTGGTTTATACATCTTAGTTTCCTTTCATTTTAATTTTAGTAACCAGACTTGGGTTCTTTTTTTAGCATTCTGGTCAACTGTCGTTAAATTTACTCCCATGATTTTATCACTGGAGGGCTCCCAGTTTGATAAATATCCAAGAGTCTACAGTGACTCTATGGTGAGGCTGTACTTAATAACACACAAAGCTTAATAATACAGCAAAAAGGAAAAACAAGAAGAAGAATATGTATCTGCTATATATATGTATATATAAATATGAATATCCAATAGATGTATTCCATAATCTGACACATAGTGCAGAACTAACTGCATAAGGGTTAAGAGTCTTAAATCCCCACACGGTTCACTCATGTATTCACGTTATGGTGATACTTGATCATAGTGTAAAATAGCAAGCGATATAAAATGAGGTATTTCAAGTTTACTACAGTAATGAAGGTCACTTCCATGATAAATCTACACATCACTCACTGGTTGAGAGCTGCGGGCAACAACAAGGGCTCCGTTTTTCCATTCCCAGAGCGTGCTCCTTTATTTTAGATGCTGAAAAGCAATTTATTAATGCAATTCTTTTTCATCTTACACTCCTTTAACACACCAAATATATAGGATGCAAATGTGTTTCTGCTTGAACCTTTATTTTTTTACTTCACCTTCTGTGTGTGGAAAATATAGTTGATAAATTGCTAATTTAGCATGCTAATTACATAAAATGACATGTAGAAAGACTTCTATATAAACCATTAAAGCATTTAAAACTCAATCATAGTAATACAATTTTTATTGTTATTTTTGCACCAAACTACTTTCAGTTAAATTATGAGAATATAAGTCTTGTGTTATAAATTGTAATTCCTTTGCAGCACATTCACACACATTTTATCTTGCTTTTATTACATGCACTACACCAGCAGGTTCTCTCTGTTGAAGACATCTGGAGGCCACAGCGAGGATGTGACAGTGTTTGATGCATTGGATAAAGTATAATGTCACTTTAACTGGAAAACGACTTGTATCAATCTACATATATGAATCAAAAGAATTCCCCCGCATCATAAATAACTACATACACATACAAATTTGATAGCAGCATTTCCTGTGACTCAACTGTCAGGAACAATTAAACCCCAACAGCAGATGGCACTGTGGGCTCTTTTCCTATGAGGGGTTATCTTGTCTAGGCATGTCTTGACATTTATTATGCGCATGTGCACACACACACACACACACACACACACACACACACACGCACACACACACAGAAGCGGCTGTAGGTTGTTTCCGTGACATGAGGCAGTCACACAGCCGTTCATGTGTGCCCCTCCACAGTGTGGGTAGGGTCTAGTCGGTGCTGGCACTCAGCAGCCAGCTACACCCTGTCTGACAACGCCACGAGGCTGCAGGGGCTGCGAGGTTCCCATTCCATTTCCATTACAGTTTGCCAAACAGTCAGCAAACTTTGCCTGGTTGATATGCAATATATTAAGCCTGTATTCCCACAATAGAGTATGAGTGCTTTAGTTAATATTTTATCTATTCTACCTGCTCTAGTTTAGTATTGTCGCTCAGCCGTGCAAGCCGTGTCCCAGCCGGATGTCATCTGTCCCGGTGCAGGCTGCAGACTTTCCCAGCAGGCCTCTCTCTTCCCTTTCCAGACACTACACGCACACACACACACACACACACACACACACACACACACACACACACACACACACACACACACACACACACACACACACACACACACACACACACACACACACACACACACACATCCCCTGGCACAACCAGAGCCCCCTCAACCCGTCTAATACGCCCCACCCCGCTCGCCTCTGGACAACTGCTCTGACTCAAACGGATTAAAGATGACTCTCTTCTCTCACTTTCTTTTTTTTCTTTTTTTTTTTCTTCACCCTCTCTCTTGACTTCTCTTTTTCTTTCCATGCCGGATGAAAGGCCTCCCAGACACCCACTCCATGCGCATACCATTCAGGCCAGGACACACAGGAAGTCTATGTGCTGGAGGAGGAGGAGGAGGAGGGGGGGAGGGGGTGACAGCGGGGTGGGAAGTGGTGGAGGAAAGGAGGGAGGGAGGGGGAGGGAGGGCACTCAGTGCAGAGAGAGAAATGGGGGGTATGAAGAGAGGAGGGGGGGGGGGAGAGAGAGAGAGAGAGAGAGAGAAGGGCTAAATGCGAGTCATGTGAAGCTCATGAGAACTAACCTACAAAGGTTGGAATCTTGTTTTCCTCTCTCTTACTCTTTACTCTCATTCTTTTGTTTCCCTTTTCTCTCCGTCTTCATGCAGTTGATCTTTAATCTGTTTCTTTTCCTGTTACCGTGGCAACTTCATCTCCACTTTAATCCTCATATGTACCAACTCAGAATTTCGACTTGGTGCAAGAACAAAAAAGGTCTCTGTGCTGACAATTCTGAAACAGAAGATTAGTCATGTAGTGGGGCAAACACTAATCGATGGAGGCGTTAAATCTTTTTGCACACCACTGACTGTGGAGTGTAATGGGATTAATTGCGTACTAACATTGTTTGTCCTCTTTCTCCTATAAACTTTGGCTGCAGTAAAGTCAAAGTGCCGACACCAGTAAGTTTTATTCCCTTACAGTTGTTAGGAGGATCTGTCCCTTTTTTTTTTCAAGAGCGGCGCCATGCCATTTAGTTATGAGATTAGCTTCAGCCTAAATTTGCTGGAACTGTGAATAATTGCATCACGTGGAATGGAGCACTCAGTGCATTTGTGACTTTTACAAGGTGTACCGTTGCAGTTTGTGTGTGTGTGTGTGGTTGAGTGGGTGGGTATGGGGGGGGGGGGAACAGCGTCACATATCGCATGCTTTGAATTACTGTACTTTCGCGGCTGGTAGACAGTTTACTGCCAACTGTCTCTCAGTGGATCAGACAGCTAACATCAGCACTGTGGGTTCTGCCACGAGTCCTCCTTTAATTCCCACTCACTGTCTTTTTCCAACACGCTTTTTTTCTATTTTGGATTTCTCTCACTTTCTATCCAACATGCAAAAACAGCTCGCTGTCTCTCATTTTTTAATGATCCCCCCTCACTCAAACTTATCTGCCTTTTTTTAAATATATATATTCACACACGCTAGTATACACAAGGAAAGAACAGACATCGACACCCACACACATTCCTGCATGCAGCTCACACAAACACGCAGATTTGTCAGTGCGTTTACACAGTTCACCAGGCAGCTAATCTTCATGGCACTGCTGACTGAAGCCTGTCTTTTGTCGGAAATCACTTTAAAAAAACAAAAAAGTCAGGTGACTAATCAGGCCACATTGCAACAGCTAGATCACTGCCTTAAACTGCATGGCCCCTCCTGTGATTCCTGGCCAGGTGGTGCCAGGGAAAGTACTGATGACATCACCGCAAAGGTTGCAACAAAGACGAGCATTCCTCACTCAATCGTAATCCACTTTGTTAATATACAGCCCGACTTCAACCGGACTAAACCAGTCAAGAAGCTTCTCTCTCACGCCTCCGTCGCCCGGCCTCGGCCTCACTTTTGAACCTTTTTTTTTTTAACTTAACTTGGATCCTCCAACTGTGCGTGTTAGGAAGTGTGAGCTGATGTGACAATAAGACACTTGACAATGTATTTCCAGTATAATTTGCCAGGAACTCCCTCACCATTTGTCCTCTGCTTTTGTCAAATGGCTTTAGGAACTTGACATGAGCTGCATTTTTTCCATTGGCACTAAGAGGTCATTGTTTTAATGATACACAAATAGTGCTCTTCAAAAGTTCTCTGTTCTCTGTCCTCTGGAATCCACCAATTTCAAGGATTTGTCACCCTTATTTGTGTCACTGCAGAAGTCTTGTTGTTTTTTTGCAGTGTATGTAATACATTCAGTTTTTTGGCTACATTAGCAATTCCAATTTGAACCTGTTAACAGGCTGACATCAGCATTTAGCTCGAAGCACACACAGAGCCGCTAACGTGGCTGTACATGCTTAACTAATTGTCTGGGCCCAGCTGAAACAACATCTAAATATAGCACTGACATATTATCACCCTTAAAGTTGATATGACAAACCCATTTGCAAACATTTGTCTATTTTACACATCCAGAAGATATGGAGCAACATTAGCATTCATATGGAGTTGTGTTTGTGGCCAACTGGCAAATGTAAGTCTGACATTTACTCTTTATTAGCTCAGATTTTGGTCTCCACGGGAAAATATATGGAAAAGATTCTAAATCTTCAATGCAGGTTTTATTCTTTTTAGACACTGAAAAATGTTAGTTGGTGCACCACTTTGGTCCAGACAACTATTGGATAGATGTGCCATGAACCTGTTTTGGTTCATGGCACATCTTTTTTGTCCAATAGGTTCACAGACCAAACACTTGCATAACTAATGACATTCTCATAACCCTCATTGGACTGGAGTTTAGTGCTAATCAGCAAATGTGTGCATGCTAACATGCTAAACTACAATGGGGAACATGATAGACATTATACCCTTTCAACAGCAGCATGTTAGCATGGTGACATTAGCATTAAGCTCAAAGCACTGCTGGGCCTATCATAGACTGCATCATAGACTGTTTTTTTTAGCTGTCGCCATCTTGGCTTTTTTTTTTAACTGGAAGTGATACAAAAGGAGAGAGCTGATTACAGCTAAACGCTGAATGAGTCATTATGGCCGACCAAATTATTACAATCAACTTTTATGAACTGAAAACACAGTGAAATTGACATAAACATGGACAACCTGTCAATCACAGTGTAACCACACCCTAAAGCATACCCTGCTTTATGGGTAATGGGACCATCATTTACTAAATGAACATCATGCTGTATTGAAGAAGACTTGAAACTAGAGATTGAGACCATAAACTCATGTTTACAATGTTTACTGAGGTAATAAATCAAACGGACTTAGCCCCAGCAGTGCTTTGTTGCACTTATTGTATTCCTATTAGTTTGTTTCTGCACTATACTTTTGCTCTGGTTTATGCTCTTAGATGCTTGTTTAAGAAAGGAGATGCACCTATGACTTCTGGTGACTAGTAGTTCTCTTGAATACCTATGTTGAATACACTTATTGTAAGTCGCTTTGGATAAACCCGTCTGCTAAATGACTGTAATGTAATGTACGTAATGGACTTCTTCTTTCAACCAGACGAGTTGCCACCTGCTGGCTATTAGCAATAATGCAAGTTTAAGGCACTTCCACATTGTCTTCACTTTTTAGTCCCTGATGTTGCCTCCTATAAAGCCTCACACAGCTGCATAGCCGCAGACTCTCTAGTCTTCTTTTAAACAGAAAAAGAGTGAAGCAACATATTAGTGCTGGGCCGTAAAACCATAACAATGAGACGAAAGAAGCTAAAATTGCTCCGTAGAGATGAGGAGAATCGAAGAGTCGGGTGATAATTCCCCGCGGGTTTCTCAGTATGAGCGACCCTGTTCCCATACAAGCGCTCATGTGATCCATCCATTGTTAATAGATAAGTTCCATCCATTTCTTGGAGTCATTTATAACACCACCCATGTTGATGTGTTTTTTTCACTCTGCTTGTGTAGCTGTATTCATGCTCCACAAACATAAACAATAACTCCAACTTATGTGTCAGACCATGGCCCCTCATCTCAGCAAAACAATCACACCGTGACCTTTTGCTTTTTTAAATGTGAACAGGCTGTCATGACCCTCAGGCTGCTGCTGCTGTTGTTGTTGTTGTCATTACTGAGGAGCTCTAGCAGAAACTGATGTGCACAGGGGCACAATAGTATTAGCTCCTTTTACAAATACGTCTGGCGTCGGGAGCATAAATGCCACGGATAAAAGATTAAGCGTGAAGTTTAATGACCCGCATGTCTTATCTCAAACAGAGATGTCGAGGTGACGAGAGGGCGCTGTCCTTGTCGTGTCCCTGCTGTTCAAAGAATGTGTGTTCATTTTTACACCATTTCCTGTCCTGTTTTCTGCCATGAACACAGCCTTGATGTTACTGCTGTGCATTTTCTTTTAAATTCATAACAAAATAAAATCTAAATCAATTACGGGGAGTACGCGAAAGTCAGAAATAAAGGGGCTTTGTTGTGCTTCTGCTTATTCAAATAAAGCTAAATAAGAAAAGCACTTCAGGGCTTATGTCTTATATTTAGTTTTTCAGCCCCTTGTCGTTGCTTTTTTTCGACCTTCCTAAACAGCAAGTGAAACAATACCCAGCAGGCGTCACAAGATAGGTTACTGACGCTCAGGAAGGTTTCCCTTCCCTTTATTTTCTCTGCTTTTTCCTCTGCAGGTCACTTCTGTGAAAAAAACTCTCTAACTCGCCACCATCTGCTGTACGCACACCTACACACACACACAAACACACACACACGCACACACGCACACAACCATCACAATGCTCCCACGCAGGATATGCAAATTACTCCTGAGCAACTAACTTCCTTCGTCGGCAAAGTCAAACATTCTCCCTCAAATCAAACATGATGAATTTTAGTATTTTCGCTGATATTTGTTATTGCATTCTGTGCTATCTGAACTAATCAACCCAGTGGCCATAAATACTGACTTGCTCAGGATAGGCCTGCAAATAACTCAATCACACGCTTCCTGTTTTTGAGCACGTAGTCGGCGACCTCAGGAGGAGGAGGAGCACAGGATGTTCCTCCAAGTGGAAGATACAGATTTCCTAGATAGTTTTAATTGGGAAACGTTTAACTTTGTCGGGAGGGGGATGAGATGCATCTGTTGTGGAGCTGGATGTTTTGTTGTTTGTTCCAGAACGGATGAAATGGTCGTGTGTTAAATTTGATTGATCACCCTCTTACAAGGCAAACAACATAGTTTTTTTTCTATTTCTGTTATTCACTGCTTCTTTTTGGCTCCAAACACACTAATAACGTTTCTTTTTCTCTCACTTTCCCCACTTTTGGGAGCTTAAAGTCTGATTATCTTTGTTGCACTCTGCAGTTTGCACCGAGTAAACAACAACACAGTCGTGTGAGAACTTCCACATGAGTGTTTTTTCTCAGATATTTAGCTTCTGGCCAACAGAGGTCATCTCTTATTTTTAGATACTCAACATTAAACCGGCATCTCCAGCGAGAACGGTTCACACACTACTGGGCAAACTGATTATAAGGATGTTACCTCACCTCACTATCATGACTTTGGTCACAAGATATCAAACTAATCATCATAGTGTTTTTCTGTAGAACTGTGAATGAGAAGTGAGAAATAAACCAGACAAAATGTGTCTAGAAATTGTGTAATCCTTCTTTCATCACATCACTGTCTGACTAAAGGGTCAGACCTAGTTTATCTCTGTCTGTACTAGTTGTTTGGCTCCGTTTGTTTATTTGTTTGTTTGTTTGGCTAATTATCCTGGAATGGTCTAGTGTAGGTTCGCCCAAATATCTTCCGCTCTCTCCTCCCTAGACAGACAGGCTTTGGACTTTAGATAAGATTTTGTCAGCAGGAACCACATTTGGGAGGATGTTTGTGGTTTGATGTAGGCTAGTTCAAACGGTGGAATAATGTTGTGGTGTCATTAAATAGAAGTTTAAGTACTCTTTATGTAAATACTGCAAAGTTCTTCAAGTGCAAAAACAAAGTCGTTCCTCTTCTCACTGTGTTAGAAATAAAACTATTCCCATAAAGTGTGAGCATGTTTGTGCAAAAAGTCATGAGATCATTCATTCACTGGTGTTTCAAGTT
The DNA here is from genome assembly GCF_027596085.1 of Anoplopoma fimbria. Lineage (NCBI taxonomy): Eukaryota > Metazoa > Chordata > Actinopteri > Perciformes > Anoplopomatidae > Anoplopoma > Anoplopoma fimbria. Next base: position 4,163,361 of record NC_072462.1, on the reverse strand, counting down.
GTTGCACATTAGTTAGTTATTACTAGAAAGTTATACATTACAAAGGCTAGTTAATGGCTGTAGTGGTTTGAGTGAGTTACTCATGAGTGAATGTAGATCAAAGCACCATTTGAATTATAAGTCTGCTTCAATTTATGAAGAATATCTTACTCCACAGACTTAGCTGCAAACTGTAAAGTCACAAAAACCAGCAATAGAAAGCACAAGTACATTTGCTCAAGTACCATAATTATGTACAGTTACAGGTAATTACTTTATATGAGTATTTCCATCTTTTGCTTCTTTATACTTCTCCTCCACAACCATTAATATTGTGGGCCTACTTTATTCATTTATTTTCTAACTTAAGTTACTTTGCAGATTCAGATTGATAGTAAAAAATACTATCAACACATGCACGATGTTGTACTATTACAGGTTAAGACAAGAGGTCATTGATCCTCTGGAAAAATGTCCCTCGTTTACTGCAACATTAAAGTGATGTACACATTCATGCATCAATTATTATAATCCAGTATATATTATTCCAAAAATGATCCCTTCTAGATGATGAGTACTATGATACTTTAAGTATATTTTGATGCTCATACTTTTACTTGGGTAAAGTACAGAGCATTTAGACACTGTGGTATTGAGTGGTGGAGGAAGTGCACAGATAATCTACTTAAATAAAAGTACTACTACCCCATTTTGAAATTACTCCACTACAAGTAAAAGTCATGTACTAAGAACCTTACTTACTAAGTAAAAGTATGCAAGTATTATCAGCAAAATGTGTATGAGAAGTAAAAGTACTCATTCTGCAGTAAAATGTTCCCTGTCAGTGTTTTACTATGATATATGATGTTTTTGGATTAATATTTATGTGTAGATGGTTGAGATTATTTGAATTCCTTTATATCCATTTAGCTAGTTTAATCTACAGCAATGCATCATATTCTATAAGATCATCATATGTTTGTTGCCTTACTGTCCTGTGAGAACCACATATCTCTAAAAATAGAAAAACAGCCTGTTTTCAGCTTTGGGACGATGCATTTCCAGCTGATCCAATAGTTTATTTGGCTTAAGAAGAAGAAGAATTCCTTCAACACGTAAATCAAAATCAACACTGGAAATGGAAAGGTATGATTCATTTTGATTTTGAAAAGCTGTCAGACAAATAGTAGTGGAGTGAAAAGTACAATATTTACTTCTGAGAGAAGGCGAAGAAGTATAAAGTTGCAAAGAAATAAAAAAAAAATACTCAAGTGAAGTACAAGTACCTCAAACTGTTACATAAGTACAGTACTGGAGTCATTACAGGCTGCTTAACTGACATTCCACCACTGGTTGTTTACTGGAGGTATTAGCACTTCTGCAGAAAACCTCATTAGTATTCTGCGGCGGAGCGTTGTGATTGGCTCCTGGGCCCATCTGACGTCATGCTCAGCTCAATGCAAGAGAAAAAAAAGAAAAGTGTTCAGTGGTGTTCAGACTGAGTCGCTCTCAGTTCCCAGGAAAACGCGTTCAAAAGTTAGTGTGAGTGCCGAGCAAACCCATGAAAGAACCCGGGCCACGGACACTGTTACAGCCGGACTTGTGCGCCTATTGTTTTTTTTTTTGTTTTTTTTCCACTTTAATTGTGTTATTTTTATGAGACTTAAAAAAGTGGTTTGTTTTTTAACCAGAAGTCGCAGGGATTTCCTCTCATCTCGAAGTTCCCAAGATGAACCTCGATCCGGTGGTCTGGAATCCTTCTGTAAAGGTAATCACGACAATAAACCCCTCATTATACTAAATAATGTGCATTAACATCACTGTATGTGACTGCCAGTCTGCCATAGTATTGTTATTAATGCACTAATGGATGGTTTTAATGCGCCTTTAACTTGGAATAGCTGCTTATCCTGTATGCGCTCGGGGCGCTTCTGCCCGGACAGTACCATGATTTAGATATTAATACAAATAACTTGTTGATTCAAATTTGTCACCAGGGCGCCAGATGAAGTCTAATGAAATAAAATCAAAAATGCAAAAATACAGACAGCCTTGTTAAGTTGAGTCTTTTTTGGGGGGATGGATTAATCCGTTAACATGTAAGCAGCAGGCCTGAGAGGAGATGAGACAAGCCCCTTCATTGTCTCCTTACACAAGTAGCAACATTGTGTTTATGTTGACGTTGTTGATTTAAAGTGTTTATTTCCATGAAGAAGAAGAAGAAGAAGAAGAGGAGGAAGAAGCTCATCCGGAGCTCTCTGGCTCCTGTTTTCTGGGTTTTTTGAAGTACATGTGCTGCATCATTCAGTTCCAGCCACCATCTGCGTTGGACATCATGTGGTCATATTGTTCAGACATTCAGCATATGATGGCTCCTGGTCTGTCACAGCGGATGTAGATGGCCCTATAGGCACTATTAATAAGCTGCACTGCTGCTATGGACCCTGCACCAACCCCCCTTTTTAAATCAAGTTATGTGTTAAAAGTCACTTTTTTAGTATCCTGTCTGAAAGCTGTGAATCAGTTTGACCCCTCTTAGAAAAGCCAAAGAATTCACCTCGCCGGTTTACTCAATTAGAGCCACAAAGTTCCTCTCAACAGTTTTCCAGTTAAGTTTATTCCACTCTCACAGCCTCACAGAGACGTCTTTTCATTCCTCGCCTGTTGTTTTTTCCATCTGTGCAGCACCAAAAGCCTGACACTATAAATACTGTATCCTCACTGTGAGGCCTTAAAGTGAGGCCAATCCATTCAAGGTTCTTCACATTAATGACATGCGAGTGAATTGCATGTGAGACACTTTAAGTTTGCTGGTTTACATTACAGAGGGAGATAGGAAACAGGAAAATGAATGAGAGTTGCTTGGTTACGTCTCTGCTTCTTTTATGCTTGATAAGAGAGGCAGCGGTTATTAAGTCATTAAGCTGCAACGTTGCGACATTTCATAACAGTCGGCTACTGTGGCTCCACTCTTAAGTTGAGTCGTTGAAGTGAAGGTAACATCTGCCCCGATGTGTCCGGAGGCCTTAGTGTTTGTTTTCTGCGCTGTCTGATCTGTGTTTTAAGTCATGCAGTGTTTCCATTACTGAAATCAGATTTTACTTCTCCGGGTGGCAAAGTCAATGTTTATCTCTTCTGTAAACCACAGTACATTCTGGAGGCCTCGCCAGAGAGCCTTGTTGCTAAGGGACTATGGGGAAACTTCCCCCCCCCCCCCCCCCCCTCCCCCCGACACACACTCCACTCCCATTCCCCCTTCTCTAATCCCCCCCAACACACACACACACATACATACATACATACACACACCCCTCCAAATTGTGGTGTACGTGCCTGACCGTCCAGTAAACTTCCTGTCTAGAATACACAGATATGCTGATATTAGTGGCATCGATTTACTTCTGAGTAATTGTCGTGCCCATGCGAACGTACACAAGATCGCTATCTGTGATGTTTTTTGGTTGTTTTTTTTTGCTGTGTTGTCTGGGTGTTGGTTCACACAGGAAATGTCCCTCCATGTCTCTGCGGAGGGACACGGACATCTAGGGACAAGCCGAGGCCAAGCTGGGTCACTGGGGACCGAGCGGTGGTTTAACAAAAAAAGTGGCCGAGTCTAGAGTAGTGCTGTTTACTGCTGCTTGATGCTGCTTTACATGGCGACCATGTGAGCACGGACACTGAATGATGCAATGCGGTGCAACCCACTCACTGTCAGATACCAAAGTTTGCCCGTCACAGTTTATAATCCAGGTGTTTATTCTCTAGATCGGATGTAGTTAGATTGCTGCTGCTGGTTTTTTTTCTTTCGGCACGGTTGAGTTGAATGACTCGCCACTTATCAAAAGACCTGCTGACTCACTATAAGGGCGCGACACCTGTGTTCAGGTGCGGCCTGCATACCAACGGAGGCAAGTCAGCACTCACACAGGAACGGTCCAGCTAATGTGTGTTTTTTTAAGACCAAGATAGCAACTAATTCCATTTCACACACAAACACACACACACACACACACACACACACACACACACACACACACACACACACACACACACACACACACACACAGTGTATAACTACTCTGAGGTGGAATACTCTCATAGCTCTCACATGTGTAGAGAAGTCACCTGACGGCTTAAATCACACAACTTTACTATCCTCTTTGAGGACATTATACTAGGAATGGACACTGTTTGCCAAAGGGTGCAAAAGTTATTTTTAGCATTTTTTTTTTTTTTTTTTTTTTTTTTTTTTTTTTTTTTTATATACATGTTATCTATATGTATTTGTTTAGTGTGGAGATATTTGAAAGCATTCTGTTTACACTATACTCTCCCAAAGGCTGCTAAAGCTGAAACAATAGGTCAATAGCTCATCTTTAATGATTTATCATTTCAGTCACTTTTTGAATTAACATTTTGTGAGGATTTACTGCCGTTTTTTGTTTTTACGTCATTGTTAAACTGTAATCTTGGTGTTTTGGACAGTTGCTATTTGCAGATGTCACTTTGGGCTGTGAGAAATTGATGTGAGAAACTATTTTTGGACATTAAATAGACATATGTTCATATCTATGTATGGTAATATATCAATAATGGAAATTATTTTTAGTTGCAGCTTGAGTTGAACTTATTTGAAAGGATTCTATCCATCCTGTATTTAACCAAGAAAAAACAATGAAGCAGAAGGAAATCGCCATAAAATCCTGTTATATATCACAAGTCATCAATTAGTCAACTGACAACAAAAATAATCAACTATCTTAATAATCGATTCACATTTAAGATAATTTGTCATGCAAAGTTCCTAGTTCTAACTTCTTAATTGTGAGTATTTTCTGCTTTTTGTGATGTATTATACTTTTAATCTGAACATCTTTGAGCTTGTGACTGTTGGTTGAACAAAACAATCAATTTGATGTGCATTTTTCACTAGACCCAACAATAAATCCATTAATCGAAATAGTAATCAGCTGATTAATTGATAATGAAAATATGTGGTAGTCGAGCCCTAAAACAGTTAAAAAAAGATTGCATTGCATCCTTCAAATGGTCTACCATGATTCAGAAAATAGTGAAAATGCCCTCCACAATTTTACAAAACCCAAGTTGACGTATTTAAATTGCTTTTTTTATGCCTACCAAAAGTCCCAAAACATTACTCTAATAGAAGACAGAAAAACAGCAAATATTCACATTTTCAAAGTGTCGATCTGAATTTTTGGGGCGTTTCTGCTTAAAAATGGATGTTTTATCGATTCTAAAATTAGTTGACAATTAATAATCTTACAATTTAGTTTGTTATTATGACATAATCCAAAAGCAGAGCAGCTTAAGGTTGCTACTTCCTCTGATTTCCTGCTCTCCTGGATGAATGAGCAGATTATAACAAAAGTTTAGAGTCTTAGAACAAACTCAACCTTTGTCCGGAGTTTAGAATGGACATCTGTTTACAAAGACATAAATCCAACATAAATTCCAGCTATTGATGGTCACTTAAGTCCTTGCTGAGCCGCTACAGCATCCACATATTCTACATTTTTGCTGTGATGTGTTTATAAAAGAAGGCTATAAACTGCCAGCGCCTCATGGACTTTTTCTCCTTTTAACACAAAGACAAGCTTTAATGGAGCTAATGTGATTGTCTAGAGCGAGGTGATGGATTCCTGCACATACTTGAGTCTATTAGTCATCCGCTCTTGCTCTCTTCATTCTCGCCCTCCTGGGGGTTGTCTCATGAGTCGCCGCTCAGCTCCTCCATGAAGGGGGCCTCCGATCAGAATTTGAAAAGGGCTAAGTTAATACCCCCCTTCTGCACACAAACATCTAAATTCAATTTGTGCTTTGACGTTCAAAATCAGTGTCCCTGAATAACACCGCAAGTGACGCACAATAATAGTACAAGTGTCATTTTTTGAGTGCAAGCTGAGCAGCCAGCCCCGTTAGAAAACCACACCTCGGAGTCCCACTCGACCCCACAACACAAACAAAGTGGAAAGATGTGTCATGCTGCACCTGCGTACAACAGTTTGAACCCTCGAAACCTTCAACAGACCTCTCGCTTTTAGTCATCAAAACAATACGGCTATTCTCATGTGGTCAACGCCTCCGTCAGCACCTCCGTCATTTCACCAACTTGTGGTCGCAGATTGAATGGGAGTGACTTCATTAAAACCGTCGTCATCGCAGATTGATTTTCCCTGATTTCGAAATGTGAATGTCACCTGACCTGCTCTCGACACACCGTCACTCTCCGGGCTAATCAGTGGAGCGCACCTCCTGAGGAAACTGAAGGATTTGGTGTCGTGGAGCTGCAGCTTCCCTGAGTTATAAATATACCGGCCTAGCGGATGTGTTTGTGGGTCCAATCGGGCTGCCGGGCCTACTCTTGAGGCGGTGCTGCTGCTGTGGAGGGGAACACAGTTTGGAGCTGAACCCTGCATGAAGCCTCTGTATTGTCTCGAGCTTCCTGTGCTCCCTGAGAGGAGGGGGCCGCCGCTTTTCACACGCTCCCACACATAAACCTCACAGTGTGCTCGTGTATCGTATGAGTGTGTGTGTGTGTGTGTGTGTGTGTGTGTGTGTGTGCAGCTTGCAGACAATGCGGTTTCACACTCTTGAGCACTTTCTTTTCGAACTGCTTCAAAAATTGACACTGGAGTCACTCTCTTCATTTTCTATCATTCAGATTTTAAAATGACGAATGTGTCTGAGCTCGGCTGGACTTTGGATTTGTTTGCAGCGCTTTAGAAAGTGTCAGGCTTTCTTTTGCTTGTGTCGTCCATGTCTTCATCATCTAAGACAGGATGTCAGTGCAATTCATCACTCAAGGAAAGTCGTGCATGGTCACCCCCTCCGCGGTGTGCCAGGCCTTATCTGTGAGGCAGAGAGCTTTCACTGTCCCGTCAAGGTCGGCCTGGAGGGATTTGAATAGAACATTAGTACAAGAGTTGGCGTATGTAGGTTAAATTAAGTTTAATTTGATTTAAGTTTTAAAAAAAACTATGCAAAACTAATATTGGACATTAGTTGTCACTGATACACTAATGACATTATAGAAGACACACGTTACAGGACAGTGTTTCTGTTGTGTTTGGTATTTAGCCGTTGACCTCGTGTTCAAATCTCACTTCGCCATCTGAATACCACGTGACAGTATAAATACTACTAATTCAATTAGACAAGACGAATCAGATGTGAAGCTCAGTTGCTGCTAGATACCATGAAATATATACACTAATTTACAGCAATACAACCCACGGCAAGATCTGATCATTGACAGAAAAATCATGAATGATCATTTTTTTCCAAGCAAAAGTTGTTGAAAATGTTACATATTCTTTGGTTCCAGCTTCTCAAACTTGAGGGTTTGCTGCTTTGCTTTAATAGAAATCTGACTTATTGTGCAACAAACCATCGTTTGTGCTTTTTTTCGTCAAAGAGATCAAAAGATCATTGAGGATTTCTGTCGGTAAATGTTTACACTCTCACACCAGTTGTGCCAGAACATCGGCAGCTGCGATGCAGACAGTGTCACCTCCTCTGTTATGATTTGCGGTGGATTTTTCTCCTTCCTGTGGTCGTGGGAGGCCGGTGTTTTTCATAAAGACTGAGCTGCGGTGAGTTCAGAGGTAGACACACGTCGTCGTCGTTTGATGTGAACTAGATGTTTCATACTTGAGTAATTCATGTCGTGCTGCAAATTAACTGCTGCTGGGAAGAAAAAAAACCATGTTTGTTCCATCCTCCAGTTCGTCATGTGCTTGTGGCCTTAAATATCATCAGTTGTAATAAAGCAGTAATGGTGGATAATCAGTGTTAGTCCACTTGGTCGTTGAACCTCCAGCTGCTGACCATCTATAATCCAATGAACTGATTCAGTTGTTGTCAGATAAGTTTGGGTTACACTCAAAAAAATTGATTTCATGGGTTGCATGAACTACAAAGTGACAACTTTATGATTGTTTTTCTATGGACTGAATGAGTAAACTGAGAAAAAGTCATACGTGAACCCATTACAATTCTGTGTGTATTAGTAGTGACCTACATTTTTTTTTTATATATCTATTTTGACATCATAAGCACTTCACTTATACCTAGAAATATCTTAAAACTACACGTCTCTGTCATGATGTCTGACAATTTAGATGTACAATATTGTAACCATGACAAATGTGAAATTGTTAAAGAAAAGAATTGGCTAATAAGAAAAGCATGATGGAGTGTCAGGTCTTAGTCCGCACACAGGAGCATAATGAGGTCCATCACGTTGTTCCTCATCAGTTGGCTATGATTTAAATCATCTGTCCAATATGAAACGAAGAGCCTCCCTTAGTTTATATATGTGTGTTGCGTTGTGTTTGTGCAAAAGTTCATTTCGTTTTTCTGTTTCTGCCCGTCTCACTGTAATCCCCTCGGGGATGTGGAGTTATCACAGCCCTCTAAAAGGCCCATTGATAACATAAGTCAGCTGAAAGGAAGTCCTGTCATTTAGTCACAAACGCGTTTCTCAGTGTACACGGCATGTTTTAGCGTTTGTGCCAAGGCAATTTGGAAGAACCGAAGGGTGTTTCAGAGGAAGTGGAGGAAAGCTACTGTTACAAACAGAGGCTCCTGTCATTATTACATTGTGACTTTTTATTAGTTTAACTAGCATCCACACAGGCGTAGTACTAACCCTATCATGCACACAGACCGGAAGCTTGACAATAGGACACTGTTTTAACCCGATAATCTGCACCCGATCCCACTCATCCTCGAGGACTGTGAACTGGACTGAAGAGCGCCAGACGGGGAGGGTTGGAGATTTTCCAGGGATTGTGGGTTTGGAGGGCTTTTCGACACTGAGGTTATGGTCACTCCGGCCTTCCTCCTCCCTTGGTTGTGGAGGTACAACTAAGCCACATTGTGGCCGCGCAGAGTGTTTATGTAAACAGTTCAGTTTGCACTCATGTAGTTGAGCAGCCGTAGGACATTAGCTTGGACACATGTTTGTTTTTTTTCCTTGTCTGCAAGCAGGCTGTGTTCAAGAAATACCACACAGCGGGGCTGCCCTCAGACTTGTTGAACTTTATTTCAAAATAAAAGATGGTTATTGATTCTCACATTAGCACATGGAAAAGTGATTATTCACTAGTATGACTCTGCCATCTACCATACAAATAATCCCTCTTTAAACCATTCTCAGTATAGAAAGCAAATTCTGAATGAATGAACTGCTTGACAGAAAATGAATTGTGTATTATATCATTGAATATCTTTGGGTTTTTAGACATTTAAAGACGTCACCTTGGTCTCTGTGTAATTGTGATTTTCTCACATTTCATAAACCAAACGATTCATCGATCAAAAGATTCACAGATGATGAAAACAATGAATATTTGAAGCCCTGCTGCTCTTTTTTTATAAAGTGCGACCGGATCTTCCGTGTAGCAAACCGTCAGCTGCTGCAGCACAACAGGTTAGCTATTGAGGGGCAGCTGCACCGCTGGGAGTGTTTTTGAATCACAGGCCCCGGGATTGAACAAAGACTGGAAGTGATGTCATCTCTATGCTGTCTATGCATCTTCACTGTCAAAGAGACACCTGAGGTTTTAACTTTTAATTGGCCGAGGGATTTCTTTGCTTCTTACAGCTGGATGAATAAACTTCTTCGTCACATTGGACTGGAGCTTTATAGAAGTGTAGGATTACCTTTAGTGCAGCTCATTTTTACCCCAAGTTGTCTTTCTTTCCATCTTTTCTCTCCACTTTGTTGTCATGCACATGTTTGCATGCAGATTTTGCTCTCTTGCCTTTTCACACGGCCTTCTACATACTCCATGTCTCTGCATCCCCCCACCCTTCAGTCGTACACATAGTGTATTCAAGTCTAAAGACTCACCCTGTGTCATGCAAGCTGTTAGTCTCACCCCCCCCGCCCTCCTCTCATTTTATCTCCCTCCCTTTTCCTTCACTCTTCTGTCCCCCCCCCCTCCCTCCCAGAGAATGTTTGGATAGATCTAAATGGTGTGATTGTGACTGCACTGCCGGCCGTCTGCCCCTCCACGTCTGCTTCTCGCCGTCTTTGGAAAGTCTGACGTGAGCAGAGGGAGAGGAAGAAGGGAAAGGCAGAAAGAGCGAGAGAGAGAGAGAGAGAGAGTGAGAGAGAGAGTGAGAGAGTGAAGGGGAAAGTTTCTTTTGAACAACAAGGCATGGCGGCCCTCCAGAGAGCCGAGACTAGCGTCAGGAGTCATTCGCCTCTCCAGCCTGTCCCTCTTTCTCTACCTCCGTTTGTCTGTTCTCACTCTTTATTCCCCTCATTCTCCCACACTGTCTTTTTTAAACAACCTATTCCCTGCAGAACGTCCCATCCCCATCTCGCTGTCTACAGTTTCTCACTTTGAATCAACCCCCTCAACCTGGCCCTCTCCACCCCCTAACCTGTTCCTTTCTCTCCTGGTCTTGCGGAGGTGGAGGGGGGGCCGGTTTTGCACAGTAGAGACAAAAAAAAAGCCTCCAAATCTAGGCCTCTCAGTTACCCCAGGAAGGTGTCGCGTTGCGTTTGGGGGCGCTTGACGGCGGTGTCACGTGTCGCCGCATTCAAAGGGCCGGGCTTTAAGAATGTGGGTCATTTGAAGTAGAGGCACTAAAGTGTGTTGTTTGCCAGTGAATGGGGCCTTCTCACGTTGACATGGTGAAAAGCGTGTGAATAAACACCAGCGCCCGGGGGCCGCACTAAAGCGTTTCGGCCGTATTCTTCTCTGTACCCCACCTATACAAGCCCTGTTATTATCCAGCACATGAATGGACCTCTGGAATCACATTTGATACGGGCTCTGCGGTGGTGTTAGCTGAGATACCATATCAGAGCCTCTTCTGTTCCACCCACAGCAGAGACTCTGCCTCTCCTTACGAGAAAAAAACCGGATCATGGAGTAATTAAGTTTGGACGCCTGTTGCGCTGCATGTAGTTAGTGTGTAGCTCTGTGTCCTGCACACATAGCGTTGTTTAGCCTCTAGTTCTGACCAGCTGGATGGCTTCCATAATTGCTTTCCCACGGCAGATGCTCAGATCAGATGGTTCAAATTAAGTCGTAGATTGCTCACACAAGGTTCCCTATGAAGATGGACTCTCCTCTTCAATGTCCTTCATGTAATGAGTCTGAGTGGGCGAGTCTGTATATTCTATATACACAAAACTAATGCAAAGCTTTTGTCTCTCTTTCTTCCCCCTTCCTTTCCTCCCCTGACCTTGATGACTCAGGTGCTGGTGGCGGCGCTCTTCTTCGGGCTGGTTTGTCACGCAGCAGAGCCTCCGGCAGCTCAGTGGTCCACCGATGAATACAAGAACCTCACTCTTCGGCGACACAGAACATGTGTGGAGAATGAGCAGTACCTCCACCAGGGACTCTGCTGCCACAATTGCAAGGCTGGTAAGGGGAACCACATTAAGGAGAACATTTCAACCTCAAACTCCCTCAGATCAACAAATAGCAGCGTCTATTCGTCAAGAACTGAACGCAAGCAAGAGGAAAGATTCAAGAAATGGCATTTCAAAAAACTTGAGTCAAATGTCAAACCCGTAACCTTAACTGTGTCCCAAATGAGTTTTGCAAGTTTTCTCTGCATTGTCTGGAAAAAAATGCATTATGGAAAGGAGCAGGAGGAAAACTCAGCAATTCATAGGGAAGCACAAAGTAGGAAAAAGTGCAGAAGATGCTGTGCAGCCTTTTTTTAAGTACCAAGTTATTGAAAGTGCCAACTGTATTCATTTTATTATGTAAAGAATTTAAGACTGTTAACCTTTTTTCCTCTTTCCTTTAGCTCAGATCATAGTTAGCCAAGGTACTATCGCTGCATGTAGCTGCTAGCTGATTGACCTATTTTGTTTGCTATTATGAATTCCAAGAAGTTGGTGTATTTGATCAACTCAAAAACAGATGGTCCATCATAAAAATAAAGTACAAAGTGCCAAATAATTGATACTTTAAGGTTACTTTTAATCCTTTTGGTCAGTATGATCTTTTATGAAACCAGACAGATACTGTTTTACCCCTAAACCAGCTCCAATACAAACCCCTTTATTGACTCAATACCCAGAGTGCAACCATAGATGTCTTTGCCCTCTCCTGCATGTTTCCCATTCTGTCTTTTTTTCCATGTGTACATCACACTGAAAACACATGAGTTTTTTTACAGCCCGACTGAAATTATTATACAAATCCTAAGCACGGCAAATCACGATGCACTTCAGTGAATCGGTTCTTTTCAGTGAATCGGTTCTTTTCAGTGAATCGGTTCTTTTCAGTGAATCGGTTCCTGTCTTTCCTTGAGACCCCCATGAAATGTGGACATTAACTTCCAGGAAGCGTTTCATCTCGTGTGAACCAGTGAATCATGTGCAAATGAAGAAAAACTCTAAAGTCCCACACATCTGCATATTTGTCAAATCAAACTGACCTTCACTTCTTAGCCGCTATCCCATTGGTTTACAGTTTGGAAGCGTATTTCTGGTCCCATCATCCTTTTTCAACAGGAAACACATCAAATTAAAGACATAATTTGCATGTCATTTATGTATATTCATCACATGATTTGTTGTTTGCAGGAACCTTTGTGCAGAAGGAATGTGAAAGAGACCAAGAACCCGGGACGTGTCTCCCCTGTGAGCATGGACAGACCTACACAGAACACTCCAACGGGATGAACCGCTGTTTGCCCTGCACACACTGCCGCTCAGGTAACAAGACTGTCCTCATCAATGAGTCAGTGGCAGCAATTCATGATTTGTTTCCAAGATTGTTTTTTTCCACTTGTTTTTAGCTCATTATTTAAAATAACATTTACTATTATTTGTGTAAACAACTTTACATTCAGCCAATCAATGACAGTGGTAAGACCATGATGCTTTTTACCACCTATTTAAACATATTAAACGCAAAATGTATGTTTTGTATTGACTAGTTGTTAATTGAGAGTTCTCTTGATGTCATAGATTACCTGTTTGATCTATAAAAGGTCAGCTAATAGTAGAAAAAAATGACCTTACAAGTTCACAGAGCCTAAGTTGTTTTCTTTGAACAGCTCAAAATCCAAAGATGTTCAATTTACAAAAGAAAACCTGAAACCAACTACATTTAGAAGAATTTTTGTGGAAAAACAATTGACTTAACGATTAATCGATTATAAAAATTGTTGACTTTTCTGTTGAATCGTGATTGTAAAAGACTTTCCATTGTAATGGGACCACTGCACTGTCAATACGTGGACAACTACAGGAAGTACAGTTCGAAGATTTACAAAAAAAACAACTTAAAATGAGTCCAAAAAAGAAAGAAAAGAAATAAAACACCACTTAACTCCCTTTCCCTTTAATTCCAAAGTGGAGTCTTCTCTAACAATGTGTCAAAGATATATTGTTTTTAGGAAAGTCGATACCTTTTTGTCCGTTCCCCCGCCTTTCAGATCCACTCATGATAATGCGATCTCATGATGTTACGCGGAGTAGCAGGGCGTGTCTTTGTTGTTTTGTTTCGTGGGCTGAATGTGAGCATGTTGCCCGTCTCTGGAGGGTCTCTCTTGTGTGTGTCTGTCCTACCTGGCTGAACTGGGTGTGGCGGTGTCTCATTGTGTCCCACACTGGGCGTCTTTGTGTCCAATGAAAGGCTGGAGCTACAGAAAAGAGACTACTGTTACATGGGATGTGTTTTGTGCTCATTCATTGCGGTTTTAAGGTAGAACTTTGTGTGTGTGTTTTTGCTCTAGTTTGAAGTTATTTAAGACCATGTTATAATTAATAGGAACGCGGCAAAGGAGATGGGAATCAAACTGAGAAAAGTTGCCCTTGCTTTGGACTACTAGGAAACTTCCCAATATTCCGACCATCCAAAATTCTTTAACATTATTGGTTTTTATGTGACATATTTTCACAGTTGTTGTTTTCAAATGTGTGTGTTTTACGATCAATAAGAGATGATTTAAGTGTGCTGCAGGGCCGAGCGCTTAACGGCCGTGCCATAAACCAGAATGTCCCCGAGTGTCTTCGCTATAAAAGAACAAAACAACCTTCAAAGGAAATTGTTTCACGTTGGAATGTTGCCATTACATGTTGATTGTTTTAGAACATTGAAATTATAACAATCAAAGCCATTGTCTCAATAACTTGGCAGAAGCAGCCATTAAGGACCGCTCTGATAAACACAGTAGCCGTCTCTGTGAGAGTGTTTGTGTATACAGTGAGAGCAGACACTAAGCAGCTCACAAAACTAGAATACTGACAAGAGGCCAGACAAGGAGACGTTCCCAAAAAACGAATCATCCATCAATCCATCGAGAACTTCTTTTGTATAGAACATTTCGTACAGGTTAGTGCAGCTCAGAGTACTTCACAGATGACTGACAAGCAGAAAATAGGACAGAACAAGTGTGGACCTTGAACACAACAGAAAAGACAAAAACAAGACAAACGAGAAAATAAAAAAAAATTGATGAATAAAATAACAATAAAATTGTAAAATTGTTCAGCTTTAATACACAAAAATGAGTGATTTAATAACATAACAATAAAATGGAGAAAAAAACTTACATGCAATAAAATAAGTTAATAAAACAGTGTATATAAAGTCTATTAGCCATTCTTAATCAATTGTCTGGCTGAATAGGTAGGCTTTAAGTTTATGGCAAAAAAATACATCTCTTCCAGCAGCAGAATGTTCCAGTGACTTTGGGTATCATAGCTGAAGGCTGACTCACAAAGGTTTTAGCAAATAACAGACTCGTGTCAGAGGGCCCGAGGGGCCGCACCGGTTCATACGCTGTCTGCATGTGAGGCTTGCATAAAGTGTTTTAAAGCAAGTAAAGGTTGGAGGAAAAAGATATTAAATCAATATGTAAACTGACAGTTGTAATGTGTTCCCTCCTTCTGGTGCTGATCAGTACACAGGCAATAGAGTTCTCATTCAACCAGAACTCTGAGTGACCCATAGAGCATTAGTCTCTATGGGTCACTCAGAGAGAGAAATGATCACTTTAATGTTTTTAAGGTGACAGATTTGGTGACATAACCCACTCGAGACTTGAAGACCACACCAAGGTTTCTTCCTTACTGGCTCTGGGTTAGTCAAAGGGAATTTGTGACCGGTTTCTCTCTCTGAGCTTTTAAAACCTATGACTATAATTTTTATTTTTATCCTAGTTGAGTTGTAAAACAACTTTTATGAATGCCAGACATTTATATCTAAAACACATTTAAAAAAGAGATTAAATTGATCCTGTGTCATGCATAGATTTGGAAATAAACTTTTGAACCATACATGAGTCTGCTTGGTGACAAAGTCCTGCTCTGTATACGTGTTAATGTTCATACAATCCAAGTTGTTGCTGTGAGCCGTCGACTCGTTCCATATATAGTCTTGCATAGCACAGCTTAAGTCACAGCTGTGATATATCCACAGGCCCGTTCTACCCGGCAACATTTAGGTCATTACGATCATAAAGAATTAAGGTAGACTGAGGGAAGACAGACTCTGGAGTCTTAACTTTGAGTCCTTTATCTGGGTATGATCTGTAAACTCCTTTTAATATTTGCCTTCTCATGTTTGGACACATGAAGAAAGAATAGAAAACACATATTTCTAAGCTCATCAACAGAGCACTGCTGACACACCTCGATTTCCTTCTTAAGGTGACAAAGGGTTTTTTGTGGCAGATGACTAATGTGGACTTTGTATCCCGGGACAAGTTGTTATTGTCACCTGTGGAAAAAGTGACTCAACATGAGTCTCAGAAATGTGAATCAGGTCATAAATTAGCTCTATAAAGAATACCTGAAAACCTACTTCTCTCTTGTTCTTGCTACAACATGAGCTGAATTGTCTTGAGTACAATTATAGGATCATTAGTGTGAATGAAAATGACTGGAAGTTAAGTGTGCTTATTGCAACAAAACCAAGCTAATGCTAATGCTCTACTTTTTTCCTTAATTAGCAAGCATGCACATCAAATTAGTGTGAAAGGTCTTCCTGTGGAGGTTGGACCGCTGGTTTGTTATTCATTTTGATCATATCTTAAAGGCCGAGGTTACGCTCTTTTCATGTCTTAAATGTAATAAATGAACCATGCCGGGTTCTCCATCCTCATTATCCTGTTAAAGTGAGGCAAATTCTATCTAAGAGGGAGTCATACTTGGAAACGCAATTACATAACTCCTTTATATTTTCTTTTTTGCAAAAAAATGACCACATAATTGCTAAATACCAACGAATTACCTGAGAAGTCTCTCTTGTTCGCTCTCGTTTAATGGATGCCAGTGGTCACAAGTTTATTGTGAGTCTGCTTGTACGACTCTGTCTGCACACGCTTCACAGAGTTAGATCATAAAGTGAAAACTGCATTTCTTATTTTAAAGATTGTCTAAAAAATCACTGGATTTAATAGCCCAAGATATGTTTTTAATGTGTAACTTGATGGCTGTTTATTTTTCTGTTTAGATTTAATTTATTTATATTTTACTGGATTTTTATGTCCCTCATTATTTTGATGATATATCACAAAAAAATGAATCTCTTCCAACAATTTTAATCTCCACAGATGAGATTCAAACTGCGTCCTGCACCACCACTACAGACACCAGGTGCCAGTGCAGACCCGGCACCTTCTGTGTCCCGGATCAGGCCTGCGAAGTCTGCAAGCGTTGTGCCAAGTAAGTGTCATCTACTTCTTTCCTAAAAAACTGTTTTCAGTTCTTAATCAATATTATCCAATTTTAATGTAATTTTAAGGATAATGAGATAACTCTTAAGTATCCACTGAACTGTTGGGTTTCCATCTTAAACAGCTAGTTAATTAGATTTATCCTCGGCTAATTCAAATTTACTAGAATAGAAGGACTCTTGAGCAGCTTTTTCATCAAGAATTATTTGAGTCCCGGGACTACTTTTCAAGGAACTAAAGAGGTCGCAGGGGTTAACACACTCTGCAGCGCTCAGTTCAGTGTTCCCGTTCCCAGTTTCATCTGAAGGACAAGTTGAGGAAAAAAATAAACATTAGGTTTTGTCTCACTGAAACGACTTGAACTTCTGCATAGTATTTACTTATGCCCGTTGTTTTAGAGCGTCAAATAGTCCTCAATCAATAAGAGTACTTCCTTGTTTTATGAATGAAGAGGTAAACGAGGTGAATCGGCGGCACTGTGTGTGTTTGACCAATCAGCTACGGTCATCCCTGCAAAGCCGAGCCCAAAAGTTCCTGTACTTTTAGAAAGTACTACCTCTAGACCAGAATGTCCAGATGTCAAAATGTCCAGAACTTTATTGAAACCCTTTTCCTTAAAAAGAATGAGTTCCTCAAAAGGTTTCTAGTCTCTGTGTAAAGTTTCTGCGGTCATAAAGGCGCTTTGGTCTTCAGGACCAACTTGAAGCTCCAAAGGTTATATAGTTGTTGTTTTTTTCATTGTATGTTTTACGATTAAAGCAAATATATATTTTTGTTCTACCAAATTCCAGGTGTAAATCAGGGGAGGAGGAGGTGAAGAAGTGCACCCCGTTTTCTAACACCGAGTGTCGCAAACGGAATCTGTCCCCGACGGAAACCTCCTCAGCCCTCCCCACACCGACCCCTACCTCTCCAGCAGACCTTGGTAAACCCCACTGTTTCACACAAAAGCCTTCTGCTTAACATCCTACTTTATTTCATACTTGATTGTTCATCTTTACTGATTTATTCTTCCAGTTGCACCTATATGCCTTTCCCTGGCCTTCATCCTCATCGCCCTCCTCATTATTGGACTGGCTTTGTGGTGGTTCGTAATCAAGCAGCGTTCATGTGAAATACCATGTGAGTTGACATCTAGTGCACCTTTACATTGTTGTTTTGCTTATACAGTTTGTATTCTTAATGCTGTTTGTTTGCTGTTAAACAGGTTCAAAGAGCCATTGTGATTCCAGTGAAATCGTGAAGGTTCCCATCGTAAGTTATCGTTCTGTGTTTGATTTCACTCATGATGTGTTCCAGTTACGATAGAGAATCTGTGCTTCAATATGTCAACGTTCTCCACTGTTTTCTTTCTGCTCAGGACGAGAGTGGAGCCACAGCGGAGGAGAGACAGAATAATCAGAACGCCGGCCTGGAGGGCGAGGAGTCCCGCCCGGAGTCGCGGCCCTTGCTGCAGGAGACCGGGATGACCAAGGCCTCCCCTCCCATGGAGGATGAGGACCGGGGTCTGGGAGACAGTTTGCCCAACACCACCAGTTCTTCTCAGACTAGCCTGTCCGCCCTGCCCACCGCAGCCTCCTCCGATAACCCCCCAAACACCCCACAGCAGAGCCCCACCGCCATCCGACTCCCACCTGCAGTCATGGTGCGGTAAACTGTTGATGATCTCAAATCATTTGTGTTTCAACCACCTGTGCCATTATTTCTTATATTTGTATTTTCTGTTGTAGGATAATCCTCTGCAGCATCGATTGGTGCCTCTACAAGGTAAGATTTCAGATTCCATCATAGATTTCCTCTTCTACTAAACATTTTTTATGCAACTTGATTTGAGCTAACAGGCAGCTGTGCACAGAAATAAACACGGTTTTCCTCCCACAGGGAAGTCATATAAACAGGATCTCTTCAAGATCTCACATTATCTGCGTGATAGATTAATAATCTCATGACAGTCAGGCAGTATCTGAGCCTTTCGGGGGTTAGAGCACGTCGCCTTTTAAAGTGTTGTTTTTTTCTCATGCTAAATTAAAGAGGACATGGCTTAACAGATTTATTTGATCCTCTATTAAAATTTGTGTGCGTCCCCTGAAGGAAAATGTGTGAAAATTTCAATAAAGATAAACACTTCAGTTTACTTACACAGAGTTTCTGTGTTTCTACAGCTTATGTGCCATTTTGCATCTCAATCAACATTCTTTTCTTTTCATTTATTTCTCTCTAAAGGGTCAGAAAGGTCCCTGAAGAAGAGCTTCGATTTGTTCGACGAGTACCTGGACGTGCGGATCCACAACAAGTTCTTCAGACTGATCGGAGTCAGTGACAACCACATTCGGATCGCGGAGAACGGCGCCCCCGGTGACAAGGCCTATGAGCTGCTGAAGAACTGGATGCAGCGGCAGGGACTAAAAGCGGACATCAACGACCTGTTAGAGGCTTTGCTAAGTATGGACCAGCGGCGCTCGGCCGAGAACATCGCCTCCGCGGCCCTGCAGAGAGGCTACTACAAACACGCCGACGCAGACGCACCCTGAAGTAACGGGGAACGCGAATGAAGTAAACACAAAGTACTTAATTCAAGAAAAAACTTAAAAAAGCACACGGACACTGTCGGTGGACTTTGTGTAACAGGCTTACCTCTTTGTGGCTGACCAGCCATGTACTCAAACAAAAAAAAGCCAGTAGTTTTAAAAAGAAAACCACAAAAAAGGGGAAGGTCGAGCCGTATTCATCAGAGCTCTGAAGATGTTGACTACTCGCCAAATGCGGAGGTTGTAATACCGAAAAAATGAAGAAAGAGTTGTGTGGTCAAAATCAACAACATCGCCACAAAAGACAGAAAAGGAAATTGTGTTGATAAGAGATTAACGTGAAGGTGTCCGCTTCCACAGGCTGAAATGGCTGCATGTTTTAGGCTCTAATGGAGCAACATGCATCCAAATACTGAAAACTTAGATGTCTCTGGGCGTGTGTGTGTGTCTGTGTGTGTGCGTGTGTGTGTGTGTGTGTGTGTGTGTGTGTGTGTCACGCATCTGGTCCTCAGATCCCGATACACTACCTGGAGACAGGGATATACACTGGTTTGTAGGAGTGGCATTAGCTATGTCACTAATACAGTGCCTCATTGATGCACTGACCTCTGGCACATGTAGGATTTCAAAATAAAATCATGCTATATTTGTTGTTTTATAGATTTAGGGTTCTCTGAGACCATATGTAAGAGTTTATGAACATTTTCCGGTCAATTTGCAGCCTTACTAATCATAAGTTTTGCCTCTTCAGTGCCATGTGATCAATCTAAATTTATTTAGCGATCTGGATGTCATTATGTTCATAGAGCTCAGCGATTCAAAAATAGATTTTTGAACAATGGAGTCACATTGGAGAAACGCTTTCCGTGTTCGGTCGTCCGGTCTTTTCTATGCTCAGTGCAGAAGGAGTTTTCTAACAAGCTGTTTCTGTTGGAGCAGCTGGTAATAGTCCAGCCATATGTTTCCATAACGTTTCCACGTAACTTGGAGAACTTCAAAGGTCATTTTATTTATTGACATATTTATTATAATGAATAATAATTAACTTTCGATTATTTATACCGTTTTTCAAAGCAAACGACCCTGGAAAACAAAGCACGCACTGTATCTGTGCGATGACGCTTAGCTGCAGGGCCAAAATGACTGACATCAAGTTTTCAAAGTTGCAGTTGAAGCTCCGTAGTGGTTCAGTTTAAACTCTGTCTCTGCTCGCTGCACCGTGTAAAGTGTAGCACTCTGGTCCACACTGTCGATGTGTCAATGTTACATGTGCCATTTCCTCATTTAGCTAAGTGTGGAAGCTTTCTCGATGCTAAACGCAGAGTGTGTCATTTCAAATTGGAGTTGAGGTGACGTGCAATCTTAGAAAAAAAGAGAACTGACCTGCTGAGTCCGACTGTTGTAGTGAACCGACTGCAGATACGGATTGTTTCGTCTCTGGTTAGACTCAGACAAGATGAAGGAAACTTTTTTTTTCTGGATTAAAAAAAAAAAAAAAGAAGCTCAAATTCATTCTGTCATATGTACATACGAATGTCCAGAGAGCATTGAAGCCTCACAACCTGTATATGTGTATAAATGCAGCTCTATTAACAAAACAACATGAATATAGTGAGGTTGTGACATTTTAAACTAGATTTTTGCCCATTTTCCTGCAGTCTCTTATGTATAAAGGAAAGAGTTACAGAGTTATATATTATTGCTGAAGAGTGATGCTACAGTGCTGGCACTGCCATCTGTTGACAGACAATGAAAATACAGCCAGCATCAATTTCTAGGGATCCTAAACTCCCCTCTCTCTTTTAACATTCTCCCTTTAACTCCTTTTGAAACAGTTCTCAACTCTTAGTTTGTTTCTTTTTAAAGATTCTTTATTTTAAGTAGCATCATGCATGTTTTGTTCACTCTCTGGCACTTCATGTCTATGTCTTTTTCTAAAATAATTTATATGTTTTTACTTTTACATATCTCATTGCCAAGTCCTAAGCTGTTCCTCTTGTGTAAAGAATTATTGATTTCTATCCAGGGTTGCCGTTAAGCCATTTACCCCTTAGTTATTGTTTGCTTGTAATGGATTTCAGATATATAAATTATGCAAATGCATCAAAGCTGTTTATATGTCAATTTTAAATAAATGTTTTGTACAGATGAGCGTCTTTGAATTGTTTGAAATTACTAATGTTTTCACATTGAAAAATGTGCAGAACATTAATAAGATATCAACCATTGCTCTGCCATTCTCTTATTGTTAAATATACATATCTGGAGGAAGAGAATCACAAATGTTCTAATTCCTCAGACTCCATAACGTTGGTATTAACAGAATTCTCTCGGGTCAGAAGGGTCATTATCTGTTACATAAATATTATATTAACTTATGCAATAATGTGGACTTGAATGCAGCCAATGTGGATGGTACCTTTACTGTACAGTACAAAGTTAATGCTATATGAATGCTCCATCAAAATATATGCCATGAAACACAAATATTAAAGACACCACGCTCATCACAAAGCAGAAAATAGAAAATATGTCCATATGCCCTGGCAGGAAGATTGTTTTTTCTTGACAGTCATTTACTGGCCAGCAGGTAAAGTTAGACATCAGTGTTGTCGGTGCTTAAATGTGTTTCTTTGTTTTGCATTTTTAATTGTTTTTGCAATGTTCAGGTCCTCCAGTCACCCTGAGTATTTAATCATCTTCAGTGCCTGATCACGTGAAGTGACTGGCCTTGTTCCTTGAAGTAAGACGTCTGATATAACTGAGGAAATTTCCTCGAGTGTCTCCTCTGTTCCTCCCTCTGAAAACACTATTTTTCTCAGTCCTTTTTCTCAGTCTTTGTCTCTTGTGATGGGGGTAGAAATTACTCCTCACACTCCTCAGCACTCCGTCAAAATAGTAGAAATGATCGTACTCGTCATCATTGAGGAGATTGTCGTTCTGGTCTCTGATGTCTTCGTTCTCCTGCTCTCCTGTTTCCTTAAGTGCGTCTGTGGAGAACGTCTTTGATCCCGTTCCTGCAGATCTCTCCATGCAGTGTTTCCACCCGGCCTCAGTGCGATGTATTAAACCTCTGCAGAGCGGCGTATTGTCATCCGTAGTCTGTGGAGGAGAACTTTTCATCAGTACGTTTAATGCTGAGAAATGTGAACAATGTAAAAGTGACACATCTCATGGTACATTACATTTTTTGAATTAGTAAATGAGGATTTGAAGAAATTATGTCATATATCTAGTGGCCCATTATTTGCAATGCAACATTTTTTGCCCTCAAAGAACAATAATTGATTGGGTAAAAAAGGTATTTCCAGTAATTTGCCTATTTCTCTTGTTGGATTACATTGTTTTCTCTTCCTTTCAGCATTATCAGTTTTAATTCCCTTCAGATTCCCCCTGCTGTTGGATAGATCCATCTCTTTGTTGTATTTTGCACATTTTTCTGTGTAATTAAATCCCAATTTCCTTCAGTTTATCTACCTTGAATCAGAAGTTCAACATTTTGGGAAATACAATTATTGGCTCTCTGATTTGAGACTTAAAATAATTTATTGATGCCATTAACTGTAAGGCTTCTGTAAGCAGCTAATTAGCTTATCCTAGCAAACTGGAAACAGGAAATATCCAGCAAGCAGCCTATCTAAAAGCTCACTAATTAACACCTCTTGTAAATACATTAAAAAAACAATCGTTTTATTGGTTGGGGTTAAGTACCAAACCGCTTTATTGGCTCAGAGCAGACTTGGGGAAGTTACTGTGTCTTGCCAAGAAGTTCCTACACTTTGTTTTCCCTAGAGATTAAACAATTAAGATATAAACGTGTTAATTAATTAATTGTGCTGGACAATTTTGTCAGCTGTTTCCACTCTTTGTGCTAAGCTAAGCTAATTAGATAAACTTACAGATATGAGAGCCGAATCGATTATCTTGAGGTAAAATGAAAAACTATTCCTTTAATTTGTCCAGAATCTTCATATAAATCTGGTAGTGCAACTTGACTTACTCTTTGAAGCGTGTCTGTAGCTTGTTCTGTGATTGTTGTTAAAGGTTTTGCAAATGTAAAAGAGTTGACTTTTGGGTCATTTTGGACTTCTCTCCTGTCCGATTCTGCTCTGGTTGTCTCTGCCGGGACGTCCTGTCTCATCCTGAGGCCGAAGAAGGACTTTTCAATCTGAGCTTCTGTATTCCCAGTTGTACATTTTATAAATCTCGGCTCAGTCTCAGTGTTTGTTTTCCTTGGGGTCTCCGTACTTGTCGGTCCGTCTTCCTTCTGTGTGCCTTGATTGAAGACTTCCGTACTTGATGTTGTCTCTTTTATCTCCATGTTTACTGTAGTCGTCTCCGCTTTTGCAGTTTCTCTCTCCATCATTTTGAGTGATGGAGGTGTAGGTATGACTGATTCTTCTGAAGTCACATTTTCCTCTTGTTTAGCATGATTTATGCCCATATTTTCACGAGACGAATTATAAGCCTCTGTGTGTGCATTTCTCTCATCTTGTTCTTTGACCTGTTCCTCAGTATTTACAGAGGAAGACACTGTAGTTACTCTAGCTCTCCTTTCTGCTGGTTTTATATCCATTCTCTCTGTTCTATCCGGCACATACATTTCTAATGAAAACAGGCTTTCTTTCAAGCTCTCTGGATCAATATTAAAGCTCTCCTTTATGACTTTGGTCATGGGTGGGGGGTCATGCAGCAACTTTATGGGTGTTTTTACTGTTTTCCATCCAGTGTCTGTGTTCAGACACTTTGATGGTTCTGTTTGTGTCTCCCTCTCTGCGTCTGGAAGGAATAACATGATTAAGACTTCTTTCCCCGCTTCAGTAAACACTTGTTTGGTATCAACATCGCTATTATCTGTCTTATGTGTAAAGGCTGCCCGGAGGATGTATGCTAATCTTTTCTGGTTTCCATTTGCGTTAGTGTTTGTTTGTGATCGTCCTGTTTCTCTTTCTCCCTCTTGGCGTCGCGACTCTGCTCTGTTTGTGATGATCTCCCCTTTGAAATCCACTTTATTATCATCCTGAGTAGCCTTTATCTTGGACTGCGGTCTATGAATGGATTCTGTCTCCTCTCTGGATACCAACAAGAGTTTCCTCTCAACATAAAATCCATCATCATCATCATACACACTAGATGCAGCTTTTAAAGGATGTTGCTTCAGAGTTCTTTTTTGCAACAAGTTCAAGTTCAAATGTTTATTTTTCTCAATAGTTCTGGCTGCTATTCTCTGTATCTCTAACTGTGATGTATTGGAGCTTTTCATCGCAGAGCTGCCAGAGTGCAGAGCAGCAGCTTGGTGAACGTCACGTTGATGGACTGCAGCTTTTCCGTCGTCCTTCATGTGAACTTTAATGTCCATCGCCCGCCGTGCGCTGTCTTTTAGTCTTTTTTGTGGTTGTGCAATCTGCTCTCTGGATATTTTTTCAATGTTCATTGCTGATCTTGTTCGCCCGGCTTTAAAACAGCAGGAAATAATCAAAGTTGTAGCAACGCAGTATCTCTTTGTCAGCATTTTCTGCATTTGAAAAATGCTGTCGGGTGCCCAGCTCTTGGATTTCTCCAGTAGGAAAGCCTGGAAATGGTGGCCTGAGGCAGCAGAGTGATGATGCAGTGTCCATGAATGAGGGCGATCTTTTATTATGTCCATGGCATTATGGCTGGTTTCACTAATAACATTCAGCGCTGGTAGAGTCGCTGACCTCAGCAGAAATACTGGAACTCTTTTTCCCTTTCCATGAAGGAGAGAAGCGACCTGGAGTGAAAGGAGAGGAAGATAGAGATGGCTATAAAACTGCCACCGAGTCAAATGCATGAGCCGTTAGATTTAAAAAAGACAGCCATTTAAAGTACACTACTCCATTCATGTGAACATTTTTTAGCCCCGCCTGCAGCTTGACATTAGCATAATGTCATTAAGCTAATCCATCATTGACTTTGGTCCAGGCTAACTGACTTAATAAGCTTTTCAACTGGCGCCATCATCAGGTCAAAATTGATGATGGCGCCACAGGTCAAAATTATAGCTCCTCCAACACTCAGGTTTATGACCAAATATCTGCAAAACTAAGGACATTCCCATCAGCCTCAGCTGCACTTCATGTTTAAAGCTAATTAGCAACTGTTAATATGCTATGACAATGACCTAGTAGGGTGACAATGGTGAACATTCAACCAGCTAGCACGTTAACGTTGTTATTGTGAGCGTACCAGCATGCTGACGTTAGCATTTAGCTCAAAGCACTAGCTTCTAGCATGGCTGTGAAATGGTTTCTAAAGCACGGAGTGACATTTTTAAACTTGTAATGGTTCTTTTTTAAGCGCTTTGGTGCGTCTCCTCTGTGTGCAACTTTTTTTTTTAACGGCATGTGGTTCCCTCGGCACACTGCTCAACTACACACACTGTCAACCATGCAGCACTCATTGATATCTGGGTTTAATGGTGGGGAAAGCTCAGAGGGAGTTATTCACATTTCTGCAACTGTTGCAGTCACTCTTTCAGTAACTTTTTCCCTTTAAGTCTGTCGAAACCAGGAGATTTATAAAATGCTTTTCATTCGGAGTAATCTTCTTTCTAAGGTCTCCCAAGTTCTCAAAGGTCTTTTCTGCCCTAAAGCTTGAGAAAGGGAGTTTCAGAGTGTCTCCTTGCTCTCCCAAAAGATATTCTGAACAGGTGCAAAAAACATGCTGCGTGTCAGATATTCTAAATATCAACAGCTGTTTAATTAGCACCAAAATAAACATGGGTGTTTTTGTTTGTGCATTGATCATTTCTATGCTTTTCGTTAGTGTAATTTTGAGGACCCTTTATTGTGACAATCCCACCTGTTATGCTGATAATTCATGCAGCAGAACAGAGAAACTGGTAAGAATAAATAATGTGCTCATGGAAGATGTGCAGTGGCAATAGTTAAAATCATAATTCAGCACCTCAGCAGGGTATGTAACAGGGAAGAAGCCATTTTGTTGATAAAGTTCAGAAATATATAGCATTATAGCTTTTTCATTACTTTTTGAACTAACAATAATACTGACATAAGCATACCAGAGCTGGGATATGATTCCTATGGATTATTCCTGTAAATTCCTGATGAGACAAACTGCATCCGTTATCGTCATGGACCTTGTGTGTCCAGTAAAAGTGGGCGGTCCTCTGTCTGTGCTGCAAGGCAACACACACACACTTTCTCAGGATACACATGCATTGGTGTTCAATTTGGGTCCTTAGTATCTCCAGTCCTAAAGGAGTCATCTGAATCATTCTTCTGCAGAAGCTCCATTGGTAGTAATCCATGATCCAGTCCCCGTCTCCTGGGGGGCTCAGGTCAGAGACAAGCAGGGACACGAGCAGCAGCCACGGCCTCATTGTGCTGAGAATGAGCGCTGGGAAGGCGGCATGAACCCGACAGGAACGCTGTTATCTTTACTGCAGCTTTCTAGTCTCACTTTGAATATGCAAACCATGCTCTATCGCACAATGTGCAGTAATTACAAAGAGGCAACTTTCTATCACTTTCACAAGGGTAGTTTAATTTTCTTCCTCATGAGTTATGTTGCTTTTCACCTCAGATTTCACCCGTTGTTTTTTTTGTATAATGTTCATAAGGACAGTCTAAATACTTGTCCTATCATACCATACTACATTTCGGAGTTAAAGATACGTTAACTGATATTCTTCTTATTGTCTACAAATACCATGAAAACACTTGAAACCAACAATGACTTAATCCCACAAACAAGTATTGTCTCTGAATTCAAAGCCAAATATGTGAATATATATTCCTCTGTGCCATATGTCTCCATTGTTGTCCCAATACTAGATACTAGGTCTTCCTTCATTAAAATGAACATGGGAACTTTATTTTGTTTTGAGCCGATCCTGCGTACACGGAAGGGAAATATTTACATTTTCTATGCCTCTGCATTATTCTTGTGAACAGGATATATCTCAGGAAGGCTTGGAGAGAATTTTCTCAAATTTTGCACAAACATCCTCACGGATTAGAATTTGTTTGAACAAATCAATGACAATGACAAAAACACCAGATATTAATATACTTTTAATGTCTCTTCACTGACAAAAATGCTGGTCGCTAGATGTAAAAGACACCACCTTGGCCCTGCTCTTTTAAAGCAGGTGCGCATATATACAGTTTATATTGCCCTACCCTAAATGTGTTAAAGGTTTTTGCATGTTATCAGATTTTGTCCATAAAACACACACTGTTGAGGTCAGGAATACAGCCACAGTGAATTATTGTCACCTTGCCTTCGGTGAAGTAGCAGGTAAGAATTAAGTCTTCTTTTTATCCAAACTAGACAGGAAGAAATGAGTAAAATGATAGCTAAACTTGTTTTGTTAACTAATCTGGATTAGGTACAAATTAGTTCATGTGTCTCCTTGAATGTAGAGAAGAAAGAACTTTGTGCTCTCAGAAAGCATGTACATTTTGAACGGCTCACACAAAACTAAAAGAACAAGTAGATTTATTAACAACGGAAACTGTGGCAACATTATAGCCAATGTCTTTCTATTCCCATTGATGTACTGTATAAATCTATCAAATGTCAGAGTGGATGGGGTTATGTGCATAATGAAAAACTAAACCGATGATGTCACATTGAACTCTAAAGACAGTCATGGCTGTAAAATAATAAAATTCAAATGTTTTATTTGGTTGCATGCAGGTAAAATGAAGGTTGGAAAATGAATGCTTAGTAGCTGCTAAAAGGCTAGGGTGTAATGAAGAATGGTGATTAGAGAGAAAAATAGGAATTAGAAGTATGAAATATGAAAGATACAAAGCTTAAAGTTTAAGTGATAAAGCATTAAAATCTGGGAGTAAAGTGTAAATTGGCCTGCTGGTATTTTTTAGTACATAAAATTGTTATATGTCCATAAATATATTTTTTTTCTTACAGCCTAAAGCTAAAACCTGCAGATCTGACCCGTCGTAGAAGTCACAACAGACGTCACGCAATGGGAAACCTCGTCAACACTGCGTGCCAGATGAGCAACTACAGCAAAAGGAATGTTCGAGTGTTCGTCACGGAGAAGGCCGTGGAGCTCGACACCTTCATCGCCTCCCAGTCCGGAGGCCAGGACAAGATCTCGTCCGTGCTCCCTGGAGACAAGAAGTTCATCTTCAGGAAAGACGTCCAAGGCGTCCGCGTGCTGGCCTCTCAGACCCAGCAAGTGCCCTGGGAGGCTGATCGCTTTCTGTCCGTCTTCGTGGAGGATGAGGACGATGAAAACATCTGTTTCAAGCAAATCATGCACAACATGGCTCTGAGTGCTCCGATTACCGTGCTGCTTTATGATGTGTAGATGAACATCTTTGTTCATGTGTTCACCACTCTCTGTGCTGCTGTCACAAGCAAGTCTAAATAAAGTTCTTAATCTAACCATACATTGAGTGTTTTATGGAATTCTGTTAACATGACATAAATATCTTGATGCCTTCCCAGCTTCACGGACCTCCTGCCTCTCTTTTTGTCATTACGAGGTGAAATCAGGTTACACGTGTCGTTTGGCGTCTCTCTCGTTGCGTGACTGGCCCTCTGTGATCATCTGCTTCGGTCTGGGTCTCAGGATTGTTGCTAAACAGTGGAGGCTTTTATTCCTGCTGGAGGTCTGTGCAATATTAGATGACATGCAAAGAAGGTCCCTCTCACACACATGGTTGTTTTGAAAAAGAAAAAATATTGAAATAAATCATAGTACCTTGCAAAAACAATGCATGTGACCCAGCGTGTTGTATCTGCATGAGAGGAAGTGATATAACACATGCTTGTGGTGGCTCATGTTTATTACAAGTCATCAATGAAACATTGTCAAGGTGGGAGAAAGCAAACCAAATCTCACTTTAAAATGGTGGAGTTTTATATGATTGAATGCATAATAATATTTTTTTAAAAGCTTGACATCCCCAGATCTCTTTCTTAAATTCTGTGCTACATATAAATATGCCTTACAAATACTTTTATGTTACAGTCAGGCTACTTTGTGATAAATTTCCAGATCCAGAGTCCGTGGCAAATCAACATGACCAAGCAAAAAAGCGAGTTATGTTGTGAAAGCTTTTTTTGTGTGTAATTGTTACAGTTTTCTTTGTCACAAGCCTCCAACAAACCAGACCTCATCCAACTTAAACCATTCCTCCCCTAACCACAAGACTTATTCAACATCACAAACACTTCCTGACGCAGGCTCCGAAGATGATCTGTTGTGTCTGAATGGACGTGAGATCAAATGCGGAACAACGGGAGGTTTGATGGTATGGTTTTGGTTTGAGAGGGACCAATCTTAAGGTACAAAGAGAGTAAAGAAACAGGATGAATATTAAGGAGAGAGACTCACGACATGGACAGTTTGTTTTTTAAAAGCTAGTTTCAGAGGAAGGACATGTAATTGTAAAAAAATGTTTTAGATATTGTTCTTTGTTTATTGAGCAGTGGTTGAATAAGTAAGTACAACTACGCAAGTACTGTACTTAAGAACAATTTTCAGGTACTTACTTTACTTTCATTTCACTCGTCTTCATACTTCTACTTCACTTCAATCCAGAGGTAAATATCACTCTTTTTACTGCATATCCTTTAGTTACTAGTTACTAATTCAGGCTTAAACTACTACTCTACTAAATCTACTAAAATCTAATTATTTTCAAGTTATTTTAGTCTGTAATTGACACAATTACCATATTGAAGTATTTTCTGAAATCATCATTCATTTTTCACAATTGTAAAGCATTATTCATTATTGTAAAATGTTTCATGAAAGGCTGCATGCAATACTCTAACTGAACTAACAGATATTTTTTACGAAAAAGTGTTTTTATTTAGTTAGGCCAGAATTGTCATTATAAGATTGGAGATTTTGTATTGTTAGAGATTAACCTCAACTAAATAAAATGCAACTGAACACATCAGTAACAATAATCTAGTAATATCATATGTATTTGACACTATGTAGAAGGCTTTTCTTCAGTATTTTTGCTTTTGCTACTTCTTTATTATAATTTCACTGTGATTAATGGCTTAATTTAATATTTTCTACTCATGACAGTACATTGTGTGCTGCTTATTCATCGTGCTCACCTCCCTCCTGAACTCACAGATATGAGTCCGTCTGTGTTTTTCTGGGTCACCTACGTGCCGTGTCTGTGTTTGGGCCTGCTCTGTCTGCTCTTTGTGAGCTTCTGGAGCTCACACTGGCACGGTGGCTTCTCCTGGGACGGCTCAGCTCTGCAGTTCAACTGGCATCCTGTCCTCATGGTGGCTGGACTGGTGGTTCTGTATGGCAATGGTGAGTTAATGCACCGTAGTAATGAGGTTGTTGTTGTTGTTGTTGTTTTTTAAGACAATGCAGTAGGTATACACTTGGTTCAAACACATTGTACTAAAACAATTCTGAATGAAAGAGAGTTCCAGCAGTTGATCTTCATTAAGTTAAATTATTATATAAGTCGTCTCAGCTTAAATTATTTTTCACTGCGGCTGACTGAGCTCGGAGGTATTTTCTCTCAGTAAAACTGATTAAAGCTGGTGGATTTTGTTATTAATTTAGTTTTGCATAATAATACCCAGAAAACTTAAATAAATCTATGCATAAATTGAACTCGTGAAACTCTTCACTTGAGTGCATCAACTAAATGATTAAAACATAACATGTAAGTGAAAATAACTGTTAATAAATGCACCGTTTACATCATTTATTTCTGGACTCTGTGTGTGCAGCGGTTCTTGTGTTTCGCATGCCGTTCACCTGGAAGCAGAAGAAGAACACCTGGAAGCTGGTGCACGCCGGCCTGATGCTCCTGGCTCTGCTCCTGTCCGTCCTGGGCCTGTGTGCCGTGTTCGACTACCACAGATCCTTACAAATCCCCGACATGTACTCTCTGCACAGCTGGGTGGGCATCTGTACTGTGATCATGTTTGCATTCCAGGTAAGGATTAAAGGGAATGAGTTATACTAAATCTACTAGAGGAAACTGTGAGAAAACGCTAAGAATTACCTTTTTTTGTCATTTCTGCTTCTAGTGGGTTCTTGGTCTGGCCGGCTTCTTGCTTCCTTGTTCTCCGCTGCCGTTCCGCAGCAACCTGAAACCCGTCCACATCTGGATGGGTAAAGCCATCTTGATCCTCAGTCTGACCTCTTGCATCAGTGGTATCACCGAGAACCTGTTCTTTTCTCTGTAAGTGCTCAGATATCCAGCAGATGGCGACACAATGTCTTCTTTTTTTCAACAGGAAACAGCCAAAACCACATGCAATCTTACATTAACATTAACAAAAGCATGACACAGGAGTATTATAAATCAATATGCCAATAAAGAACATGAACCATATAAGAAATCTAACTTGTTAACTTAATTTCTCCATCTGCTGTAGAGATGGAGTCAGTGGTGAACCTTACAGCTCACTGCCTGCAGAGGCAAAGTTTGCAAACTCCCTGGGGATCCTCATTGTGGCCTTTGTTTTGGTCGTCTTTGGCATCCTGTCCAAAAACAGCTGGCAGCGGCCGGAATCAGAAAATGAAAGTATTCCTGTGAGTATGGATGACATAACAGGGATCATATTATTGTCCTGAATTACATGTTGACATATGGCACATTTAATAAGTTGCTGGAACAAAGCTAACATGTCACTGGGATAGAATGTCTTGTTTTGTTCTGCCAATATTCAGTTATATTAGTTGTGCTTCCAGTTTTCATAATTGGTTCATTCTGTATCTGTGCTTTAACACTCTGAGTGAGATAATAATCTAAACATAATTTTAATTACAGCTTCTACTCAGTGAAAACAGCACATGAAAACAC
Source organism: Anoplopoma fimbria (assembly GCF_027596085.1). Taxonomy (NCBI): domain Eukaryota; kingdom Metazoa; phylum Chordata; class Actinopteri; order Perciformes; family Anoplopomatidae; genus Anoplopoma; species Anoplopoma fimbria. The sequence continues at coordinate 4,131,347 of NC_072462.1, read as the reverse complement.
TGCAGGAAGACATCCATGTGCCATGGAGAACACACAGTATGCAGGTTTTCATTCCAACAAGACGAAAACATTGTATTTCCATGATTAACATGCTTACAAAGGCAAAAGGAAAAAGAAAATGTTGTTTAATAATTGATTTATGACTTTCAATATTGTTTTAATGTTGTTTGAAGTTTTCTTGAAAGTACCAGTATTCCCAGAATCCTTGTAGTTTGCAGTATTCAAGGTAGAACGATTTAAAAATATACATATTTCATAGATTATTTGTTCTTCTTTATAACTAATTCATGATGACCTATGTTACTAATTTAGTGAATCTTTATTTTCTCTTATACAGAGCTGAGTTAAGTTGAATTAAGACAGAAATGCATGTTCAGTACCTTTGTGACAGCTTTACAAAAATGCTTGTATGTCTAATGTTCACACTCTACCTTATGATTTGTTTGAGAGGTTGAAACAATATGAAATGAAAAATGGGAATTGAATAAACTGAAGAGTAATAACCACATGAGGGAATTTCAAGGTGCAATTCATTTGGTTTGGTCAACACCTTCTTCTTCTTCTTCTTCTTCTTCTTCTTCTTCTTCTTCTTCTTCTTCTTCTTCTTCTTCTTCTTCTTCTTTCATTTTAATCTTGTTCAGGAGATTCTTCAGCAGCTCATTCAACGAAACAAAAAATACAAGCGCCAAAATTAATAAATAACAAACCTCTGAAAAGTATGAAGCTACAAAAAGCATTAAAAGAAGTAATACACAAAGACTTTACTGGTAACTCTGAATTAATTTGGTAATATAGTTATTGTGGTATGGTATTAACAATGTAAAAATGTTTAGGAGACTCAGCAGTGTATTTTCAGAAGTCACTTATGTAACTAAACTGAGCGTTGTTATGTCCGAATGTATTACAGGCCCAGACCACTAGAGGTCAACACAGCACAGCAGTAACTCATCAGTATATAGTAGGGACATGATAGTTTGTCTTCAATCTCCTTAGGTTTAGGCAATAAAGCCAATTGGTTTGTTTAAGGAAAATATCAAAGTTTGGATTAATATTTACTGTTTCTGTCAAAACTTCTCAGATTTGCATGAAGTAGATTCATATTGGGGTATGAAGTGCAAAACAGTATGCAGTTAGAAATAAAAGTCCAACAATAATGAAGATGTTAGATAATATGCATAGGAAATAGCAGTATTTTCCCCTCACTGGACAACCAACATCTTTTATTCTGGCCACTTTCTCTGTTGTAATAAATAATATAAATGGTGTAAATGTGTCTGTTGTGGAACTTTCTCTAAACACAAATATATGTGGAGAAAGAAAAAAAGAAAAAACAATAAATAAATTAAAATTCTCTCCAGAGCCTTCATATCTCGTTGCTTTATATTGATATTGTAAATAAATTCATTTATTGAGCACTAATTTGAAAAGAAAAAACGCAGTTCTGTGTCTCTGATTGAACCGATTCAAGGAAAATATCAAAGTTTGGATTAATATTTACTGTTTCTGTCAAAACTTCTCAGATTTGCATGAAGTAGAAACATCTTTTAGTCTAGCCACTTTCTTTGTTGTAATAAATAACAAATAATATAAATGGTGTAAATGTGTCTGTTGTGGAGAAAGAAGAGATGTGGAGAAAGAAAAAAAGAAATTAAAATTCTCTCCAGAGCCTTCATATCTCGTTGTTCTGTGTCTCTGTTTGAACCGATTCAAGGAAAATATCAAGTCTGGCCACTTTCTATGTTGTAATAAATAATATAAATAATATAAATGGTGTAAATGTGTCTGTTGTGGAGAAAGAAGAGATGTGGAGAAAGAAAAAAATAAATTAAAATGATCTCCAGAGCCTTCATATCTCCTTGCTTTATATTGATATTGTAAATAAATTAATAAAAAATAAAAAAAAAGATTCACAATGGAGTTAAAAATAAAAGTCCAACAATAGTGAGGTGGGTTAGTTAATATGCATAAATAACAATATTTCTTTTATTCTGGCCACTTTCTTTTTTGTAATAAATAACATAAATGGTGTAAATGTGTCTGTTGTGGAGAAAGAAGAGATGTGGAGAAAGAAAATAGGAAAAAACAATAAATAAATTAAAATTCTCTCCAGAGCCATCATATCTCGTTGCTTTATATTGATATTAAAAATAAATACATTTATTGACCTCTAATTTGGGTTAGTTAATATGCATAAATAACAATATTTTTTTATTCTGGCCACTTTCTTTTTTGTAATAAATAACATAAATGGTGTAAATGTGTCTGTTGTGGAGAAATAAGAGATGTGGAGAAAGAAAAAATAAATTAAAATAATCTCCAGAGCCTTCATATCTCCTTGCTTTATATTGATATTGTAAATAAATTAATTAAAAAAATGATTCACAATGGAGTTCAACAATAGTGAGGTGGGTTAGTTAATATGCATAAATAACAATATTTTCCCCTCACTGGACAACAGACAGCTTTTATTCTGGCCACTTTCTTTGTTGTAATAAATAATAAATAACATAAATGGTGTAAATGTGTCTGTTGTGGAGAAAGAAGAGATGTATAATAAATAAATTAAAATTCTTTCCAGAGCCGTCATATCTCCTTTCTTTATATTGATATTGTAAATAAATTAATAAAAAAAATAAAAATAAATGTATGAACCGATTTCCACCTATATCTTCTTATTCAAACTACTTCCTGTAGCCGTCTACGTGGATCACGTAACCCCCCCTCCTCCTCCCTCCCACCCGGAGCGTTTTTTCAACTTCCGGTGACGCGACTGTCTCTTTCTACGGCTCTGCGCGTCGCCAGTCTGCCAGCCTGGTGTGTCTGAAGAGAGAGAAAAAAACCCGGATGTAAGTGCTGCTCCAGGCCCGTGACAGACCGACACCGACAGACAGAGAGTCTCCACTTCACTCGGACACCTTTGGCCAGGTAGAGAACGGGTAAACGTCATTTGCAATATATATATATACAAACATAAAAACCCATTTTATATGTGTCAAAGGCAGCGTGACGTCAGCGCGTTCACGAGGTTTCTTTATCCGCAGTACGAGCAAGATGGAGTGCGAGTGGAAGCCCGACGAGCAGGGTCTCCAGCAGATCCTGCAGCTGCTGAAGGAGTCCCAGTCCCCCGACACGTCCACGCAGAGATCCGTCCAGCAAGTATCCTTTTTTCCTTTTGTGTGTGTTGTGTGTGTTGCAACGAGCCCTGGTGACGTCAGCAGAGAGCACGTCGTCGTCTCGTGCATGAGTTGCTCGTGCATTAATGGGATTTTGAGATTGATGTGTTTTTTTTGCAAGTCTGAAATCCTGCATTGTGCAAAAAAAAACAGCAGTCACTCACAATCTTTTTTTGTTTTTAGCTTATAGAAGAATATGCAATTCATTTTGATATTCGTGCATATCACACTTGTGTTTTATGTATAATTCTACATACAAAAAGTAACAATTATGTAATGTTTTTTTTTATTAATGATGAGGTCATGATGCATGCAAGATTCAAAATATATGTCAGGCTGTTACACTAAATCATAAATGCACAAGGGTCCAATTCTCTAGTTGCAGGACAATAGGGGGAAAAAAGACATTACATGCATGCAAGATTCAAAAGAAATGTCAGGCTGTTACACTAAATCATAAATGCACAAGGGTCCAAAAATGTGCAATTCTCTAGTTGCAAGAAAAAAAAAAACCCAGCTGTCACTCACAATCTAACACTGTTTTTTTTGTTTTTTTTCAGCTTATAGAAAAATATGCAATTCATTTTGATATTCATGCATATCACACAAGATTCAAAATATATGTCAGGCTGTTACACTAAATCATAAATGCACAAGGGTTCAATTCTCTAGTTGCAGGACAATAGGGGGAAAAAGACATTACATTACATTATTACATTACAGTCATTTAGCAGACGCTTTTATCCACAGCGACTTACAATAAGTGTATTCAACATAGGTATTCAAGAGAACTACTAGTCACCAGAAGTCATAAGTGCATCTCCTTTCTTAAACAAGCATCTAAAAGCATAAACCAGCTACAAAGTCTGAAAGTCTGAAATCCTGCATTGTGCACAAAAAAAAACCCCCAGCTGTCACTCACAATCTAACACTGTTTTGTTTTTTTGTTTTTTTAGCTTATAGAAGAATATGCAATTCATTTTGATATTCATGCATATTGTGTTTTATGTATAATTCTACATAAAAAAAAGTAACAATTATGTAATGATGAGGTCATGATGCATGCAAGATTCAAAAGAAATGTCAGGCTGTTACACTAAATAATGCCTGCTTTTCATAAATGCACAAGGGTCCAAAAATGTGCAATTCTCTAGTTGCAGGACAATAGGGGGAAAAAAGACATTTGAGTCTATTCAATAATAATAGTTACATTACATTACAGTCATTTAGTTGATATCTGATTCAGATACATCCTCTGACAAACCTGATTTACTGAGCATCAAACACGAATGAGAAACCTGGATGCTGCTCCATTCTTTTTACACTTGCTATGTCACATTTGAGAGCGCATTTGTCCACTCTTAAAGCTAAAATATATCTACATTACATTACAGTCATTTAGCAGACGCTTTTATCCAAAGCGACTTACAATAAGTGTATTCAACATAGGTATTCAAGAGAACTACTAGTCCATCCAAGTGCATTTCCTTTCTTAAACAAGCATCTAAAAGCATAAACCAGCTGCAAAGTCTGAAAGTCTGAAATCCTGCATTGTGCACAAAATAAAACCCCCAGCTGTCACTCACAATCTAACACTGTTTTTTTTTCAGCTTATAGAAAAATATGCAATTCATTTTGATATTCATGCATATCACCAAAAAAAGTAACAATTATGTCATGTTTTTTTTTTATTAATGATGAGGTCATGATGCATGCAAGATTCAAAATATATGTCAGGCTGTTACACTAAATAATGCCTGCTTTTCATAAATGCACAAGGGTCCAAAAATGTGCAATTCTCTTGTTGCAGGACAATGGGGGGAAAAAAAGACATTTGAGTCTATTCAATAATAATAGTTGATATCTGATTCAGATACATCCTCTGACAAACCTGATTTACTGAGCATCAAACACGAATGAGAAACCTGGATGCTGCTCCATTCTTTTTACACTTGCTATGTCACATTTGAGAGCGCATTTGTCCACTCTTAAAGCTAAAATATATCTACCTTACATTACATTACATTACAGTCATTTAGCAGACGCTTTTATCCAAAGCGACTTACAATAAGTGTATTCAACATAGGTATTCAAGAGAACTACTAGTCACCAGAAGTCATAAGTGCATCTCCTTTCTTAAACAAGCATCTAAAAGCATAAACCAGAGCAAAAGTACAGTGCAGAAACAAACTAATACGAATACAAGAAGTGCAACAAACTAATAAGATTACAATAAGTGCTAAGTGGAAGGCTCAGGGTAGTACTTCTTGAAGAGGTGAGTTTTCAGCCTGCGCCGAAAGAGACATTTGGGTCTATTCAAATAATAGGTTATAGTTGATATCTGATTCATATAAATCCTCTGACAAACCTGATTTACTGAGCATCAGTAAATCAGGTTTGCAATAAAAATACACTGTGCAATTATAGTTATAATAGTTTTCTGTCTGTATTTATAATATTTCAGTTATTGTGGATTCTTTACTGTTTTTATTGCTTATTTATAATACTTGTTTTTTTATCTTGTTTTTCTTTTACTATGTCTCTTGTTTTGCACTATAACCTATGCTGCTGTAATCCTGTAAATTTCCCCGCTGCGGGACTAATAAAGGATTATCTTATTTTATCTTATCTTAAACACAAATGAGAAACCTGGATGCAACTCCATTCTTTTTCACATTTGAGAGAGCATTTGTCCACTCTTAAAACTAAAATATATCTAAAGAGCTATGTGGAAGATGTGCTTGTATCTATCTAACATTTATATAAATAATAATAATAATAAATCTGCACTGTCTGCACGCTGATCTTAAATGATTTGCTTATGTAACGCTTCATATGCGGCGCATCATTAACTCATAGACAACCCGCTGTTCTAGCCCTAAATACGCCATCTGTCTGAGTACTTACAGTGTTCTGTCCCGTCGTATGACATATTTATGACCCCCCCCTTTACAGCCATACACCCTGTCCCCTCACACACACACACACACACACACATACACACAGCATTATACTACTACATTGCACCACCACATGAACTTCTGCCTTTTCTACATATCTTCAGGTGAAAATAATCAGTTTTTTACCATTATTACCATGTTATAGATTGCAGTGCTCCTAACCTTTAAACATGCCATACATACATTTAGCAACTTGTCTTCCTCAACCACTTTTCCCCAGAGACTTGAGCAGCTCAACCAGTATCCAGACTTTAACAACTATTTGATATTTGTTCTGACAAAGTTAAAATCAGAAGGTAAGCGCTCTGTCTGTCTGTTTCTATGTCTTGTTCTGTTGCACTCTCTGTACTGTGTTCCTGGATCATCCGATTGTACTGGACGGAGTGAACGTCAGACATGTCACTTTCATGTAACTGCTGAGAGACAGGTCTGTTTGGCCGTGACTCGGGTGACCCGATGGCATCTTTGCCACAGAGATGATGTGGCACTCTGAATATGGGTCACTCTAATTTTAAACCTAATTCCTGGCACCACTCAACTCTTGGCTTGACTGCTTTGCACGGTAGATGAACGAAATGTTAAGTGGTGTTAAGACAGTCTAGGATGCCGTTGCACTACTGCTCTTAGTACAAATGCAACAAGACACAAATGTTTAGAAATGAGTTCAATAATAAGTCCAGTTAGTTACCAATTTACACAATTTTCTTAATTGTCTTTTCTCCACCCCGTCCCCCAAGATGAACCCACGCGGTCCCTGAGTGGGCTGATACTGAAGAACAATGTGAAAGCCCACTATCAGAACTTCCCTAATGGCGTGTCTGATTTCATCAAGAGCGAGTGCCTCCAAAACATCGGAGACTCCTCTCCCCTCATCCGGGCCACCGTAGGTAAGTGGAATGTAATCGCTTTATAAGATTCTGCAATAATTGATCACTCGTCGTTTCTGGGGTGTTCCTATCTACAAAGGAAAAATATCCAGTTTTTCCGGGATGTAGCTTGCAGTATCTGTCCATTGTAGTTATCTGTATATTTGTTTATTTGCTGACACAACACACTGTCACATTGATGCTACAGCTGCGTACATCAATTATTGGGGCAATGTCAATTATTTGCAGTAGATATAGACACAGCAGGGTAATGGATTGTGAGCATACCTTTTAAATATATTACTTATTAGTCATAAATACTTAATTACTTCCGGCTGATATTGAACAGATATTGATATCCTGACGTACATGTAACTTGAGATTGAGTTTCCTTTATATATATATTAGATGTTATTTCATTATTTTTGTAGGACAGGAATAGAAATGTTGCGTCATGTGTATCATTCCTTATTAGAGCAGGCCCCTGAACACAACACCTCTTTCATGAATATATGCTAAACAGCCTTATTAGCACGGAGAGCAGAACTCATCAGCATGTTTGAGGCCAGCTTTTGATGTCTCAGCTCTCAGTCACGTACGACACATTTACAGATGAATCACGGTTGTTTTCAATCGTCTCCGTTTGATTAACGATGCAGAAACAAGCTGACATCTCCACATGTTTACACATGACCTGTACTTGTGACTTATTAACTGAATGTGTATTTATATGGAACGTATCGACACAAATGGATTAGAAACGCGTATTGTGTGTAATGATTCTTGCTTATGTTATTGGATTTGGTTTTATCACAAAGTTTACGTTTATTTAGACCCCCATTACCTACAGTATTTAAACAGTAGCTGCTCTTTCCTTGTATTTCAGACAATAATTAAACAACAGTAAATACATCAATGCACATACAACATTTCTACTCACAATGGGACTCAATACATTACCCCACCACTGAGGTACACAACAACCAATATCAACTCAAAGCTCGGCTAATATTCTAATATATAGCTCTATATAAAGATTTCATCTCTAACAAAATAAAAAAATATATATTATTGAGCAACTCATTACTAAATTACAATTTAAGTGGAATTGATGGCTCTCTACATCCATATCACATCTACCCATTTCCTTGTGTAAACAAATACAATCTTAACTTTTGCTTAAAACATTAGTCCATTTGGCCAATGCTTAATAATGAGTGTTTACAGTATGAAACTCATTCTACACGGCGGCAACAGAAAAGGACCCTCTGATTACTGCTAAGTGGAACTATGATATCTGTCTGATGAAAACCGATAGTTTAGTAAGCAGTGCCTGTGCGTTGTTAGTAGTTCTGTAACACCAGTGTAACCAGTAGTTCATCCTTCCTGCTACAGGTATCCTCATCACCACCATCGCCTCCAAGGGAGAGCTACAAAACTGGCCGGGGCTTTTACCTAAACTCTGCCTGCTGTTGGATTCTGAGGACTACAACACGTGTGAGGTGAGGATAAACACTGGGAGATATAGGTCGGGTCTTATGATTGTGGTAAATTGATTGTCAGGGCCGACTTCATATCGTATCTTTTAATCATATCGTAAAAGATGTCCCCCATACAGATGTTAGTGTTGTCTATATTGTAGAAAAGATCATGAAAATCTTTTTTTACAAGGTTACATGCAAAGAGAGGGACGTATGAGCAAATGGCAACAATGAAACTGAGAGAAACCACCTGCATAAATAAGAGATATTAGATCATATTTATTATTAATTTGACAACAACAGTTAGCATTCAATATGGACACATTCATTTATTCTCTTTCCACTCTACAGGGAACTGTCAGGATTTGTCCACATACTAAAATTAAACATGTCTGATATGCTATGATTCCCCCGCAGGCAGCTTAATCTGCAAACATTGGACCTAAATCATGAAATACAGCAAAGCCAGGATCTATATGGCAGTATATTTTAGAGATAACCGTCAATATTTGGATATTATGGTGATATAGTTGTTTGTATCATTTGGTTTCTTAAATATTACTTAGTTCTTTTTGTCATAACTGTGTGTGAGAGAGAGAGATTAAGTTAATGCACATTGGTGGTCGTGTGGTAAGGAGCACTTATGGCTATAAGCAGGCCTGTCTGTTTGTTTGTTTATCTATTTATTGTGGAAAGGGAATAGAGCTGGGTCGGCTATAAAGCAGCATCTGGATCACATCCTGCTGGCCAGATGAGCTCAAGGCAGTCTCACAGCTGGAGCTGCAGCCACCACTGCAGATTATTCAACATGGAATCATTTATTCTCTTTCTATCCTTTTTGACCAGAGAACCATTATGACCCCATTTTCTGACTTGGTGCACATCATCACCCAGATAGCTTTCATATCAGCAGCAAACAATGCAGCGTGGCTTTTGTTTTATACTGCATGTTGTTTTTCTCTTTAGTCCATTATGTTCCAATTCTTTGCATTTTGCAATATATCTCTGCTTTTTATCACTTCTTGATTGCATCACGCAGAAGTGCTTTATGCTCTGCGTCTTTTGATCATATCAGCTTCTGTAACTGCGTTGAAATGTTGGATAAATGCACCAGTGCAACAACTAGAATCACCATACAGTAGCTTGTTGTGGATGTTGGATCATTTGATGGGCGTAATGGTGCCGCACCCATACTTCGGCTCGCATAAACACTCATGGTCATTAATATGCTGTCAGCTGCATGTGCCTGTGACATCAGCCACTATAGGGAAAGCGGATTCATTACATCGGAGACCACAAACAAATTAGGCGACACGTTAAACTGCCATCGTTGAAGGGCAGGAAATGGATCCCGGCAGGATCTCTCCTCCCTTCCAGCAGGAATATATTTCACTGTACTGTCTGAAATTTAAGGAAGAGATGTGTCAGGAAAAAAAAAATGGCTCTCCTTGTGGCACCACGGACGGCCTCTCTTTATAAAGCTCATTCAGAAGCTGAGATTTAGGTCAGCTATTTACCGCAGAGGATCTTGAAGTGTATGTGTGTGTGTACAAGGCTTAAAGCTGAGCAGCGACCGAATGTAGAAGCTCCTCATAAGGCTCACTATGATTGTGGAAAGCAGCTTGGAGGCTGGAAAGCTTCTTAATGTCTGATCTTGTTGGTTAAGTTGGTGCTGGATGGAAAAAAAGGCTCTTCTAATCTTTTTGATTAAAGGTGCAAAATATATTTAAAAGGTTGCAGTCTGTTTGTTTTTAACTGTTCTGTCATGATGCTAGGTAAGCAAAGGTATTTTTGCTGTGCCATTGATCTTTTCCATGCTGCTTCTATCAAGTGTTTTTTAAGTACTTTAACGGCTTACAGAGCCATCAGTGTGGCTATATACTGGAGTAATGGATGTGTTGAATGTTCCAAGTAATGTTAATGGAAACAATGATACTTAGGAATGGATTTAAACGTGTATAAGAAGAGAGGTTTTTAGATTTAAAGCGTCAATATAAATCAGCTAATGCCACACCAGACAGGTATTTTGTGAAGTTGAGCTTGTTTTATAATGTAAGAAGTGGACAATGTTACACTTAGAATACATGGAGCTACAATCATATCACTTAAGGTCATATTTTTTATAAGGAAAAGCTCGTGTTTCACTACAGTGAAACTGCAACCTTGTGACATTTGTGTCATGTGGAACATGGAGCTACTCTCACAGGCTGCCCCTTGATTAACTGTGGTTGTAACGCTTTGTACCGATTAAATGAACAGAGTTTATGCCAGTTGTTGTGGAAAATTAGTGAAAGCTTATTCTTCTTATACATATTTTAATCAGAGAAGTTCAAAGGTATGTCGGAGTCTGCAGATGTGCAAAAACCAGGATGGACACATCGTTGACGTCCACTCAGACCATGTAAATGTACCAGAGGCAGCAAATAACCGATGCGTGCCAAATACATTTTTTAAGGTGCTGACTGTTGCCATAGAGTCCCCTTAATAATCCACACCATTACTGCCTCCCACACGTTGAGATCTATTTTGGGAATATGTGTGGCGGCTGCCAGTGTACGGTTTCAGAACATCGTGCACTTTGTAGTCCAAGCGACGGGAAACGAGTGGCTGCATGTCGGCCTCTGGGCCATTTGATCAATAGAACGTGTCCTCTGTGCTGTGCATTCACGGTGCATGTATCCAAGACGACCCTCATCAATCCGCTACAGACTCATCCTCACTACGAGAGGACAACAGCCTCACAATGACTTCATGTCTGCTAATGGACTAATGGAGCTTTTTTCTTTATCAGGGGTTTGCTCGTGGTGGGAATTTCTGTACAGTCTAGACATGCTCTTTATGAAAAGTGCCCTGAGATAACTTCTGTTGTTATTTGCTGTTATACAAATATAATTGAATTGATGTTGGGAGGAAATAGAGAGTTGGATACACGGTATAATTGGGGCGTGTTTGCTGTTCATTTTTAGTAATGTGTTGTCTTTATTCTGGGTAAGGGTGTTTATTTTTGGCATTATTGGGAGAAAAGTCAATACTAACATTTCAGCGTTTTGTAATTCAGGTTGTAAGCCAGGGCAGGCAGCCAGACAGAAGTGAAAAACACAGCCCTCCTCCGTCAGCTCTCCACTCTGTGTCCTCAGCCCTCACCACCAGACGAGCACGGGCCTATGCACACGCTTCATACAGTCACATGTACTAGTCGTCCATTGCACACATCATCCTTCATACAGTAACCTGCAGAGTATTAGTCTTTCATTCCAAACATAATCCTAATCGTAAGAGTGGAGTTATATATGCTGACTTGTTGTAAAACCATAATGCTTTTGGTAACATTTTCTCTCGATCTCTGAAACGCTTCTCCCATATTGTAGCTGGTTAGAGCCTAGAATCACAGTGTATCATCTCAAAAGGGCTTTACAGACCCACAAGTTTGCATAGAAAAAAAGGCATCAATTCTCATAGAATTTCCCTTTTTCTGAAATGACCTGTGATTGGCCAAAGTCACCCGTCAAGGGCTAGAAAGCCTGAAAACAGAGCCAAGAGGAGGTGCAGAAGTCTAGTTTTCTCTCAGACTGCCTTAATTACAATTGACTGAAAGATAATTGTTCAATTTTTGCCCAGTCACTCGTAAAATAAACTGTCTACCCCAGCTTTGAGTTGGGGTATTTCTTCTTTATATAATAATAATAAAACATTTTCAATATATTTTTTTATATATATATATATATATTATATTATATATTATATTATATTATATTATATTATATTATATATATTATATATATATATATATATATATATATATATATATATATATATATATATATATATATATATATATATATATATATATAACAAAGTGCATGTATTTCTGTAAATTAGAAAATAAAATCAACCCCAGCTCTTCTCCATGGTAACAGCAGTTACAGCTGTACCGTAGGTCCTGTCTTGTTTATGGTTGCGGAGCTGCAGTTGTAGGAGGAGCCCCCTGTGGCAGCAAACTGTACCCCTCTCTACGTGCTCTATAAAAGGACAGGAGCAGGTGTGTTGGATGCCGGGTGTAACGTTGGTGGATGGCTTTATATATAGGTCTGCCTGTGAGCAGTTTAACTGTTGTGATTAATGGCAGCTGGAGGGCAGTTGCGAGATTGTTGTGAGGATGAAGTCGATCCTCCGGCGAACAAATGATCATATATTAACTTGCTTTGTCACCTCAGTGCTCGTTTGTTCTGTGACATTCTTCACATTTCCAGAGCTGGAGGAGAAGGAGCTGTTTAGTTGTTTAAATGCATGCTTCTCTGTTCCCTGGCTTGCTGTCATCTGCGTGACTTACATTCTCGCATTTAATGAGCGTCCAAAGCAGGACTCGAAGGGAGGATTACATTTTAGACGCTTCAGCATCAGTGAAATTCCATTTCTTTGCCCTTCTCTGTTGACACACGGGCACAGAAACACCCACATCACATTTTGACTTCATTGCGAGGGGCCTTGTGTCCGGTTCCGTACATATTCACACGTTATGAGTTATAATTGAGCTGCATTTATGGTTTATTACAGTTTTTCCAGAGCCCAAATCTAATGCTGCAAGATTCATTCATTAATTTAACAAAACAAAACTTAACTATTTTAGCATTCTGCTTTGCTGAATAAACTGAAGAATTTAAAGATGATTCTGTGTTTACATCAAAAATGCACCACAGGAATGTTATGTTTGACATGTTTTTCTTGTGTTGCAAAAAATACCCATAATGACAGCAACCAGCATTATTGTTAAATCTGATCATGATTGTATTTTCTCAATTTGTCTTTAAAATGTAAAAATATAAAAATATCACTCTGACATCTTCAGATATTATGTTTTGTTTGATCAACAGTCCAATACATTCAGTATGCAGTGATTTAAAATGGAGAAAAAGCAGCAAATGCTCACGTTTTAGTTGCTGGAACAATTTTTGGGGCAATTTTGCTTATAAAATGACTCAATCAACTATCAAAATAATTGCTGATTAATGTTATCTCAATTGGAATGATCAATTACCGCAACACATGTGTTTCAGCAACTACAATTGTTCAATCAGCTGAATCTGGAATCATTCGTTACGAGTACGTAAAATCTTGTGTTTGAGTATTTCTTTACTAATTTGAGAAATGTGTATACTAATGAGGTAAATGTCTGCGTTGACCTTGGGAACATTTCTCTCCTTCTGTTTGTGACCTTGACAAAGCCTCCTCCTCGTAGACTCCTCATCTTATTTCATGCCTTTTGGCTCCTCCACATTTTATTTGAGACCATTCGGTATCTGTCATCCGAGAGGAATGCCGACACGGGAACGGTTTCCATGGCAACCCATTTCAGACACCGTCGGTGTCCGTGTCGTGCTGTTCCTCGTATCAGCTCCTCGGGCTGCATTTCTGTGAGAGACAGTGGAGGCTGCAGCATATTGTGAACATGCATACTAACCATCAGTCAGTATTAAGAGGTGTGTGTGTGTGTGTGTGTGTGTGTGTGTGTGTGTGTGTGTGTGTGTGTGTGTGTGTGTGTGTGTGTGTGTGTGTGTGTGTGTGTGTGTGTGTGTGTGTGTGTGTGTGTGTGTGTGTGTGTGTGTGTGTGTGTGTGAGAGACTGTTTGAAGGTTATTAGAGCAGAAGTTGATGAATCCTTCTGAAGATCATAGATGAAGGAGGAGGCTCTCGCTCTGTGCATAAACTAGAACATGGTGCTCTATATGACCTGTACTTATGTAAACACATTATGATCTTACATTTGTACAATGTAGAGCCAGTAGAATATGAATATATATTAACACCATGTTGACATTGTTGAGCAAAAATGTGATGTCAAAAAAAAAAGACGGTAAACAGAAACCTGAATCCATTCCTCCTCCACGCACCCTTTTCTTTAGCTGCAGTGTAACTCGCCTCCATGTTGGGTTTCTTAACAGCGGACTTTTCATAACGTTCTCTGTTGTTGTTTTTTTCCGTTTTTCTTTTACCCCCTCAGGGAGCGTTTGGAGCCCTGCAGAAGATCTGTGAGGACTCTGCTGAGATCCTGGACAGTGACGTACTGGATCGACCTCTGAACATCATGATCCCAAAGTTCCTGCAGTTTTTTAAGCACAACAGTCCCAAGATTAGGTACTAAGCTTTCTTTTTTATTGACGATAAAGCCGAATGTCAATCATGCCAGCATCAAACATGTTTCTCTCCAACTAGGTGAATGAGTAAAATTGTTACTGCTGGTTTGGAGGATCTAAGGCATTGTTATTGAAAGGGTTCATAAATTCTGTTAATTATTCATACATATTGATGATACATGGCCATCAGTTTAATGCATACATTTTTTAAAGACGTTCCTATTTCAATACCAGTATTGCCTCCGGTACTCAATATAGTCCGATATGAAAGAAGAAAAAAATGGTATCGGATCATCAACATCTCTGGGGTTTTCTGACAGCTGCTTTCTAATTATAGGAATTACAGTTTCAAAATGTTTTGTACTAAGAATATGAACTTTGAGAAACCTAAGTGGGGGGAAAAAAGGCCATCATTTATTTTCCCTCTTTCCTATGATTTTAGAGCATTTCTATCTGGAACATATATTAAACGAATCATCTATTAAAGAGTATGTTTTAGCAAGCAGATAGATTTATTCGCACACGTACAATGTATTTAGAAAACAGACTAAGTTGAAGTCTGAGTCTGTGGTAATGCTACAGAACAGAACAGAAGAAAATACTCCCTCACATTTGGAGGTTAAATCAAGGGTGACGGAGCAGAGAAGAAGACAGGGGCTGCATTCATAGTGAGTGACACGTGAGTGGAACGTGTCTGAGTGGTTCCTAAGTGGTGGTTATTGTGTTGCAGGTCTCATGCCATTGCCTGCGTGAATCAGTTCATCATCAGCAGGACTCAGGCTCTTATGCTGCACATCGACCCTTTCATTGAGGCAAGTCGGACTGTAATGCTTCCGTGCACTTTGTTGTCCTTTTTGTGTCTGCGTGTAAAGATACACAAATGCACGCAAACATGATTGAGTTTTACTTTACGTTTTATGTAGTCTTTTTCCTGGCCTTTTTAAAATTGGTTTTACAATTATTTTATTGATGATTGTGCTATGCCTTGTTAGGGCATGGAAGGAAAGATACAGAACATTAACTTAAAATAAAGTGCTGGCTTAATATTTAATATATTTTATAATATTGTGGAAAAAATACTTTGAGTTTGGGTGTTTTTTAATAGCAACATGTACCATCCTTAAAATGTCAAGTAGCAATTAAATTGCAACTTTTAAACTTGAAAATTTTAACTATGATCAATGTTAAATTGCTAGAATATATGTTACAAATATACAATAAAATCTTGGCCCAAGATTGGTACCAGATTATTGATATCACACAAGAATGTAATGTGATTTATTACTTTATTGTGTTTGCAATACCTGATTCATATTCATTCACAAATGTACCTTGTATTCTATTCAGTGGTTATTGTTATTGTTTGTTGTAGTACTATAGTTGTTGTTGTTGTTGTTCTTTCACATTGCATAGAGGAAATTTGACCCTGGCGTCATTCTATCCTTTTGTAGAACCTGTTTGCACTGGCGACAGATGAGGAACCAGAAGTGAGGAAGAATGTGTGCAGAGCTCTAGTCATGCTGCTGGAGGTTCGCCTGGACCGTCTGCTGCCACACATGCACAACATCGTAGAGGTGAGGGAGTTATGGAGTTGTAACGTTATAGAGAAAGTGAGAGCAGATGTATAGTTGAAGAATAAATATATGTATTTGTAGGATAAGTGGTGATTTTCTATATTATATGTATTATATTTCAATATTTTCTTATTGTAACAAGTGTTGTCTGTCGATAAAGCTTTTTCCCAAATGCTCCATTGTTGTTTCGAAGAAATATGTTGCAGATGTTGCTTTCTAAAAAATGAATCAATTCATGACTAAGAATGGTTAAATAAATAATGTAACTCGATAAATAGATGGCTTCAAATACACCCCTGGATCAGTATCTGTTGACGACTGATTCCAGTGATCGGTGATCGTGCACCTTTTTAAAATGTCGATTTTGGTCCTTTTCCTAGGACGTGTTAATAATTAAAAACAGAATATCTTTAATGATGCGCTCCTGATGACGTTCTTGTGTTAGTCTGCAGATGTATTTGCATCAGCATTTTCAGAATGAATTATTACATTTTGTATACATATAAAGTGTATCATTTTAAATTGCCCACTATTTCATTTCAGTACATGCTACTGAGGACTCAGGACCAAGACGAAAATGTCGCCTTGGAAGCCTGTGAGTTCTGGCTTACTCTGGCGGAGCAGCCTGTGTGTAAGGAAGTGCTGTGTGGACACCTCTCCCAGTAAGAATGCACGCACACACACACACACACACACACACACACACACACACACACACACACACACACACACACACACACACACACACTACACAGTCTGACACTCCAGTGGTAATATTGCAAGCTGTTGATTCATAGCAGCCTTGACAGTAAGTGAGTGAAGACCTGGTACCAGGATGATATTTCTCTCCCTCACCTCAAGATGGCTGATTAAGAACCCTGACCGTTGACCTCGGCTCTAACATCCCTCGCCACGCTGTCACATTAAAGTGCACCCACAGCAGGAATCACATGTGACTGATTGCTTGTGGGCTCCGACCTCTCCTTGCCCTTTGTTCTCATCTGTTTCCTTTGGCCCTCTGCTCTAGGCTCATTCCAGTGCTTGTCAACGGGATGAAGTACTCTGAGATTGACATAATCCTGCTCAAGGTCAGTTTAAACGGCCCAATATTTGTACCTGTAGGTAGGAGGATGGATTGCCCTGTGACATGCAGCTCAATTAACTGGTTTTGTGTCGCTGTTCTCTCATCCCGTACATTCGACACCAGGGCGACATCGAGGAAGACGAGGCCATTCCGGACAACGAGCAGGACATCCGGCCGCGCTTCCATCGCTCCCGCACTGTTGCCCAGCAGCACGAGGGCGACGGCATCGAGGACGACGACGACGACGACGACGATCTGGATGATGATGATGATACCATCTCTGATTGGAACCTGCGTGAGTTTAGTGCCTGTGTTAAAGAGCCGCCAACGTTTAAATCCTCCCCTTTTCATCATCTCCCGTTGTCTTTACTGAGAGCTAGGAAACACAGTGTATTGATCACTTGTCTCTTCTTTGTGTCTACTGTACCTGTGACGTCTGTACGATGTTTGTCCGCACACTTCTATGTTTGTTTGTTTGTGTGTCTCCCTTCTTTTCACCAAACTTTAGGGAAGTGTTCGGCTGCAGCGTTGGACGTGTTGGCCAACGTGTTCAGGGACGATCTGTTGCTGCACATTCTGCCCCTTCTCAAAGAGCTGCTCTTCCATCCGGAGTGGGTCGTTAAAGAGTCCGGCATCCTCGTGCTGGGGGCTATAGCTGAAGGTATGAAGGGAAAGAGGCGTGGAGACAAAACATTGGGTGTAAAGTCTCCCTCGGAATATGGAATCAGAAGAAATGACGCTGTTCTCATCCCTGTCTCCAGGCTGTATGCAGGGCATGATCCCATACCTGCCTGAGCTCATTCCCCATCTCGTGCAGTGTTTGTCTGACAAGAAGGCCCTGGTGCGCTCCATCACCTGTTGGACACTGAGCCGTTATGCCCACTGGGTCGTCAGCCAGCCTCCAGATACTTACCTGAAGCCTCTAATGGAGGAGCTGCTCAAACGTATTCTGGATAGCAACAAGCGTGTGCAGGAGGCTGCGTGCAGGTAAGCGTTGATAAAGCCATGTGACTTTACAGCACACAAGGATCCCTGCAAAATAAAAAAAAAAGTAATGTCACATGTTAGCACATGTAGGTTGCATGACTTTACACTACGTTGCTTTCTTCCCTGCTCGTTTTAAACGATTGAATAATGCCTGTAAGGGTTTACGGTTTGTGATTCAAGTCTGGCCAGGAGTCATGGTTTCAAATGTGTGATGGGTGTTGTTGAGAGAGTTGGAAAGTAATGAATGGGAGCCCGAAATCCCGGCTAAATACTGTGTAACATTCCCTTTTACTTTGCTAGCGCTTTCTCTTTAAACACAATGCTGCATCGTCACTGTAACAGGAAATGTTTAACTTTTGTAGCAGTGTCTTGTGTTTGCATTCTTTTATGATCAATCTTTCATCATTTACAAGTATGTAAGGGATGATTTCGTAAATAAGTTACAGCGATAGACTGCACGTCTTTTGCGGATTTGAGATTAAAATGCACACCGGGTAATATAGACCAGAAGCCGAACCTTTCACTGCAGCTCCGGCTGTTTGTGGAGCTCTGTGACGACATCTAGATGCACAACGTTCAACCCAGCTCGAGCAGCAGTGGTTGGCAAAGCGAAGCCAGATCCAGGATTTCTCAATAAGGAAGAAAGAGTAGCCTTTTTTTATGTGGAAAACCATGTTAAACCAATAATTAATCATAGCAGAGTATTTTTATATACTTTAAAATGTATCTTGGGAGGATTCTTTTCGTTGTCGAGAGGTAATAATGACAAATGGCTTCCTGTATCTCTTCTTTCCAGTGCCTTTGCCACTTTGGAGGAGGAGGCCTGTACAGAGCTGGTTCCCTACCTGGCATTCATCCTGGACACACTGGTGTTCGCTTTCAGCAAGTACCAGCACAAAAATCTGCTCATTCTTTACGACGCCATCGGAACACTTGCGGACTCAGTGGGGCATCATCTCAATAAACCGGTACGCAGAACAGAAATATGGACTCAGTTTCACGTCACATTTTCATGTGAATATAAACTTAGCACACAGTATTTACTCCTTTGTACTAATTTCACTTTACTAGTGGTAGGTGTACTTTCTGATTGTATAGTTTAGACACCATGCCCAGAAGATAAACAAGCATCAACAAATCCCCCATGCTTCATAGGTTTCTTTGTATGGGTGAATGCATTAACGTCTGTTATTATCATACCCACTCATTAGTTGCGTACTGTGTTTGTGTAAAGACTCATTTAATCTGTGTTATTTCTCAGGAATACATCCAGATGTTGATGCCTCCACTGATCCAGAAATGGAACCAGCTGAAAGACGAAGACAAAGATCTCTTCCCTTTATTAGAAGTGAGTCTCTGATGGGAAGTTACTGCCTGTATTAATCCTGTATTTGATGGTGAGTCACTTCCCAGACGATAACAGTGTATAAATAGACCACTCACTGTATCTTCCTCCTGTCTGCCTTCCTCAGTGTCTCTCGTCTGTAGCCACGGCCCTGCAGAGTGGCTTCCTGCCCTACTGTGAGCCAGTGTACCAACGCTGTGTCAACCTGGTGCAGAAGACCCTCGCTCAGGCCATGGTGAGTGTGAAGACACACACATACACCCTCTCTCTCAGCTCATTGTTTTGGTTTTTAAGGCCATATTCACTCTTTAAGGTGATAATATGCTCTTTTCATTCTATGGCACGTGGTCTAAAGTGCATGGCACAAGTCATTTATGGCGTGTCCAGATCCTCTTTTTCAGGTTGAACAGCACATAAACTCGGCACAAAGTAAAGCACAAGGGGCAAAGGGATTGTATTGGGTCTCTTTTTCATTGGTGTGTGTTGGGCGTAACATGAATTAAACCAATCGGAGTGTCATCTCACATTTCCTTAGAAGTCAGTGTGCTTGCACCGGGCACATTGCTATTTAAATGTGAAAATGATTTTGCATATTGGAGAAGCAAGCCTTTTTCTGGGGTGAAAATGTTCCTTTTGAAAGGCTAAACAAATGTGGATTCGAGCTTAAAGAAGCAGATGAAAACATGTGGATTTAGGAAATAATTACATCTTCAACACCAGTCTGAAACAATCCTACGCAGCCACCTCTGGACTCTTAGTCTTCAAATAGTACAATACTAATAATATAAGTGTAGACTAATCTTTATCTGCTACTGATCAGAAACACTGGGTTTATACACAATGCATAGACATGCAAAAATCAAAGCTTTGCAGCATTCAAATGTTTATTTAGAATTTGAATGTCAAATAAAGCTTTGAGGCTTCCAACTATTTGGTTCAGCCATAGAAGTGTCTTATAGTGATGAGTTTCATATTGTTATTGTTGCTGTCCATTGACGGGTGTGGCTGAATTTATGTTGTGTCATATTGTGTCTGTCACAACAACGACTCCTTTTCAATGCTGTCTCTCTCTCTCTGTGTGTGTGTGTGTGTGTGTGTGTGTGTGTGTGTGTGTGTGTGTGTGTGTGTGTGTGTGTGTGTGTGTGTGTGTGTGTGTGTGTGTGTGTGTGTGTGTGTGTGTGTGTGTGTGTCTGTGTGTGTGTCTGTGTGTGTGTGTCAAGTAGTAAGAGTGTAAACACGTTTCCCCACCTCTGTAGGCGTATCTTACTATCTGAATGACGAGCCCTTTAAGTAGCAGGGAAATACTGCACTTTTGACCTCACACCAGGTTTCGGTTGGTTAATGGCGCAATTGTTTTCTGCTGCCTAAAAATAGCGACACGGCACCACAATGCACGTGACCACACCTATTTTTAAGGCTAACACACCCACGAGGCGCAGTGTATACTTAGACAGCTAGGGCGTGAAAATGACAACTGCCCCAATATGTCAATGTTGTGTTTACAGCTTGTTGCACTGCCCCCAAGTGGCCAAATAGAATACATTTTTGCAGGTTTAATGTACAGGCACACCGTTAAACTATTCCTTTAATCATTAACAGTGGTTTGAATGAGCTGTTTCAGGATAGAGATTTGACTTCATAACTAGATAACTTATAACTATCTGTCAGTTATTTGTGTTAATTTAATTCTAATCCTCTTTTCTACAATCATTCACTCTTCTAGCTTTATCAGTCCCAGCCAGACCAGTACGAGGCCCCTGACAAAGACTTCATGATCGTGGCTTTGGATCTTCTAAGCGGCCTGGCGGAGGGGTTGGGAGGCACCATTGAGGAGCTGGTTGCCCGTAGCAACATCCTCACCCTCATGTACCAGTGCATGCAGGTGAAGAAAGTGAATAACATGCAGCTTATCTGATAAACTGATTAAATAACTTGCATTGTTGACATTTTTTTTTGTTTTTTTTGTCCTCTCCAACTGCTCAGGACAAAATGCCAGAAGTGCGTCAGAGTTCCTTTGCCCTGCTGGGAGATTTAACCAAGGCTTGTTTCGTACACGTCAAACCGTGCATCGGTATGTTCTGTGCAGTTCGCTCTCTCTCACAAACACTGTTTGGAAACAAGTTGTTGTCCAGTTGCTAAATTGACCCGCTTTCCTTCTTCCAGCTGATTTTATGCCCATACTGGGTACTAATTTAAACCCAGAATTAATATCAGTGTGCAACAATGCAACATGGGCAATCGGAGAGATATCTATACAAATGGGTGAGTGCTTCCATTTCAACAAATGACCACAATGTGTCACCATTTGCAGTCACCAGAGTAAACACTTTTCTTTCCACTGTTACTTACTGTTTTCCCACTACCGTAGGGTCTGAGATGCAGCCGTACATTGCCATGGTGCTGCACCAGCTGGTGGAGATCATTAACAGGCCAAATACCCCAAAGACTCTACTGGAGAACACAGGTACCACTCGGTGGCAGTGCTGAGACAGCCAGCCAGGTCGCCACACACAGGGAGGTGCTCAGAAACACTCAGGTCCATTCAGACAGGGATTCACCACACTCACTAGGGTTCCTGTCCTGCCCCCTTTTGTAATCTCTGTCTAAAGAACCCATCCCAAAGCCATGGGCCTTACAGGTTTGGCTGGTTTCACCAAAAGTATGCAAAATATTTCAGCTAATGATTTGCGACCTGGCAGTGTGGCCTGTAAGCTGAGATAAAAGAAAACTAAAACCCTGGGCAAGCCCTGCTGTGAAATTCTTGACACTTGAATCGGGCGAGCCATCTAAGTGCCCAGTAAGTCTTAGAATTTACTAGTGTGGACTGACTGTGCACCATCAGGTGAAGTAGAATACAGAAGCAGAAAGAAATGCAAAGCACAGGCAGTGTGTGAGATAGATAGATAGATAGATAGATAGATAGATAGATAGATAGATAGATAGATAGATAGATAGATAGATAGATAGATAGATAGATAGATAGATAGATGAGTTCACAGCCTCACATAGTTAACTGATACCATGAGACAGACATTTTCTGAACACTTGAACAATAACTATGCATAAATGATTGAGAGAACACCTAATCTGATTCAATGTAGGGCATAGAGCACTTTTTTTTTTTTTTTTAAAGGTTACACTGCACTCTTGTTTTTTTACAAATTAATTTTGAAATTATTATTTAATGATCTCATCAAAAAGATGCATTCAAGGGTGAAGTGTAACCTGCCTTGATTAAAGAGAAATCTAGGGACTCTGTAGATGTGTTCCTGTTTGTTTGCTGTCAGTTTATTTGTTGCTTTAATTTACTGTTCTTTAAATGTGGATGCATATCTGCCAATAGATGTTAAATGTTGTTAAGAATGGCCAATGTTTGATGCAGGATACATGATAATTCTAACCGTGTCGTTAACATTTCGACTTTCATAAGAAATGTATTATTGTTTGCATCTGGCCTGTGAACTTTTTTCACCATTTGTTGCATGTTTTCAATGTGTTAATTGAAAACACAACACGGATACAGAGTAACTCAACAAGATCAGGATGTTTTGGCCTCGTCTGTCATAGAGATCTCCGAGAGAACCAGTTTATCTCTGGAACTAAATTGAAATGGACGGCCACGTAACACCACGGTCAGTTATCGGTGGATGTGGCTCCGTTTGTCTCCGATCAGCTTATCCTGCACTGAACTTTATTCTAATGAGCATACCATCTGCTTTCTGCATGTGTCATTGGACTGTTCATAAATGCCTGTTTGTTAATGAGAATGTTGCATAGTTTTGTGTCTCTTAAACTTAGGTCCTCCCTCCTCTCTGCCTCATAAGAACCTGCTGTGCTGGATACTAGTCTCCCTCCATGTAGTTGGCTTGGAGTAATCTGTCATTTTCTTTTTCAAAAGAACAAAAAAAAAAAGAAAAAAGAAAAACACATTTCTGTTTTGTTATGGAAAAATAACATTTGTGAGTTTAAGGGAGAAATCTCTAAGTGAACTTGTTTAGGCCAGTCACATACACATGCTACACTGTAGCTAGCCTGTGTCTTTCCATTGAGACCTACATGATGATTTCTAAATCACTTTCCTAATAGATCTGAATAGCTTTTTACGATCCATATGATTTGTGAAAGCAGATGCCATTGTTTGCCTTTTTTCTATGAATGTCCTGTCAAAGTTGTCAATGTGTTCTCCCTTAAACGTGTTGTATGTTTTTTTTATAGAGTGTCATATTTTTACATTCCTCCCCGTGACTGAAGGGGCAGTAATAATCAACACTAGTGAAATCTTCTGTTTATTATCATACACAGATTCTGTTGATTTATGTCTCTGAGTTGTTTGTTTTTTCTTTATTTTTTTCTCCTCCCCTCCTCATTGCTCATGTCTTGGTTGGCGTTTGGTGGTGTGTAACCGTGATTGCGTTACCTTAGCAATAACAATTGGTCGTCTTGGTTACGTTTGTCCTCAAGAGGTGGCACCCATGCTACAGCAGTTTATAAGACCCTGGTGTGTATTATTCAATCTTTTATTTAATTCATCTCCTCTCTGCTTTCTTCCTTTCTTCTCGTCTGTCTCCCGTTGCTCCCCCTTTCTCTCCCCTGTTGCTCTCCTCTCCTCACTTTCCTTCTCAAAAGAAGTCTTTTCAGTTGTTTCGTATTTTCTTTTTTTCTTATCAGTTTGTAATCATTTGCCAACCATGTGACTAACCCTGTCCTCTTTTAGGTCCTACTTGTGATTTTTTATTTTTTTTTGCCTCAGTAGCACCTTCATGTATTATACATTGATTTGTTTAATTTCTAGTTTTTTGTCATTGTTAACTGTCGCTAACCCTAAAAGATGCATGGGATCAGATTTGTCACATGCCTGCTGGTTCTAAAAACAGAGAAAGGAAGCAGTCTTTGCTGCAAAACAGCATTCCTAAATCCCTTTCTCATACAGTAGTCACCCAGCTGCATGTGCCTGTCCCCAAAAAAAGACCCCCAACCTTCTCTAGTCTTTTAAAAAAAGTAATGTTATTTTCAAGGTGCTATAGATGAGGTTTTTAAGAAACACACTGCTCATAGACGACATTTAAGTAATTAGAGCTCAAAGTAGTTTGTTAAAAGTAAAAATGTTTGATTTGTTTTATTTTAATCTGTTTTGTGTGCATGCTTGACTTGTCTGTGGTTATCTTTTAGGTCATGATAGACACAATTGTATCCTCACATGCATGTAGACATACAGAGTAATATGTTTTAACGACCAGTATTGATGATGATAAGAAAACATATACAGAAATACATTTGTATTAAGGATGAGAATAGGCTATAATTGTTTATTTCTCATAGATATAATGTTAGTGTATTCATATAGGTATTTGCAGTAGTCATTTATAGTGGCAGTTGTTTTTTCAAGTATTCTTATTTAAATTCTTTGATATGTCTGATGTTAAATTTGGTCGTCCATGTTGTCAGGTGCACCTCTCTACGAAATATAAGAGACAATGAGGAGAAAGACTCTGCGTTCAGAGGAATTTGCACTATGATCAGTGTAAATCCGGGAGGTGTAGTTCAGGTGAGGCAAAGAAAATACGACGGCAGCGTGGTCGTTATGTTGTCAGTTGCACCGCCCGTTTAAATGTTGCCTCACCTCTCTTCTCTGGAACAGGATTTTATATTCTTCTGCGACGCTGTGGCCTCCTGGGTAAATCCAAAGGACGATCTCAGAGACATGTTCGGCAAGGTAAAAGTAGAAAATGCTCTGTTTATACACAAACTACTGGATTAAATCACAAGTTGGAAGTATTAATCTAATAGAATACATTTTCAGCAAAATAAAACATCCACTCAGTCACCCTGTCCGCCCCCCAGTGGCCAAATGGGGGCATTGTAGGGTCTACAGTTGGCCCTGCTGATAATAACCGCTGTCATGCACAAGATCTATTTTGAAAAGGCAGCGTTTCATTTCAGCTTGGTGTGAACTTCTCCCGGTGTTTGATTTCAGATCCTCCACGGGTTTAAGAACCAGGTGGGCGAGGACAACTGGACGCGCTTCTCAGATCAGTTCCCCATGCCGCTGAAGGAGCGGCTGGCAACCTTTTACGGGGTGTAACTGTTTCCACGGCAGTGTGCCTCATCGCTGGGGTCAGTTTCCTCTCTCCTATCGTAGAAATACGCATTCAGAAACATGCTGATATCCGTATTTGATATGTTTTCTTTATTCTAATGAGGCCTCTCTTTCTCTACGCAGGTCATTCACTATGGGAGACAATATAGGGAACCTCTTTTACCCAGGGAACATGTTACCCTTTACTGGGGGGAAGGGTCTGCCTGCTGAGGGGAGGGAAGGGGTACGGACCCCTCCCCGACCTGAAGGAGGGGGTGGGAGGGAGGTGGTAGCTGCAGTGCCCAGTGCCCCCCATGCACAGGCAAGGGGGGAGGGGGAGGGACTGCCAGGACAACCTTATCATGGGAGGAATATTCATGTTATCACATCTCAATCAGAAATAATGAAATCGATCACCTTTTTATTCCCCAAACTTCTCTTATTTTCTGTTAACTTAACTACTGAGAAGAAATGTAAGCAAAAACTCTGTGACGCATTTGCTCTTTAAAATTGTTGTTTAGAGGACGAGTTTGCACTTTGAAATGTGCCGAAAATGGTCTTCAGAGCCAGATACGCTTTAATTATCACGTCAGACTGATACGTGGTGCGTGTGTGTGTGTGTGTGGAAATCCTCAACATGAATCAATCCTACCAGTAGAGTAGAAGACTGTTCATTTAACAATGCAGTTAAGTTGATGGTTCATCAAGAGGTATTTTCTCTAAATACAAGGATAGCTTAAAGCTAAGGAAAAGCAGCTGATGCTAAGAAAAGCATCATATTTGATCCGAGTCCTATTTATAGAAAGCTGCATATCACCAAGAATAATTTATCACCTATATAGTTATCAGTTTCTTTTTTTCCAGTGTTTCTTTTTCTTTATCAGGGCAAAAGCTGTTCATAATGTCACTGGAGAGCACATGTTTTCTTTTCAGAGCAGCTTTTCTGGGAATAGGTAGCATGCTTGTATCATTGTGAGAAGCTGTGGAACATTAGTGGTGTGTGTTGCGTTTCCACAGCAGTCTTTGCCCTGTGATGAGGTTTCTTCTTTGACCTTGTGATTTATCTATTAACAGTACTTTTGTTTGGTTTCCTCTACCTGAGAACTACGGCGATCAGCTGTAACGTAGCATGACTGGGTTTACGCACCGAAATCTAAGGAAAATGTGTCAATTCTTGGCTGTGATGTGACGTCGGAGTGAACCTCTCGGTCTGGTCTTGTGGCGTTAATGTGGCGTGGACGTTTCAAAAAGCTCTGGATGCTTACAGTCCTTTATATTGTCGGAGCCTCGTGGAGGGGGGGAAAAAAAATGAAGGAGACACACGGAGGAGACACCACAACGACACAAACACCGTCTTGGTGATTTGTTTTGTGACTCAGAACCACGCAGTCCATGGAATGAATGTTAAAACCTGTTTTATTTCTCAATGTACTGAAGTTTTTCTTGGGTTTTATGGCTTCGTGTGCGTAAAGCATGATCTGGAGGACGACTGTATAATGTTTGGGGTGGTTGTGTTTCGTGGGGTACTTTCATCTTTCTGCATGTTGGTGGCCCCTCACAGCCCAACGTAACGTGGGGAGGGGATTACGGGAGGGAGGGGAGCTTCAATTAAAGGTTTTTAACAAAGTACATAGTACCCATTTATGTATCGCAACACTGGGACTTTTATAACTTCACATGTTCTCCCTAAACGTTGACCCCCCCCCTCCATAGCTGGATGTATAGTTTTTAAATACTGTGAAACTACAACAATGTTAATGTCCCTGGTTGTTCTGCGCTGTTCTATTTTATAAAGTGTGTAAGTAGCCTGAATGTATTCCATGATGGGTTTGAGAGTTTAAATATCTTTGTTTTTTTATGCCCTGCCAGTCATTGTTCCTCTGCTGGCCAGAGTACTAACTGCAGTATTTTAACCCTTTGCGATGCACTTACAGTTTAAAATGGCGAGTGCTTTAAAAATTTATGATGTAGCCAAAAAAAAAAAAAACCTTCAGAATATGACCTGAGTTGTAACCCGATCGCTAAGTATTGCTGCTAAAAATGTATTTACCGAATGCAATAAGTATCTCGATGCAACGGGGTTACTGGAATGTGAAAGTACTTTAGTGTCTTAGATAAACTTTCACAGTATAACAATATAAGAATGATCTCTTGGATTTATCATGAAGGAGGTAAACAGTGATTAGAATGCATCATGGAATACAGAGGCAAATACTTGTATGTGCCACATCATTTTGTGTTTTGAAGTGATTTTTTTTTTGTCTGTCACATTCCAGCTGTTTGGCATGCAAAAAAATGGAGTAATCATGGCTTACAAGGTGTGTGTGTGTGTGAGTGTGAACAGTCCTGTTATTCTTTCATTGAAAGAGGGTAGGTCTATAAAACACGTGCGAAACAATCCCCATACTGTGCTGCGTTTCCGACTTGACTGCTGCTATACATTGTAGTTGTGTTTCACTACTTGAATACGTGTTTTCTATGTGTTTACCTCAGGTTGTCTGTGTTTCAGTGTTATTTGTTCTGATTTCCCCGACGTGTACGCCTTTATGCATCTCCTCTCATGAACTAAAGATAAGTAGAACTCTCGCCCTTTATATTTAAAAATGGGTTAATTTACATTAATGTGTATATGTGTGCAACACTGCTAGCTGTCAAATGTGAATACAGTTGCAAGGCAGGGGGGAGAATAAAATGGTAACTTGCACATACTTCATGTACCTTTTTTCGTCAAAAGTGATTGTTATCATACTACGGTAAATATTTAGTGTGATGTGTACACAATGCCTTGAGAGCAAATACTTTGAGGTTTTGTTGGTGTTTTGCAGTAGATGTACAGTAAACTGTATCTAAAGAAACGTAAAAGAAAAGAAATGGGTCGACAACTCAAAGATAATGTTATAAACATAATTTGCATATATAAGTTTGACTTTCTATGAAGCTTTACTAAAAAAAGAAAAAATGTATTTTATAAAGCGCCCACCATTATTAAGGAATGTCTCGTCAAAGAACTCCCGTATTCTCATTTAGCCTTCATATTGATTAGACTATCTGCCTTCATCTTTTTTGCTGATAAAAGCAAAGACATCATTTTGATAGACATGGTTTGAATTTTTTTTTTTTTTTAATAAGCTGCTAAATTTAAAAAAAAATAAAAAAAAAAAAAAGTAATACTTTTGGGGCCACCAAATATTTTGGATCATGCAAAGAATCTATATTGTACTGTAGTAATTTTGTAATATTTGTAAGATGATATAGTGGATGTGACTGGTTACCATTGCTTGAAATCTGTACAATGTTCCAATAAATTGTTTACATTATTTCTTGGCGTTTGTCTTGTGTGTGTTGTCACATCTGAGAGAGCGTTTCCCTGCTGCAGCTGCACAATATAAACGTACGGGGAAACATGGAGGAGGTAGGAACTTGGATGTTGAGCAGCACATCTGCCTCGCCTTTCGGGTTGTATATCGTTTATCAGCTTGGACATTGTCTCGGCGTTTATCACATTCCAGCTTTAGATTTTAGTGCTGCAATTGACTTTGCATGCAAGTTAGGTTTCACAACGTATATCTAGTGTGTGATAATGATCAAATGTCCCATGATAGGTTACTTATTGCATTCGTATTAGTTTATTGCACTTATCCTATTCGTAGTAGTTTGTAGCACTTATTGTATTCGTATTAGTCTGTTGCAATTATTGTTTTCGTAGTAATTTGCCTCTGCACTATAATTTTGCTCTGGTTTATGCTTTTAGATGCTTGTTTAAGAAAGGAGATGCACTTATGACTTCTGGTGACTAGTAGTTCTCTTGAATACCTATGTTGAATACACTTCCTGTAAGTCGCTTTGGATAAAAGCGTCTGCTAAATGACTGTAATGTAATAATGTAATGTAGGTCTTCTATCAAGTGCTTCATGTAACCAAAGACAACATTATTCCTCCCCCACATAAGATATTTTTAGGAAAAATGTGTTTTCCCTCTCTTATTTCTTAACAAACATGGCAGTAATCAGTTTGGCAAACAACACTATTATGTAGGCATTTATAGTACCTAACTTTTATCAAACATATCTGCACAATTTCATCATTGGTGACAAGCTGGAAAGCAATCATTTGTCTGTACAAGACTGCAGGCATCACACACAAACACTGATTTATTTTTCCTAATGATAAGCTCATAAAAGGTGTGCAGAGGCAATACACTAATTTAATGCAGGCTGTGTAAATATGAAAATACAGCATCACAAATGCAGAATATCACACTGTAGTTGCTGTACTTTTTAGATTTATTAGATGTCTGGCTACTTGTTATATTATACTATATACTTTCTATTTCTAAGAGAAACCTGTTTTTTCTCTTTTCTAATGATAAGCTCATGAAATATGTGCAGAGGCAATACAATAATTTAATGGAAACTGTGTAAACATAAAATACAGCATCACAAATGCAGAATATTACACTGTAGTTGCTGTGCTTTTTAAATGTTTCAGATGTCTGGCTACTTATTATATTATAAACTTTCTATTTCCAAGAGAAACCTGTTTTTTCTCTTTTCTAATGATAAGCTCTACAATAATTTTATGGAAACTGTGTAAACATTAACACATTTCTAAGAGAAACCTGTTTTTTGTTTGGATGATTTGGGAGCCAAGTTTTCTCAAGTTGTGTTCACAGCCGGGTTGGAATATCATATTTTACGATTTACTTTATCATTATTATATTTAATATTATTTCTAATGATAAGCTCATGAAATATGTGCAGAGGCAATACAATAATTTAATGGAAACTGTGTAAACATAAAATACAGCATCACAAATGCAGAATACCACACTGTAGTTGCTGTGCTTTTTAAATGTTTCAGATGTCTGGCTACTTGTTATATTATACTATATACTTTCTATTTCTAAGAGAAACCTGTTTTTTATCTTTTCTAAGCTCTACAATAAGAAACTGTGTAAACATAAACACATTTCTAAGAGAAACCTGTTTTTTGTTTGGATGATTTGGGAGCCAAGTTTTCCCAAGTTGTATTCACAGCCGGGTTGGAATATCATATTTTACGATTTAATTTATCATTATTATATTTAATATTATTATATTATATGGTCTGGCGTGTTTTCTACGTTCATCATTCTTCTGTTTCAATCAATTTCTTTATTTTATTTATTTCTTATCCACTCAGCCCGCGGGAGTGCAGGAGTTTACGAGGTTGACCTGAAGGCAGCATTCGGTCCATGCTGGTTCGTCCTCCGCCACGTGTGGCGCTGCTTCGCTCCCCCCGAGAAAAGTCTCCATTTCTACGGGAAGAAACGCAGCGCTGTGGCCGAGTGGAGGTGGAGTCTCTGCATGGGGAGGGAGAAGAAAGAAAGGGGAGAGGAGCAGAAACGGGGAAAGGCAGATAGAAGAGAAACTGGGGGAGGACTGTGGATGATTTTCGCCATAAAAGTTGCATTACAACCAATTTGCGAGTTGCGGGCGAAGAGGAATAAAACAAGATGATAACCCCCTACTTCCTAGAGAATTTCTGGGTAGGTGGTGCTTTTTATTCACGCTGTTTACACCGGTGTTATTCATTATTGCTGTGTTGTTGTGTTCCCTGGCTGACATGAACATGGCAGGCAGGGAATCAAGTGTTATTCATGTCCGGTACGGCCACACTCCCACCCCAACCATCGTTCATTTTTCCTCGGCGATTATTATCTTGCCACCCCCGGGGGGGTTTGGGCCTCTGAACCCATCTAACTTGAATCCCTCACAGGGTCAGCCCCCGCTCTCCGCTGATTGGCTCTCCCGGGCTTCCTTGGAATGTTGATGGTCACTTCCTCGAATGCCATTGGACGCTGCGGCTGTCAGTCATTTTTCTTCCCTAACAAAGTTTCAGTGAGAGGCCAGATGTTTAGTAAGTTAGAGAACAGCTTTTTAAACACCCCACTCTCTTATTGCTGTGTATATTTAGCTCATATTTGTACACAGTTTGAGCTGTACTGCGTGTACTACTATTACACTGTGTACTATGTTGTGTATTTACTAATGAAAGGTCATTTCTCTTCCGTTTTGACGTGGCCATGGCAGTAAAAGCCCTTCTCCTTCACTGTTATATTCATTTTATCCTGTTTTCAAGTTCCTTTTTTTTCTTTATATTATTTATTTTTGCAAAACACTAAACCCATGCATGCTGTTATTAAAAGTTTAGATAAACTATAGTGTCATAAAGGCATAAAAGTCATGCATTGTTGCAAGTTTGAGTCATGTTTATGATGTTTTTACTCTTATATTGGGTCATCTAAACTGTTATAAATACTTCTCTTTTGCACAGCAGCCATAGGTAAATGTCATGACTGAATATGGAAAATCTTTGCAATTATTGTTATTGCTCTGCTCTGTTATTCTATGATCATTGGTCCTTACAGCTCTGAGTAATGTAGTGCTTTGATCATATTTCTTGGTGCCATAATATATATATTTCACATGTGTATTGTGTAAGATATTGCAATATTGTCAAATAGCAATCATTCATATCACATCCCTGTCTTCCCTCAGGTGGGAAACACATCTCTGGGGTTTTATCCTCACTTGACCTCAGCTCCTAAATAATCTCCTGCATACAAGGCTGATAAAACAAAACTTTGTTACATAAAAAATTACATTAAAGCAAAAGTCATTTAGAAAGTACAGTGCTGTCAACCCCCAAAAGCCAGTTCTTTTTTTCTAAAAGGAGACTCCATCATTAACTAAATGTTAAAGAGGCGAGCCCAGACACTCTTGATTCTTCAATCTGGCCTTTGTGCCCTGCGGTGGGACACAAGAGAATCCAGTGATGGTGAAGATCAGCTGTGTGTTTAACATGCAGGACACACACACACTTTGCATTAGAGGATGCATCCTTTTTGCTTTGCCTTGACTACAAATCATCACCACAAGCAAACACACACACACACACACACACACACACATATTAGGCTTCACTTTTGCACAGAATGCCGCAGTAGACACCTGTCTCTAATCTGTCTCCTCTAACTCTGGAGTCTCTGTACAGGCATCTCTGTAGTATGTTATCCTGGCATGAATCTCTGAGGTAGACAACATCTCTCCTCAGCTGAATAAAATAGTTCTGTAGGATTTGGCAGCCAGACACATGGTGCCGCCATGTCGTCTGTCTATCTGTCAACTCAAGCTACAACACTTGATTGGTCACTGGCTGCAACATTTCCTCTCACAAGGTTTATTTGCAATCGTCAAATGTCCATTTCCCCTTTTTTTTTCTGTCTGTGCAATGTGCATATGTAAGCTAGTTCACTGTGGCCTGTTAATGAAAGTTTGAATGTGTGACCCTCCCCACATGTGCTGAAATGTGCATCAGTTAGTTTTCTGTAAGAGAGCTTTTATTCTTTTATGTCACATTTTCAATATTAAGCCGACATATTCCTGCATAGCCTCTTAATTACTCAAAATATAAAGTGACAAAAAAAATGGTATCCGCATTTTCAGTTTTGGCAACCAAAAGCTCATGTCTGCGATGAGCTTATGTTTCATGTCGAGTCCGTTAGCCTTCAGCAAATCATGGGAAAATAAGATGGCAGCGTGATAAGCAAACAGTGTTGATACAGCCAACAGCCCCGGGATGGCCTTCTTCTCCCTGCTGTTTGTATTGTATTGTATGTGTGTCTGTGTGTGTGTGTGTGTGTGTGTGTGTGTGTGTGTGGTCTAATAGGTTCTGTGTGTGTGTGTGTGTGGTCTAATAGGTTCTCACACATTTCCACTGTGTTTTCACAGTCACACTCCCACAAGTTATTGTTGTGACATGCAAAGTGTCGCAATAACACAGCGAAGACTGAAGTAAGAAGAAGAGACGGACGATGGTGACGCATGTCCTTTCAGCGTATACTACCATATATATATTTCTCTCCATCTTTGTTTCTTTTAGAAGAAGGTCTTGTTGAGGTTTAAAGTAGGATTTAGTTGTGAGATTACATCCCCCTTTAGGGTGAAAGGGTTTTGGTCAACATTGACTTTTGTTTTTGCTTGAAACAGAAATCTTGTGTTGTTGATTTAACTGTTTTTGTGTGTCATAAACTCCCACATGTCCGGCGTGTTTAGAGGAGGTTAAACCGGTCATAAGTCACCTGTTCTGGGTTTTTATCCCGTAGCCAAGCACTTGATGTCACATCCCTGACCGTAAGTAGCGGTCAAGTTCCCCTACGTTTCTGTTAATGCCGCTAACAAAGCCCAGCTTTAGCAGCACTCCCAGACCTCTTAGGTCACATGACCGAGGACAGACGCTGTGATGTCATCCTGCCGTCTACCCTTCTCTGTGCTCCTGGGTCTCCGGGCCATCGTTAACAGTCCGTCTGGAGGGAGGAAGGCTTGTCTTAGCGTCTCTTAAAGCAGTCACACTTCTTTCCACTGCTTCTACCTGAACACACAGGAGACGTGATCCCTCCTGGTTATTGTTTCCTGATGAGCCCAGTTGTTAGTGGAAATTTATCGACCAAGGCTTCCCAAAGCACACTTAGGCTTCCCGTGATACATTTTGCACCATTATGTGATGAATGCACATACTATGTACTCTACAGCGGAAACTTTAATAACCACGACAAATACTTTCTTTGTTAGCTATCCTCATAAATGAGGAGAAGTGTGTTTATTTGTAAAGTAGTTCCACTTTGCAGCCTTCATACAGATAACATGATATAGTTCTTCCTTTACTAAGAAGTAATAAATATGTATTTTTATATATATATATATTTATTTATTTATTTTCTACAAAAGCTGAATCCTATTAAGCGTCATTTATATAAGAAATATAAGTAACTGGGCCACCAGTTTGGTTTACGTAGAGCTGAAATGGTTGGCCGCTGAGTCGAATGACGGAGAAATATTTAACTGTTTTAATAATTGGTTTGTTAATTGGTAATAAAAGGAATTTTCAAACACTCATTCCCAAAATGCCTCAGGTCCATCTCATCAATTGTGAGAACTTGCAGCTTTTCTTTGTCTCGTATGATAATGGACTGAATATTTTTAAGGAATCAGACTGTTTGCAGACAAACAAAAAGTAAATTAAAGATGTCATCTTGGACTGTAAGAAATGTAGATTAATTGAATAATTAGGAGTAATAAAGGGCATGTTAATCAATAAGTATAATACTCGTACTGTTCTCAGCATATTGAAGTTAGTGGAGGTTTTGAGAGACTAAATCTTAGTTCACCTCTTTATTGTTGGAAGAAGAAGAAGGCAGTATAATACTTAAAGATGAACAGGACTCTCTCTCC
Organism: Anoplopoma fimbria; assembly: GCF_027596085.1. Taxonomy (NCBI): domain Eukaryota; kingdom Metazoa; phylum Chordata; class Actinopteri; order Perciformes; family Anoplopomatidae; genus Anoplopoma; species Anoplopoma fimbria. The sequence continues at coordinate 4,096,399 of NC_072462.1, read as the reverse complement.
GTGTCACGGGTTGCATTGCTGCCTGTCAGGCATCGAACGCTTGATTCCAAACACACAGGATGTTGGATCTGTTCCTCTACTCTGACAGAGAGAGTGGATTCCTGTCCTCCTCTGCCCGGCAGATGTTACATGATAAACTGCAGCGCTGTGGCTTAGTTTATCTCTCCCGTAAGGTGTTTTTTTCAGATTGAAGATGTCAGCCATGTAACTGTTTCTCATTCTGTGTGTGTGTGTGTGTGTGTTTTACTGGGTAATGACAGTTATTGCTGTGTGTGAAAAACACAATGTATTTTATCTGTGGTGTGTTTACTGGCCATGGCTTCATGGTTTACAGACTTGAGCTGAGCTATTTGGTTATAAAACCTCGTGTGTCTCATACTGTGGTTCTTAAAATAACATGTTGATGTAAGAGTATGTATGCTGGTGAGAAAGCTGGCAAATCTATATAGATATATCTTGAAATGAGACCAGATGGAGTGTCCCTTGGGTTTTTGGTTATTTTAATAATGCATGTTGTGGTCTTTGTTGTGTATTTATGGAGACAAAGACGAGACAGAAGATCAACATGTCAAACATGTCAAACAGGGCTTAATCTGAGGCTTGTTTTCATTGTGAATGAATTGTTTGTTCCTTGAAAACGTCAGAAGACAACATTGTAAAAACATTCAGGTCTACTATCACATAAGTCAAAGACAAGGCAGAACCAGGGAACATTTTGTGCTTTTGCTTGAAAAGTGATTAAATGTTTTATTGATTATCAACATAGTCTTTTGATCAACTAATGGATTAATAGACTATTCATTAAAACTAGTAGTAAGACTGTAGCAGTGTGCTATGTGTTCATGGTGGCTGATTAATATAGTTCTTTTTCCGAAACGACTACCATAACGTGCTAATATTGGTCATGAACGTGAATAGGCACTATTAGTATTTAAAGGGTTAATTTGACATTCCACACTGAAAACAAAAGTACATATTTTTCCTCTTACTTGTTGTGCTATTTAGCAATCTATATAGTTTTAGCTGTGACCTAGTTTTGGAGACATGGCCATGGAGGTGTCAGCCTTCTCTCTGGTGCATTGGGACTATATGACACCCGACTTGCGGTGTCTCTTTCCAGAAATCATGACGTGGTTACTGAAGATAATCCACAGACCTTTGTTTTGACTGTAATTCCTGACATAGTTTCATGAACTGTCCCTTTTAAATAGTCTTCATAGAGGAGGTGGAAGAACCCAGAGTCCAATCTCTATTCCACGAAGTGCTTGTTTGCCTAATAATTAAAACTCCAGTTTAGAGTTCCATGAACCCTGAACACACCAGTTCCAGTCTATACATCACTGCATAAGCTGTATTGTAATGTATTACTGCTGCTTTTTTCCACTGAAGCTCTCCTTCTCCGTGCTCATGAGTGAAACCACTCATCCAAGAAAAAAGCATTAGTGCACGTTCAGCCATGACGTGAGCCGTCTGGTTGCCTGGCTATTACCCTACGTCTGTTTTTTTTTAATCCTTTTTTTATTTGTCCACCTAAAGCACACAAAGGCGCTCAGTCCCTCTGCAGTCAGTGCAGTGCAGCCGACACAGCAGCCGGGATCCAAGTTCATGTTGGGATCTGTTTCTGTCAGCGATAATATTGGCACAGACACACTTTTTTTTTTTTTTTTTTTTTTTTTTTTTTTTTTTTTTTTTTTTTTATTCTGGACGCCGTCTCAGCTGCAGACTGTGCTTTCTGCTCAAACAAACCGTGATTGACACGTGTGCTGACCTCTCGGCATGTCGTCCTCCCTTTTAGGGTGGAGCAGGGAGTTTCAAAAAACAAAACAAACACTCTCCATCTAAATCCAAGCATAATGAGTACTTCTGAAGTTCACAATGTGTGTTTGGAATATCAAACAGCCGGCACGCAGGCTTTCATCAATGAGTGTCCAGAAGAGGACATTGAGAAAAGCGTGCGTCACGCCGGTATCACTTCTCCTCCCCGCCGCCGCCGCCGCCGCCCATGTAGATGAAGATGTAGAAACTAAACCAGCTAGTGGACCAACTCGAGATTTGTTAGAAATCTCAGGTCTTGTTTCAAGGAGACGTCTTTATATTCTCGCCCTTAGCTTTGTAGGATTCAGTTGCAGTATTGTTACCTGCTGAAAAGTCCTAAAAAACGCCCTGAGCGGCTTCCTGTGTTTGTTGTTATTTTTTCTTTTGTATTCATTGATATCACATTCCACACGAGCTGCACAGTCCTAGCTCAGAATGGACTCTTCCTGTTCTGTGTGTGTTTTTCGCCCTCTTTTGTCACTCGCCCTGTTGTGTCGACTGATTGGCCAATAAGTCAATGAGTGTCCTACTTTATATTTCTCGTAGTTCAGAGCAGCGTAGGTGTCATGTAAAGGGTTTATTGTTATGGTCTGTGTCTCACCTTCTTGCCTTGACATCTAAAGCGTTCTGTAGTGTGCATGTCATGCTGGTAACGTCTAAACGTTTGTTATCTCGTTGCAACAGGAAGTACATCTCCGTGGTCTGAACTGTAGCCTGGAGAGAGACGCTCTCCTTTCTATAATGTCTGTTTGCTCTGTAAATAAAGAGCTCTCCTCTTGAGCTTCACTTTGACACACAAACATCCTGACCTTTTGGAAAAACAAGGATTTGTTAAAGCTGCGCTGATGCTGTAGAACGTAGGCCAAACTGCTGACACAGGATCGCTCCAGGAACAAGGAAGTGTCCGTGTCAGTCTCGGGGTTGAGGTGAAACAAAGTTGGGCCTGCAGATCTAGACAAGAATGAGGATGAACGGCGGTGTTATCGCGATGCCTTCTGGCCGCTTTTTAGTGAAAGTATGAGTTTCCTTATTCGTCTTTTTTTGGGTGGAGCGATTGCGTCAGTCCTCTGCATGCTAATGAGCACAATTTCTGATAGTTATCCTAACTAGGTCTCTCAAACTATCACAATCAAAACCATTGATTGAGTGTCTTTCATTGTAATCTCTTTGACAGTAGCTCAGTCTGTTCTCTCAGCTAATCTGTGAACTTCCTAGCTTCAAGCCATGATTTGTTTGTTTTCCTCCCTCACTGAAGAAACCGCCTCATGGAGGCCGATGAGGAAGTGAAACGTCTTCTTCTTCTTCTTCTTCTTCTTCTTCTTCTTCTTCTTCTTCTTCTTCTTCTTCTTCTTCTTCTTCTTCTTCTTCTTCTTCTTCTTCTTCTTCTTCTTCTCAGAAGTGACAAGAAGGCGTCTCTGAGTTGAAGGTGTGTCGAGACTAATGTGTTTAAAAAGTGTCCAGCGTCGGCCACTTATTGCCGCTAAACTTATAGTGGCTCTCACAACCACCATAGCTGACCTGTTAGCTGCTCTGAGGTCAGCACCATCAAATGGATTCGAGCAAAGGCAACATGTCATTCATAAATATAGTTTTTGTCTGATTCTGTGTCTTCATACACTCTACTTTGTGATATCAGTGGTAGAGTTTGATGTCAGACATGTATTGTACAGGATACAGCTCGGCTGATATTGTATATTTAAAGCACATACTTGTACGGATATTTGGGATTTTTTTGAGAAAGAAATTGACAACAATATTTCAGCCAATAGTATATTTGTTTTTTTAATATAAACACATAACATTATCAGTTAGATCCCCTTTGTTTTGTTTTTGTTTTTTTATTTTACAGCTGAAAATATCAATTTGTCATCGCTTTCTAGTGGACAAACTATTTCATGGTGACGCTGTTTCTAAATTTCCTCAAACCCAGTTTTTTGTTCTGCAATTGCTCTCTACTATTGGGTACTATTGGTCTATTTCTAACACAGGAAGAAGGTTACTAATAGAGAGTTCCTCAAGGGATTTTTTGCGATTCACTTTTTGTTTTATTCATTGTGTGTGTGTGTGTGTGTGTGTGTGTGTGTGTGTGTGTGTGTGTGTGTGTGTGTGTGTGTGTGTGTGTGTGTGTGTGTGTGTGTGTGTGTGTGTGTGTGTGTGTGTGTGTGTGTGTGTGGTTTACCATTCAAACCATTGTTTAGTATTGAAATAATCAGTATAAAAATCTGTATCATCATTAGTAGTAGTAACAGGGTGTCACAACATTCTCTCACACATAAACCCATAATCCTCATTCATATAAATGATTCAGAGGTACCGGCATTTTGTAAGAGCATCAGTGCGACAGGACTCCAGTTACCTATCGGCATGGTTACGGCAACACAGACGGACCTCTTATCTCTCATATCGTATGCTCGACGCTGAGACCAGTCCGCCGCGGTTATTAATATCCGTTCCTCTCAAGCATGGCTAAGATGGGTATGGTTGACCAGCGGCTGCTTCAGGTGCAGCTGGGAGCTATGCAGACGATGAGGATGCTGCTGGTAGAGAAAGCCTTCACGGTATTTGTCCCATCAGAAACCTGCCGTCTGGGTTTTTGTTTGTTTGTTCCACTCGGTGCTTCCTCCTCTGACTGATCTGTCTGCATCCTCTTTTTTTTTTGTTTGTCTCTGAATTGCAGGGTGACAAAAACAATGGCTTCGATGTGCTCTACCATAACATGAAGCATGGCCAGATTTCCTCCAAGGAGCTGACAGACTTCATCAGAGAAAGGTAAAGGTCTGATATTATTCTGAAGATGCGCCATTTCCACATAGTCAACATGTTAATTAGTGCAAACAAAGCCAGGTCTCTGCTTCCTCTGTACGTGTCTGACCTGTTTTGTGGTTTCGTGGTGTTTGAGTGTTCTTCAGAGTTGGCACAGGGAGTTCCTCTTATTGTTCCTGTAGTAAGAAACACCCAAGTACTTATCTGAGACTGCGACTAAAATCCACCGTGACATTTCCTGATTGCTACAGACCATATTTGTTTCATCTAACCAAGGCTGCGACTAACTATGATTTCATCTATTAAGGGTTTAGTTTATGAAACGCCCCCAAACTGAATGATGTTAAGTTCGCTATCAATAAGGCTAGAGTTTGATACCAGGACCGATGCCAGTATCCTTAAAGCGGTCATTCCTACCAACCCACAGGAGATTTTGTTTGGGTTGGCAAACAAGTTTGCACAATGTCTCCCGTAGTCTTTTGTTTAAGGTTTGTATCTGCAGTTCACATTAGGAAAGCTGAATGTTTGTATTCTTCTGATAATTGTAGCCTATGAAACAGCTACTGTACGTTCTGTTTGTTTAACTGATGAGCCTTATTTATAAAGTATTTAACATGTGTATTTGTTTTCATACGTATATATATGTCTTCCAAATGGCTGGTGTACCTATTTAGGTTAATGGTGATGTGGAAATGGCAGTAAGAAATGGTCAGGAACGTTCAATTCAATACAAATTTGCTCTTATCACGATTTATAGATGAGGCAAATTTCTTATTTTATTTTTTTAAATGGGTTCCCAGAAAAAAAGTTCACAAACACTACCTTAAAGTGATACTGATACCATAACAGTACTTCACCTGATACCTCTTGGTTTTCATTCAGTGGAGTTAAACGCCACCACCACTATCGGTTGTTATCAGGCGCCACACGTGTGTAGTAGAACCATGCTTTTAAACATTTCCGTGGCATCTCGGCACGTTGAATACACCACACGTGACTTCACCACACTATGGGTTGTGGCTGCCGTTGTAGTGATGGGCCAATCACACGTTGTGTTGAAATGAAGAACACTTGCAGTGATTGGTTACGAGAAAAAAAACATACAAATAGTCATTTATTTTCTAGATCCAGGTACAAAAAAGGATATAGTGCAGGTATCATTTGACTTGAGAAGGTTCGATACTACTTGATACGGGTTATTCCGGTTGATACCTTAAAGGTTTAACTAGTTGCCAATTTTTGAATTAATCGGCTTATTATTTCAGCTCTAGCTCTAACATCAAGATGAATATCTTTTGAGGAGGGTCTCCATATTCATCGGAAGGACAAACAGTAGATTTAGTCAATAAGTACAACACTGTGACTAAAGGTAGATGAGTGTGAATGTTATGCAAACTCTATCTTTTTTTTTTTTGAAAGAAGCTTAAACCTGCAACCCTGCATTGTGTTACACACCGTCAGTGTTTGCCGCTTGATAATACCATAATAATAGTCTCTTTTCAAATTCTTCCCAACTCCATAAAGATTAGCTCCACTGTGTCAGAGGTGTGTGTTTATAACCTGCCACATGATAGACGGTCTACCACTGGAATTCAGGACGCATTCCTCTGCACAGCCACTCCGTCACTCAGACACTCAGACACAACACTGTGATCAACTGTGTTCATTCAACGATGTTTGGAAAGTCCTAATAATAATGAACAATGACAATTCAAAGGTTATTTAACGTCAACATTGTGGCTTATGTCACTGTTTAAACACTCATTTTGTTGTAATGAATAATCTTTTAGCTTTTCAGTTTGCTTAAATATTAACAATCGTTGACGTCTGCAGGAGTGTGGTTTGTTTATACTATACAAATGAATCAGTAATTCATTCATGAAGGAGACAGATACATTTATTGAGTTGTTCCATTATTTCTGATATTGCTTAGAGGTTTCATGTTATTCTAATTCACACAGGCTGGTTTGGTTTTTAAAGTTCATGGCCAAAGGGCAGTTTTTCCTAAACTGCACTTTGGCTCCCTCTGGTGGAGAAAGAAGCTCTGTGCACTGCGTTAATCTGCTCCCAGTATCCATGACAGTCTGTCATCCAGGGCCTCTTCTACCAAAAGCATTTATAGGCTAAAACAATATCAGCATCTCCCAGAGACAAACACACATCCATGAAATCTCTTGTAGGTGCTTTGTCGTAGATATTTGCACGGAAATGAAAAATACCAGCAGGCTGCTGTTTCATTCTCAGTTCTTCTTTTATTCTAAATTGACATAACTTGACAACCTTAAAACCACAAATGACTTTCTCCAGTTAAAAAAAATTGACCAGAAGAAGACTAAAAATAATCTTAACTTCACGGCTCACACACACACACACACACACACACACACACACACACACACACACACACACACACACACACACACACACACACACACACACACATACTTTTACCTCACATAGCGTGTCCCAAATCCAGACTACAAACCAACTCTATTCTGTTTGTTCTACACACTGATCATCAAAGAACACCATTGTAGCCGATAGTATACAAAACAAACAACATTTGCATGTAAATTACAGGAAATGATACAATACATGCAACCTCAGACGTCAATCAAGCTGCAACTTTGGACTCTCACTGCCTATTAAACTTTGCAAAGAGACAGTCAATTGTGATTAAAAATATTTAATACTTATTTGTTTTGCCATTAAAGGTCTTTTTTGAGCTGTCTCAGCAACAATCACAGTTAATTAAAATTTCTCCAGCAACCCACTAAAGAAGTCGTCGTATTATACTGTTTTTAATTGATTTATATATTCTATATTTAGTCACTATTCTCATGTGAGCACACAACATACATGTACCTGAAAATCTGTACATGTATGCACCTGTGTGTGTTTATGATGGATGTGTGTCTCTGACTGTGTGTGTGTGTGTGTGTGTGTGTGTGTGTGTGTGTGTGTGTGTGTGTGTGTGTGTGTGTGTGTGTGTGTGTGTGTGTGTGTGTGTGGTGTGTGTGTGATGTGTGTGAGTGAGTGCACGTTTGTCCTGTTTCCCCCTGGTTGACCTTGCTCCTGTGACATCACCGCAGAGAAAGGCTGGCTAAATGACTCATGCATAATTCAGACTTCCACTACAACACTGCTGCATGTTTCATTGTTTCATTTTTTACTCTCCCTTTTGCTACAGAACAAGAATAAGAAGGGAAATTGAGAAAAACAGGGGATTCAAACAGTACAGCGCTCATACTCTTGTCAGCTTGGACGTGTGGCTTATGAACAAATCACAAACCAAACCACACACAGAGCATGTGGTCAAACATTTATGTTGCAAGTTCTGAGTGGGTGTTTTTGGCTGGAGATCTTCATTTGCCCTATTTGAGACATAACCTAGTTGCAAAACACTTTGGAAAAACTTTGTCATACTATAAATAGTTTATGTCATTGTTGACATGTGATGCTGTTAACTTGAAGGGCTGTCTGTGATCATATATATCATATATATAAGTGTGTATTTTTGCTCTTTCCTAGGAGTACTATAGAAGAAGCCTATGCCAGGTCCATGACAAAACTTGCCAAGTCAGCTGGCAACTTCTCTCAGCTCGGGTGAGTGTAAACAGCTTTTTCTCGTTTTCTATGAATGAATGAATGTGAGAGGGTGCTGCCCGCGTACTGGTCTCTGAAGTGTGGTCTTTTTTACGCCAGGACTTTTGCTCCGGTGTGGGATGTGTTCAAGACCTCAACGGAGAAGCTGGCCAGCTGTCACATGGAGCTGGTGAGGAAGCTCCAGGAACTTATAAAAGAGGTGCAGAAGTACGTGGAGGAGCAGGCCAAAGCACACAAAAAGGTACGGAGACAGAGGATCAAATGTTTAATGATGTCGTAACACAAGCAGACGAGCAAAAGAGCGTTTTCAAAATAAAATACAGAGTCAAACTGAAAGAAATATGTATTTAAATCAGATTGATGGAACAATAAGATGTAAACAAGTCTGAGGCAGGATTAATTATGGTTTTGGTATGGGATAATTTTTGACAACTTGGTGCTACACACACATTTTGATCAGTACCAAAACAATATACTCCAATCTGTCACTCATTCCCATGAACTACCAATTATCACGAGTAGTTTGCTGCTCCAGTGTTGCCACAAGTAAAAAATAAAACATGTACATATAGAGCTTTTCTCACCGCTTTGTTGTTTTACACTCTAGTTATACAGTCCCTGACAAAAGTCTTGTCGCTTGGGTACAAGTTGACCTTAAGTGCCCCTCAAATATATTTGTAATCAATTTTTTTTTACAAGAAATGGCTAATTTCAATCCCAACAGCTTTTGAAATAATGTTTTGGTGCCAAACGAAACTGCTGAAAAGCATTCTAACGTTCACAGCTTGGTAAAGCCCACTGAGTCAGTTTTTGCAAAGACAAAAGTCTCATATGATGCACCCAATCCTAGATTACAGCCTCACCTGTGATCAATAATTGATCAATCAATTAGTGGGTGTGTATAAAAAGAACCCCAGCACACCAGACCTTCACATCAACTGCAACTTGACCTCTGACAACATGCCTAAGATTCACCCTGAGACCAAAGCGTTGATTATCAAGAGGCTGAAGACCAGATCCACTGCTGAGGTGGCTGACACCTTCAATGTGTCTCAGCGTCAAGTACAAAGAATAAGAAAAAGATTTGAAGAGACTGGAGATGTTTTTGACAAGCCCAGGTCCGGCAGACCCCGCAAGACAACTGCTCGGGAGGACCGTTTGTTGGCTCGAAAATCCAAGGCCAGCCCCTTTTCCACTGCAGCAGAGCTCCACCAGGCCTGGTCACCTCAAGTCCCCGTGTCAACCAGGACAGTTTGTAGAATTCTGTCTCGAAATGGCCTCCATGGTCGAATCAGTGCCCAGAAACCAGCACTAAACAAAAGGCAATTAAAAAACGTGTGGCATTTGCCAAGGCCCATAGCCTGCTAAAAGGATGGACGCTGGAAAAGTGGCAGAAGGTGGATTTCTCAGATGAATCTTCGGTTGAATTACATCACAGCCGCCGCAAATATTGCAGGAGACCTACTGGAGCCCGCATGGATCCGAGATTCACCCAGAAAACAGTTAAGTTTGGTGGCGGAAAAATCATGGTCTGGGGTTACATCCAGTATGGGGGTGTGCGAGAGATTTGCAGGGTGGAAGGCAATATCAATAGCCTAAAATATCAAGAAGTATTAGCTACCTCTTACATTCCCAACCATACAAGGGGTCAAATTTTGCAGCAGGATGGTGCTCCATCGCATACTTCCATCTCTACATCAAAGTTCCTCAAGGCGAAGAAGATCAAGGTGCTCCAGGACTGGCCAGCCCAGTCACCAGACATGAACATCATTGAGCATGTCTGGGGTAGAATGAAAGAGGAAGCATGGAAGACCAAACCAAAGAATCTTGATGAACTCTGGGAGGCATGTAAGACTGCTTTCTTTGCTATTCCTGATGACTTCATCAATAAATTGTATGAATCATTGTCGAACCGCATGGATGCAGTCCTTCAAGCTCATGGAAGTCATACAAGATATTAAATATGGATCTCACAGCACCACTACTTAATTCACTGATGTTATGCAACATATTTTTGTATTTGAAGTAAATTATTTGTTCAATTTTCACATTACTCTCTGTAGGCGACAAAACTTTTGTCTTGCCAAAATCTGACCTTTCTGTGTTCATTAAATGATCAATCTTTCTTCAGTGAAGCAAATTTATTTTAGTATATTAAACATAATTTGGGAGGGTTTTAGCTTTCATATGAGCCATTTCTAAAACCAACGGATAAATTAAAAGTCAGGTTATAAGCTGTTGTTTCTACAAAATGGATAAGTGACAAGACTTTTGTCAGGGACTGTAGTCCCTGTGTGAAAGATGTTGGAAAAGGAAATTGTTTAATAGTTGATTCCATCCTGAGAAAACGTAGCATGCGGTGTTGTTCTCTTTTTTGACACTTCCCTCGTCTCTCTCTCTCTCTCTGCTGAGACACCATCAGCTCATATCTCATGCATGAAGCCACAGAACACAAAGTAAAAGAGGAGCTTGGATTCAGCTGGAGCTGTGTTTGTGCTTTCAGCGTTACAAAAAGGCTGTCACAGTGTCTCCCCGTCACTTCCCTTCACTCCCTCTTCCTCCCCGCTCTGTGTCTCTTGGCTAGCTCGCAGACACAGTGGACGCTGTAGTGAAGTGGTGTGAATAACACTAAGTAAACACCCGCCTCGGAGTGGGCGCTCAGGCTGTGTACATAATTTCCTTTTTGCTTTCTCCACTGACGTTAAATGTGTTAAAATGAGGAACAAAGAGGGTTGAGAGACGATGATGAGTAAAACAAACGACCAAGAATACTGTGAGGCCGCTGTCTTTACCCCTCCATTATATTTCTCTTTTTTTTTGTCCTTTAAGAAGGAGAGATAAGATACAATAAGATAAGATAGAACTTTATTATGAATGTAAATCTTGTGCCAGAGGTTCAGAAGAATAAGAAAAAACAATAGAGTAGAGATATAAACATATATGAATAAAAGATGAATAAGTATTAAATGTACAAGAACAAAAATATAATATGTATTAGAAGTAATACTAACACTTTTGCCTCATAGAAACTAAAATATGACATTTATATTGTGCATGATATGAAGAGTAATACGATTGGCAATGATATCAAAAAGTAATATTGCACAATGGTGGAAAAGTAATAATGCACTCGATATGGATGTTATTGTTCTCAGATGGAGCCAATGTGGTCTATTAAGAAGAAATCAAGAGTCTTGTGCTTTTTATTAACAGCCACTATATAACTTTTACAGTTTCCTCATGTGCAACAGTTCAGTGTCACATGAAAATAATGAAACCGAGAGGCTGCAGTAGTGTTTAATAAGAGCAATAAAGGACCTCCGTCTAGACTGACATTGTGTCTGTTATTTCATCATTAAGTCATAATGAATTAGGGGATTACAGGACATGTGTTTATGTCAAACTACACAAGAATCAGCTCCAATAAGTGAAAGTTGCATGTATTGTTCAGCGGAGTAACTGTACCCGACGTGTGTGTGTGTGTGTGTGCGTGTGCGTGTGCGTGTGTGTGTGTGTGTGTGTGTGTGGTCAGACAAAAGAAGAGGTGGCGTCCACGCTGGATGCCGTGCAGAACATCCAGACCACCTCTCAGGCTCTGCAGAAGTCCAAGGAGATCTACAACGCCAAAACTGTGGAGCAGGAGCGCCTCCGCAAAGAGGGGGCCACCCAGAGAGACGTGGACAAGGTGGGAGGTCACGCACACACACACACACACACACAGCCACATAGTCATGGTACGGTAATAAGGCATGATGAAGTGCCGTAACACTCAAAGTCTATACAGAAACTTTAACCCCCAAAAGCTTCTTAGCCTTCAGATGTTGGAGTGGAGCTCGGTTTTCTTTTTTTCTCCAATCTGTCAGTTGATCCGGGGGGGAAAACAAAGCGCCAGTGTGTGTGTGTGTGTGTGTGTGTATAGTATAGTATGGTGCATAAACTGATGAGAGCCATTTGTCTTGTCTGTTTGTGTTTTGCAGGCTGGAGTGAAAGCCAAAAAAGCCACAGAGACCTACAAGTCCTACGTGGAGAAATACGCCGCCGCCAAGTCAGAGTTTGAGCAGAAGATGGCAGAAACTGCACAGGTAATATATGATGACTGATGTGCTTTAATGAAACACGTGTGCACAAACTCTCTCTAGTGTCTCTGTGGGGTGCAACACTTTCATTGTGTAATCTGTCAGCCCTCTGTGTGTGTGCGTGTGCGTGTGTGCGTGTGTGTGTGCGCCCTGCATCATCTCCAGATTGTGTTTTTTCCCCTCTGTAACAGAATTGTTGTGGAAAGCCCTGATTGGATCCATCTGAAGGGGCTGATTAGATAAACTCCAAATTAAAATCAGATGAGCAGAATCTTGGCCTCCATATCCTCCCGCGCCGCAGCAGCTCCGCCACCAGAAATGGTTCCAGTTAGCTCGGCGTTTGTTTTCATTTCCCCACCCCATCCACAAAGAGAAAGCCGAGTTTCAGCACTGCTTCACAGTCTACGGCTCATCTCAGACGCAGCACATGTGGACATGAGTTCTAAACACTGAAACACATGTGCTCTCTGACATCACCGCGGCTCCTACATGTGTGTTCTCTTTGTCTGAGTGTGTGTGTGTGAGCGTTATGCTAGCCGTACAGTCCCATTTGTGTGCATGTCTCTGTAGTGTAAATGCAGCAGTGAGAGGCTCTTTATCTGTGTTGTCTGTGGGGAGATCTTCCTCTGCATCCTCTCTTTGATCCTCCAGTTTATGATTATTTATACTCCTTCTCCTCGGTTAACCTCAGAAGCCCCGAGTCATACTTAAGTGGAAGTAAACACCAGCTTTTTAAGTTGTGATCTACACCATACTACTGCTCAAAGCCAAAATGAACCTCCGTCAATGTATGTCACAAACAGAATCATTGTGGAGGGAACTGTTTGTGTGTTTGTGTGTTTGTGTGTTTGTGTGTGTGTGTGTGTGTGTGTGTGTGTGTGTGTGTGTGTGTGTGTGTGTGTGTGTGTGTGTGTGTGTGTGTGTGTGTGTGTGTGTGTGTGTGCCACAGACCACCCAAACAGACACACAGGAAGTGACTGAGACAAAATAAGGAAGTGGAGTTTCCTGGGCTGCCTTTTTGTCCCGAACTTATCTTGGTTTTCACGTCTGTTTAATGACCCTTGACATCACGATTGCAGATTTGTTTGCACGCGAACAAATTAGTTTGCATCGCCAACTCTTCGCCCCTTTTTTTCAGAAATTCCAAGACATCGAAGAAAACCACATTCTCCACATGAAGGAGATCATTCAGTCGTACTCGCAGTCCGTGGACGAAACGCACATCCAAATAGGAGAGGTGAGTGTGAACACACACACACACACACACACACACACACACACACACACACACACACACACACACACACACACACACACACATATATGTGCTCGGAAACATTCCTGTGGGTGGAGTAGGTGTCTTGTTGACCTGGGGCTCCGCTCACTGGGTTCACTGTGTGTCACGTCAATTAGTGTCGTCTTTGATCTCGCTAATCGTTTAACTGAGAACCAGGAAATGGTCCATTCAGCCTTTTATGCCGGGCAATTAAAAGCTGATCAAAACTCCCTCTCAGCCGATCTAAAACACCTCCAGAAGTCCAAACACTTGCCAAATAAACTGCGTCTGATAGCTTAAACGTGCTGCACAGGCTTGTTTGTTTCTGGGAGAGTGTGTTTAGGGTTCGAGGAAACGGCACCAAGTTCGATCAGGTCCAACTGTGAAGGCTTTCAAACAACATTCACGACCGTATTAATCAGGATTCAAGGTTAAACAGAGATTTATTTACTCAGCAATCATACTTAGCAGCACCACGCAGAATAAGTCAGGACTAACTACAATCTGCTGCTCTGCTCTCATTCATCTGATGCTGCTATGTTCTGATGCCGCTGTAGTTCTCTCGCCGCCTGCAGAGGGCGCCACAGCTCCACCGAGAGTGTCTCAGAGCAGCCTGCAGCTGGTGCAGCAAATTGGAAGGAATGTGGAGCGACAGGCTACCGCAGGTTATTCCTCCACACGGTTCCTGCTCCTGAGCGGGAGATGGGCAGAGCTGCTGCCTGTTGCTGAGCTAAATTACTACAATGCCTGAAGTGGCCAGTCTTTTTCCAGAGCAGGAAAAACCTGAGCAGACTAAGAAATAGTGATTATGAGATGAATGCTCTTTAAACCGGGTTGTGAGGGACCTTGAATTTAATAATCGCATAAGGGTGATGCAAGAGGGAGGGAGTGACTCCTTTTACTTCTGCAACATTGTGCTTAGTCACTGAGCCCACAGGCGTTCATGCTGACAAAAATCATACATTTGTATGTACTTTGCATTTAAAATATAGAATACAGTGAGTGCAGTTTCAGTTAGACGTTCCCACACACATACACTGAACTGGACGTACAACCTGTATGTGTTATTTGGAGTCCTTTTATTAGTTAGTTCAGTCACAAATGTATCAACTGTGCTCAAATTAGACAAAGTAAGATATCTTTGGCTCTGCAGCATCAAATTAGATCTTTTGTTTTTTTACCTGTACCATGTGAGTCTGACTCTGTTATAGCAGCTAAATGAGTGCAGTACCTTTTTTGAGACAATCGAGATGTCTTAAAATGCTCTTAGAGTTAATTATACTGAATCTACCACTGTTAAAGCTCTTCTTCTTCTTCTTCTTCTTCTTCTTCTTCTTCTTCTTCTTCTTCTTCTTCTTAGTATCTAAGGTAGAAAGTGTTATCAATAACATTACTTGCTAAGAAATAAATGTTTTTCTTATAACATGTAACACATATAACATCAAATATATGTGCGTATATGTGATTGTAATATCTGTTATTGGCCATAGATGGTACCGAGAAGAAATATTATTCCCCACCCCCTTTTAACGTAGCTGGTCAAAAGTCAAAACAAATGGCAGTGTTCTTTGGTGGGAAGTCTGTGAGGGATGATGCATTAGCAGCTTCTACCGACGATCAAAGCGCCTGCAAAGAGGCCTGCTCATCTGGGGAGTGATAGCACGAAGCTCCTCTCTGGCAGGTGAACAGGAAACAAACTCGAGGGCTCCACACGTATCACTTCATCAGAGGAGACACGTCCGTCTACGCTGCCCGCCACGTCCACAACGGAGTCAGCATTGAGGTTGACGGAATTGCTGTCTCAATAGCAGAGTCCAGTGTTGGAGCTGCTGTCAGTCCAGAGGTGTCAAACCACCACAGACACACATAACTGCAGGGTAGTTAAGTGCGGCGCATGAAACTGAAAGCAAAGGGTGTCACTAGAAGAAGTCTTTAGTCACTGAAAGAAGCGATCATGTCGACCTTACAGGTATTTTCAGACGAGGCTCAGCCAGTATCAGATCAGTGGGCATGAAGGATAAAGAGGGTTAGAGAGGATGAGAGGGAGAAAGTGAGCAAAGTGTAAAGAAAAGGAAAAAACTACCATATATAGATGTGTTCAATAGAAAAGAAGTAGCAGAGAGCATTTCAAACTCACACAAGGGCAGGTGTGTCTGTGAGGTTTGCGTGCTGTGTTTGTTTTTGTAAGTGTGTGTGTGTGTGTGTGTGTGTGTGTGTGTGTGTGTGTGTGTGTGTGTGTGTGTGTGTGTGTGTGTGTGTGTGTGTGTGTGTGTGTGTGTGTGTGTGTGTGTGTGTGGTGTGTGTGGATCGTGTGTGTGTGTGTGTGTGTGTGTGTGTGTGTGTGTGTGTGTGTGTGTGTGTGTGTGTGTGTGTGTGTGTGTGTGTGTGTGTGTGTGTGTGTGTGTGTGTGTGTGTGTGTGTGTGTGTGTGTGTGTGTGGCACGCAGGTTGATGACATTACTGCCCTCCGTCAGAGCAGCAGCACCTGACAGATCGCGTGTGCTACTCTGAGCATACTTCCTCGCAACAGCAACCTCCCCCCCACCCCACATTCCCTCCCAACATCCTCTCCTGCCAGGGCACAGAAGGCTAATGCACTCCACCTCGCCACAGGGGCGAGGGTGGAGGGGGTTGGGTGGGTGGGGGCGCAGACACATATTGTATGTGTTTGCGTGTGTGTTTGTTTGATAGCGGAGCCACTCTGCGCTTACAGTATCACGCACATCTAAATGGTTTTGGGTGAGATGGCACAGCAGAGCCGCGGTTCATCATCATCATCATCATCATGCCTATACATCACGTTCACTCCCCCCTCAGTGCACACACAAAGCACACACGCAAAGCTACAAAAGCA
The DNA here is from genome assembly GCF_027596085.1 of Anoplopoma fimbria. NCBI lineage: Eukaryota > Metazoa > Chordata > Actinopteri > Perciformes > Anoplopomatidae > Anoplopoma > Anoplopoma fimbria. The sequence goes on along the minus strand of NC_072462.1, from coordinate 4,080,010 downwards.
AAACAAGCAAACAAACACTATGCTTTTCCTCTTGATACCGCCCAAAGGCGCATCGGGCGGAGCGCGCTGCCAACAACAATGATTCGCCACCGACACAATAGTAAAGTACAGTATGTCTACACAGGCCACTTAAACAATAAATGTTATGAAGATCAACTCAAGGCAAAGCAGCGCTACAGGAAGATATGATAGCAACAGACGCATTTGTCTCCCTGTGTATGTTAAAACAAACACTCAACACGTGACACTAATCTTTACTCGTATGTTATGACATAACCGAAGACAGTTCGAAGTCAACAATTACTCAACACTGAACTGCAATTCTCCCAGCTAAGGATGAGCTTTTTATATATTTAATTGCATCATTTATGAGGAAGAAAATATTCACTAGTGCAGCAAAAAAAAGGTGGATGTGTACAGTTAAGACAAATGCAAGTGGGTGAACTCTTCCTAACAGTCAACACGGTGAAGTGTTTTATACGTCTTCTCGAGTTCAAAGGATTTCTCTTAGTGCAGCTTTAAATTGTCCATTAACACATTATGTAATGTATCTGTTCAAGTTATAATAAACAATTTATTGCCGTTACAAAACTTTTGTTTTATTTCACCTTGGCCAGGGCGGAGAAAATCAAATATCACAATATTTATTTTACCAAATAATGCGATATTTATATAGCGAAATTTTGATAAATAAACATCAGTAATGAGTATATTAAGACAAAATGTCTAAAGGCAGAGAATAGAACAGCTAGAACAGTCTGGTATCTTCAGAAAATAACGTGACTTTACTGTTATGCAGCCTTTAAAGCCATAAAAAGACAACACTTATTTCATATTACAATATCCAAAAGACAATATCTAGTCTAATATCACAATATTCAAATATAATTGATATATTGCCCTATTTTCACCTCTCTAAAATGCCCCAGGTATTCACCAACAAATGAATCATTCTTCTCGTCGAACTCGGAGCATAACAATATTTACTACATGATGTTGCGTCTCTGTTGCTGAGTTTCAAAGTGTCGGCACTGCGATATGTAGTTAATCCCATATGGTTAAACACCTCTGTCAAGTTAGAGGGACGGCAACCACTACATCTTCTGTTTCACTGTGAATGACCCAAAATAAACATTTTCATTAATTCATTGCGGTCAATATAAAAAAGATGAATAAATCGAGCAATTAACTGTGTTCATTCAAAATGAAATGGGTCAAAATATTCACCTGGTTCTGCTGTTTCTTTTTCCCCCATGTGCATTCTCAGACAAATCTCTTAATTTCGTGTTTTTGGTTTTGGATTTTCTAGGTCCACACCGAATTTGTGAGGAACATCGAGAACACCTCAGTGGAGAGCTTAATACACAAACTGGCCGAGAGCAAAGGAACGGGAAAAGAGAGACCAGGTAAGACAAAAGAGTCTGATGTGTTTAATGCTAATAACGCACATTTATCAGGGTTTTGTGGTGTGAGTAAATAAATGAGTGGCGAGGGGATCGGGCCTTGCAGAGAGAGGGGGGAGGAGGGCCGTATGGAGAGGGCCAATTAGAAGTCAGAGAGGGGCCATCAGAGTCAATCATAGTAATCTGCTGTAAAGGTAGGCAGGCTTGGCATTCCAGTTAGCATGTGACACACAGGGGGCTTTGCTGCGCTCGCAGACTAAGCAGGCAGAACCAACCCCTTTTTTTTTTTTTTTTTTTCAGGAGGTCAGAGCTCAACAATGACTCTTGTGTAAACTTTGCCATGCCACAATAATCAAGGGAATACTCCTCAGACCCCTTTGGCCCCCCCCCTCACCTCCCCAAACACACTCACAGCTCATTCATTGATCGTGAGTTACTCCTGCAGCAACAGTCAGAATCTCTGGAGCTTCAATTTTTACAACTTTTTCTGATATTTTTCAGTTTGTATGAATCAAGACGCACAGTTTAAAACCCTCGTAGTAAATATCCAGTTATTTTACTCGTCCCCGTATTTGTGCAACATTACATCAGGCGGTCTTAGACACAAAGGGTTCACCTCTGCTGCGTTTGTGTGTACACAAACGGTGACCCCTGTATCCAGACTGCTGTGTCCGAGGAGTGGTGGCCCTCATTTGTTTGGACAGCAGAATTAATTGAGGCTTAAAAAAAAAAAAAAACGGTCAGAAAAATTCCTCTTTGTATCAAGCTGTTCATTAGGGATTGCGGCCCTGTCAGAAAAATAACCTGTCGCTCTCCTGATGAAATAGCTGAACGGATGGCCGGTCCCAGTGCCTTTAGAGGGAGGGGGGGGAGAGAGGGAGAGGGAGAGAGAGAGAGGTTGAATAAACTTTCTATTGCGGAAACAATCCCAAAGTGACACGCTGCGAGGCGGGGGGTTTCAGAGTGTTCAACGATATCCAGCTGAGCTGTCAACTGGCGGTGGGCCAGACACGCAACCCCCCCCCCCCCCCCCCTCCCACTCCCACTCCCACTGCCATGTGAAGCATATGCAATTTAAAAAAAAAAAAAAGAAAAAACATCCTCCGCTCATGCGTGACTGCATGCTTCCCCTCACAGAGAGTAGAAAGAAAAGAAACATCTTCCCCTGTATAAACAGAGTCGTCTGTCTGTTTGGGAGATGTTTAAACAGCTCCTAATGTCTGCCCACGTTTAGGTAATATTCATGTGTCTGGTGTTTGGACCTTTTTTTTTTTTTTTTTTTTTTTTGTGTGCATAAATATTGTCAGATGCAATCTCAGGGTTTGCTAGCGGCGAAGAGTTCCTGCTCTGCCTGGGTCTTACGTAGATCCATTTGTTAAACATCCCAGAGCAAATAGAGAACGCGATGTGTAATTTTCCAGTAATTTCCCTCCTCTTTTTTTCTGGCTTCTTTTTTTCACTGCCTTTGTTTGACAATACCTCAAACTAATGCATTTAGAGATGATGTCAAATGAGATGATTATGAGGAAAAGATGGGTTCAAAAAATATTCTCACCCGTTTTTTGTCGCCAATATGCTGACGACGACATTACAGACTCTCATCACTGCTTCCTCCCATGACAATTCTGTTTTGATTGGCATTAATCTCTCTGTCTCTCTCTCTCTCTCTCTCTCTCTCTCTCTCTCTCTCTCTCTCTCTCTCTCTCTCTCTCTCACAAACCTTCGTGCTGCCGTTGTGTTTTTTCGCCCGGGCGGTGCAGAGGCCTGATGTTGCACAGTAGAGTAGATCGGTCATTGGTGTACTTCATCCACTCCACTTGGCGTGATGCATTCCTCTCGTGACTCGCCGCTTCCCTGCGCTTCACTCTGCGGCTGCACACGCCAAACAATGCGTCGATTTTTATGCTCGCGACCGGCGTCCTCTGGGGAGGAATGCTACTGTATACATTTTGAGTTAAAATATCATTAGCTTTGTTGTTTTTAGGTCATGGCATGTTAGTGTATCAGAGATATAGCCAGAGGGTCCTGCTCCATCTCTCTCTCTCTCCATCTCTCTCTCTCTCCATCTCATCTTGCAGCTATTAAGCTTTCTAGTTATATCTATCTGGCCTGATGGCAAACACAGACTTCCATGGGTCATGCATTTTAATAAGAAATATTTGTGCAATATATAAGTATAAAATACACTGAAATGTGTATTTAAAGTCACATTTAAACATATGGATTACATGCACTAATGCAGGTATTACACAGGTTGTTTCATCATGTAGCTGAGGCGTCTCTTTCTAAATAGATATTAACATCACACAACACAAACAGCCCAAATGCCCAGATTTCTCTGATTGACGTGCACACTCATTGCTTTCACTGCCTCTGGTTTCCCCCCAGCCGTGTGTGTGTGTGTGTGTGTGTGTGTGTGTGTGTGTGTGTGTGTGTGTGTGTGTGTGTGTGTGTGCGTGTGCGTGTGCATGTGTATGTTAAAGCGTCACCCCCTTTTGAAAAGCCTCCATAAATGTTTCTGGAGGCACACTTGAAGCGTGACAGTCCATTGCAGGGCCTTGGAGGTAAATGTGTATAATGGATGAGCATTCAATTAAGTGTGAACTCTGTTGTTGTTGTTTTTTACTGTTGTCTCATCATTTGAATGATGGATCTGAATACCCGACAGCAATGTTATTATTTGTATTTATTAGGATAAATCGGTTGGTTGTGGTCCAAGTGATATTATGACTGTTGGCTTGAATAGATGCGACAGTTTGTTTGTTTAATATTAATTGAGGTTGCTACGATTATTTCAGTGTTTTTTTATATTTGTGTGTGCTGGATTTAGTTTGTTGGTTCATATATGGTCCGTTCTTTTTCTTCTGTTTCGAGAGAGAAAGAGAGAAAGGCATCTTTCAAGCTTGAGAGCAGTTTTGTCTGCTGGACTTTAAACATTTTCCCGCATTTGATCTCTGACTTCTTTGTCTTATTGTAATAGCGTTTGTATCTTAGCATGTCCTGCGTTGGAGGTTTAATGGCTCCTGTTGGCTTTTATAGAATCGGTTCATGGTCGTGGTGGTTCTTATCTTTGTATATGTGGCTCTGTGAGGAGGACTCTCTTCTTGTAGAGCAGCACCTCCCGTCCCCAGGAGGCAGTGTCACATCTCTGTGAGGGCCACCAGACACACGGTTGACTCCGCTATTGACCCCGTCTGCCCTCTGGGACCAGCCCGGCCCTGTTTGTATACACACTCTGTATGGCACGCCAGACTGCATGTCGTGCATCTGCCAAAGTGTGTGTGTGTGTGTGTGTGTGTGTGTGTGTGTGTGTGTGTGTGTGTGTGTGTGTGTGTGTGTGTGTGTGTGTGTGTGTGTGTGTGTGTGTGTGTGTGTGTGTGTGTGTGTGTGTGTGTGTGTGTGTGTGTGTGTGTGTGTGTGTGTGTGTGAATATTGCGTGATGTACATTCACAGCATTCACAGCAGTGGGTCATTGACCCCTTTCCGTGCCAAATGAACCTAAAAGATTTCTCTTTTTTTGTCTCATTAGGACCCATTGAGTTTGAGGAGTGCAATGCAGCTATTGCTACTGAAGGTAAGTTAAAATTAAACATTTAACAGAAATATTTTGACAAAGCAATATTTAGCAAGTCCAATCCCATATTTTAGATATTGGGATCAAGACCAGATGTATCTTAATTTTTTTATATCTGTTTTTTTTGTAATAAGGTGCCAAACCCAGAAAGAGAAAACCATTTGGCATCCCAGGACGAAGGAAAGACAAGGACACAGACTCCACGTGAGTCAAGACTTCTTAAATCCACCAACACATTATGCAACTTTTTTGCAAGAATTTTTGAACTTTCTCATCATGATGCATTTAAATGTTGTCTTTCAGGGAGTCCACAGAAGTGGAAGCTGCTGTGAGTATAAGTTTCACCCAAATAACCAGTTTTAGCTAAACTTTGAGCTTATATTTCGGCTTTGAGTGTTATATTGATTTCAAACAGGAGGAGGTGGAAAAGATCCTCAGATTCTCATTTCATTCTCTCTCTCTTTCTCTCTCTCTCTCTCTCTCTCTCTCTCTCTCTCTCTCTCTCTCTCTCTCTCTCTCTCTCTGTCCCCTCCCTCCTGTTTGCTTTGTAGATTTGCTCATTCATTCATTCATTCATTTCTCTCTGTCTGTGCTTGTAGAACACTGCCAACGGCGCTCCCCCTGGATACTACGGCGCCATAGACATCCAGAATGCTGTAAGCAAGCTAATACCAACAGACACACACACACACACACACACACACACACACACACACACACACACACACACACACACACACAATACATATTCATATCCAGACCTGTTTTTGTATATCACAATCAGCAAATGCATTTCATAAACATGTAAAAAATATATATATTTTATTTTTTTTCATGTCCTGTATTGCTTTTAATTTATTCTCTAAAGTAGCAAATATTATTTGTGAAAGTTTCTTATCATAATTGTCCAGTACTTTCCTTTTGGTGGTCTGAACAGATCTCCAGAATTTTAGATCCTTTATATACAGAGTTTTCATTTCTACGTAAAACCTTAGAAACAGAATGCCATGAATGTAAAAGCAACTTTCCATCTATTGATAAACTTAACATGACACACACATGATGCACTTTGATTACACACAGACAAATTTAGGTAAAATTAATAATACAAAAAAGACAATAGACTTCACTGAAGCTAAAATTTAAACAGCTACTATAGTAGCTGTTTAGTTAATTGTTCATCCTGTTTTGAATTATATAATATAACATATATTGACTCATTTAAAGAATGTATTGTCTATTTGATTGGAAATTTAAATTTGAAAATAAAATATTAAGCACATTAAGATGTTCAACTAAAGTGTTGATAAATACATTTTGCGTATCATTTTAGCTTCTTACATTTTTTTTAATAAAGGATACACATATATATTTATTTTAACTTTGTGTTAATTGAAAAGTGCAACAAAGATTTTAAACGTGACTCTTTTCTTTTTCCTTTTTTCGTAGAATATTCCCCAGGTTGATGCAGAGGGCTTCTGTATCCGACCAGAAGGAAATGAAAACGATATCCTTTTGTATTTGTCTTCACACTCAGTCCTGCTTAAAATAAATCTGGTACTAATTGTTTTTCTGTTCAGATCTAAATTAAAACAAAACTGTAGATGATCTTTCTCTCTTAAACTCTTCTGTGCCTGTTGTTGTTGTTGTTGTTGTTGTTGTTGTTGTCGCCTTAACTTTTTCGTTCCCGCTCACATGCCAAAGAGAACGCCTTCTACTCGTCCAGCGACTCAGAGGACGAAGATGAACCCAGGAAGTTCCACGTAGAAATCAAGCCCGTCGTGCCAAACAACGGCACGCACCAGAACCGAGCCACCATCGACGAGCTCAAAGCCTCCATCGGAAACATCATCCTGTCGCCCTCCACCTCGGTACTGAAAACACTGGAAATCCCAAACACAGACCTGTTGCTGTCCTGCTCTGCTGCAGCAACACTAGAGGGCATCAGGGGAATATGTAACCTCAGTGAGGGCTGAAGGGAACGCCATTTAACCGTTCCATCCCTCTTCCAGTCACTCTTTCTTGGAGCTTGTTTATTTAAATTGGAAAGGCATATATAACATTTAATATTTCACGGTTTGCCTGTACTTTCTAAATTCAGTTTTGTGTCAAACAACTTTAGGATCTTTTTATTTTGTAAGAAAACATATCAAGAACTCAAGAACAATATTTTTCTGAGTTAAGTATCTGATGTTGTTGGCCTTTACTGCAGACGCATACACATGCACACTGTCCTCCTTGTAGGCACTTAAGGGAATGCTTTGCCACACACACACACACACACACACACACACACACACACACACACACACACACACACACACAGAGCCCAGTCTGATCCGTGACCTCCGTCATGGATCCCTTCATTCAGCTCCTTGTCCCTCACCATCACTCAATCTCTGCATCTCTCTCTCTCTCTCTCTCTCCTCCTCCTCCTGCTCTGTGGAAATAGCCTCCGCCATTAAACTTTAAAACCACTACTGCTCGTGTGCAAACATGCAGCGTGTGTGCAGCGAGCTGTTGTTGTTGTTAACGTGGTTGTTTGTGGGGCGGCTCAAAGGGCACGCTCGGTGTAGTGTCGGAGGTCTAGTGCGCTTCACCCGCTGCACAGTAAAACGGATGTCACGGCATCTTCCCTTCAGCTCCGACCGCCGCTCCTCCACCCTGTTTGTGTTCTACCTCGCTCTGTTCTCCCCCCTGTCTCTGTTTGCTTTCACTCTTTTGTGTTTTATTGGAGCCCACTTGTTCTAGACAGGACTGTGTTGTGGTTATTTATGAATACTTTATGGGGGTAGTTGCCTCGTTTTTACAAATGTTTTTTTAGCCTAGAAATGGGAAGAAGACGTTTATAGAGGAAGTTTTTCTAGGATATTAAATTAAAGTTAAATCCAGGCAAAATGATGTTCTCTTTTAAACCTTTTTGACTTTGTTCATTGCTCTCTGGTTTCGGTTGTTGTCGAGACTTAAAACCCACAATTACTTTCTCATCCTTAAAGTACAAAAACACACAGAGCGCTGCATGTGTGTTCTGACTCTGATTTGCATTTAAATACCAGAAGTCATTAGATTATAGTTGCTTTCCTCTCCGTCTGTTTTCCTATCTCACATTCACCCAAAAGTTTAAAAACATACATCCAAGGTGATGACGAACGTTGCATCATCTGGTGTGAATTATTGAGAGATTTCCCCCTTTCTCTCTCTCTCTCTCTCTTTCTCTTTTTTCTTTTTCTTTTTTCCTCCTCAGTGCTCATTTTTCTGTCTTTTTCATTTTCTCCTCCTGTTCGGTTCCCCCTCTGCGGTGTTCCCTTTATTGAAATAGCAATGGAAGTCGTGTGTGTGTGGCCAGCAAGAGCCGTAATTGAACCCATTTGCCGCTTAGCGCCTGTGGGACTAAAACCCCGGCCTCGCAGCTCCACGGTGGTTAAATGCTTTTGCTGTGTTCCTTTAAACCCATTCTGTTTCTTTTTCTCCCCTCCTCCCTTGACAATTCCCCCCACCACCACCACCACCACCTTTCTCCTTGTGCGAATACATTCTTCATTGAACTTGATGCTCTAAGCTTTCCTTTGGGTTTGTGACCCTTGAGAGCGTATCTTGCACACAGTATCTTGTTTTACGCAGCATGACCCGGCAGATTTATGTCCAGAAGAGAAAAGTCTCTGTAAAGGAAGTATGTGAAGTGATGGAGGCCACGCTCTCTGTTGTCTCTGACCCATCACTGTATGTATGCGCTGAGATGAACGGTTATTTTTTCTTTCGCCGCTGAGTATTTCACCCTAGGTTTAACGTCTGGTATGTGTGAGTCCAGAGTAGCCCTGTGATTTACTGTCTTTGACTCTGAAGTGGAAAATTCCCTTTTCCACTGGGAGTAATTAATAATATAGTTTCAACCCCTTTTTTTCTCCCTAGTTTTATGTATTTTCAAATCTAATATATCGTTACATAAACAGTATCAAAAGCTTAAGGTTTCAAACTGTTTGACATGTAAAAAGGAGTGAAGAAGTCTGAGTTTCCAAACGTTGCTCATGTTGTAACATAGCACGATGACCCTTAAAGTACTTTTTCCTTACTTTGTTGATTCTGTTTTGTATTTCCTGCATGGAGAATGATCGGTTTTTCTTACTTGTGATTTGTTTCTTGCAAACTCAGCAAACTTCTGGCAAGAAACAGTTTAGAAAATGTGTGGTGGGTCGGATACGTCTTTGGTAGATTGATGTCTGTTTTCTTGTTTCCAGGGACAGATGCGGAGGAACCAGTCCAGTGAGTATTTTCTCTGCCTGACCTCTCTGTATCTTGAGTGCTGCTGGATGACTGTACAACGTCTCAACTACATTTTTCTTGGCACAATTTGTTTTTAAAGAGGTTGTCTGAAAAAAAAAAATTAAAGCCAAAACCAACATATCTGGAGAAAAAGTAAATAACTGTTCTTTTCTGTAAATGTGAGCTTGAGGGATGTTTTTTTCCCTCCCTTGGTACAAATAAGATGAATTGCTTTATTGGCTGTTTATGTTTCAACATGTCAGAAATGATCTTGTCCGTTCTGCCAACTGGCACATTTTGTAGAAAGACTGTGTGTTTGCTGTGATTTCCTCCCAAAGTGCTTGAGGAAAAAAAATTACCAAATTGCTCATGTATGTTTTTGCTCCATGGGGTCCAAAAGATTAATAATCCAGATCATTTTTTTATGAGTTAAAAGTCAAAAGGTTTTGCTTTCACATATTGTGTTTGCAAGTAACTGAATGGTAATAATAGTCACATTCTGCAGCTGAAACACGAGCTATTGCATTGATAGATGTGTACTCTACACACGCTTAGGGATCACAGGAGTTTCTACATTAAGCTCTAAGGCTCAGGGTCCTGGTGAGTATGTTTTCACTACAGTAGTAAGCCTACAACCCTGCCTCCACCCACCCCTCAACATACCCGCCACCGCCCTCATCTCTGTCCCCTGCAGCCAGCTGACACAAGCTAACACCGCTGACACTGCGTTTTCTCACTGCAAACTTTACGTTCTTAATTTACAAACACGTATGGTTTTTATTTCTGGGTTTTCTCAGTTGTCTCCTTTTACCTCTGGTGCTGCTTCAGGTCGCTTATATGGATCTTCTGCAACGTTGTAACACTTTAGAACGGGGCAAAAAAATAACAAATCATTTTATTTTTAGTTGCAAAATCACTCCATCCCCTGTTTTTTAAAGTGTTACCATTGAAATAAAAACATGTTTAAAGTTGCAGTATTTGGGTAAGATTTTAAGGTTTTTTTTACTGTAAAGAAGAAAAAATTTCTTTTCCAACCTAAATCTTACTGCAAATATACTTCTACGGCTTTTCATGTCAGATTCTCATTTGTTCAGTCAGAACCTCAGTTTTTATTTCTGGTTTTAGGTGTGATGTAGTTCAAACATGACTTTTGGCCGGTGAAAAAAACATCTTGTGTTGGGTTTTTGGGGTTTTTCCTTGCTGTCATCGCTCCGTGCAGGTCTGTGGGTCTTCATTTTCTGTTTGGTTTTCTCTCCCTGCAGGTGACGAGCTGGCAAAACCCAGAGTGCCAACACCATACGAGTACGTATGGAAGTAACATTTATCCATGTTCACAGTATCAATGCTTTTTAGTGGAAATTGAGATGCTTTTTGCTTGAAATGCTTCTCTAAGTTTGACTCCTCTCTCTCCTCCTGCAGACTGACGAACAACGACCTTCTGTCTCTGGACCCGTTCGGCCCGACTCTGGCAGCAGGCTCCTCTTCATCTGTGTCCTCATCAACAGGTAATCCCCAAAACCTCACTGCTCTGCACATAAATGTCTCCACAACGTCAGACAATATTTTATTTTATGCTACAGAATCCCTCGACCAATAAGAGGTTTCTGTAATTCCTTAAATTTTGTAACCCTTAAGATTTCAGTCCTGGTTAATTTGACACACGTGGTTTCAGGTGGAAACAGCAAATGCAGCTTTTTAGAGCAGCTACTCTGTCACTAATACAACACAAGAACTGTTGTGTCTGTTTACACTGCAGTCAAACTTACTCACATTGTTTTAAGGAAAGAAATCAGTCAATAATAATTGCAACAGCGATATGAATTCATGCTGCACACTGGCAATGTGAGATGTTTTTTCACACGGTTAAAGAAGGTTGGTCATGTTGCTGAGCTTTTAAATGGTGCAGCTCTTCATCTAACAGCTCGCTGTGGCTGCTCCTTCTTGTTCCATCACTCTCTTGCAAAAGTTGAAAATGATCCGCTGTCGGATAAATGCAGAAATGATATAAAACTACCATATACAGAGGTATTGACAGAATGTAAATACATTGAAAGGCTAGTACAGGAAAATAATACAGATCATAGATAGTATAAAAAAAATGGGGTTTGATTTTATGAAAACCTAAAGGGAGCAATCTGTTTGAGGCAGTGATCTAGTCCCTTGTTTCTCTTTCTGTTCCTTGAACTCATCTTCTCTCTGTGCGTTCATGTCTCCCCCTCTTTCTTTCTTTTTCTAAACTACTGAGTTGGAAGCCTGTCCTCTCAGATGAAGGAACTGACCCCTGAGGTTAACAGAATATTCAACTTCAGAGAAGGAAAAAGCCAGCTTTTTCTATCCCAGTTTTCAGTCATTTTTCCAATCATGTGCTCCTCTTGTTTCATTTAAATCTTTTTTGAAAAGTCTCTCACAGACATTTGAGTGTTTGTTTTACTTCACTTTTAAGCGTTGTCGGAGTGAATCTCACGGCTTTACGTGCATGACAGCGGTGTTTAAACAGAGTGACATCAGCGCTGACCCATCGCCTAGGCTAAGCGTAATCCACAGTTAATTGGCACCTCGTTGAGGTCAGAGGGCCGGCCGTAAAGCCCACTGGCACGGATGTTGTCAAACATCGTCTCGTTACTGTCAAAGGTCGCGGCTTAAATGTCTAAAGAGCATCGTAGAGTGCCCCGATTAAGATGCGGTGATGGAAATTAACAGCCTGTTAAATCTCTCTGTGTACAGTGAGGCAGCGTCACCAGCTCCCAATGCACACATGACACATTACACTAGTCCAGTCTGGCTATTAAAACGATTAAACTCTTACTGAATGAAGCAAAGAATGTAAAAAAATGTCTTTCTTATTTGTCATATGTTTCATTTATTGATTTGTTTTGTACATTTTCTTCTTTGACTTATTGTTTTGGTTTTACTTTGCTTTTTGTTTTATTACTTTGTCACTGAGTTGAAATTTTGTTGATGTTTTATTGATTTTATTTACTTATTTTCATGACCTTTTCTTGTTAGACCTTGCCTCTATCTTCCTTTCAATCCCTCCATCTCCACCTTTTCTGATGAATGACTCAGACGTCTTTCTGCCAGAGGCATCAGGTAAAATGTGTGTGTGCCCCGTTTATCAGACAGTGATCTGAACGAAACTCGTTGAAGCATTCATCAACTTCTGTTTTGCATGGTATTTATGTTTTGGTTTTTATTTAAATGCATGTGAACGTGTGAGATTCAGACTGACTCCTACTTTAATGTCCTTATGTGTCTAAAATCAGGGACATCGCTTAGCACATTTATTTCTGTAAAGAGGAAAGATCTTAAAATAATAGTTTAAAATAAGCATGATATTTATGTAAAAACAGTATACCAAAACTAGGGTTATGCAGAGTTTGCATGTGGTTAAAGGTCTCTGTGAGAGCAAGAAAAATATGTAGTAATTGTAGACACTAATTAAATATTTGATAATATATATATATATATTTATAAACGTTAGTTTAACTGCATGCTCAGTATGCTGTGTGTGCAAATATTAAAGGGGCAGAACAACATAATGTAAACACCTAGAGAAGACTTAACACTCAGCTGTTTAAGGTCTGGCAATCCACAATGCAATATGCATGATTTTGAAAACAACTTGAGACAATTATAATATATCCAAACAGGCCAAATCCTCTGTGATTAGATTAATGCTCCATTGGTATTAAAATAATACTGCAGAATATTTGTCTGAAAAAACACATGCCAAATACAGGTGAACTGCATCAATATCAAGGAACACCAGTAACAAATGGAAAACAAACCAACAGCTAAATGACTGATAATAATATAAATATAATACAATACAGAAGTCGATGTTTACTTATTGAGCTATTTCAAGTTACGTGACATTACGTAACGTTACTAAGTAACTTGTGAAAAGTAGCGTCAATATGTAGGTTACAAAACGATAGGGAAATGTTAACGTAACGTTACTATGTTGTGTCCATAACGTAGCCAACATAACTAAGAAAGAAACATGCGTACATTAACCAAAACCACAAACTCTTCCTAAACGTTGTAAAGTTGTTTTCTGTGAAAACAGCAGTTTATTTTTAAAACTGATGCTCGAGGATTGTAGATGGTAACCCTTAATTTGAAAAGCTCGTTTGAGATGATTAAGGTTAGGCATTGGACTCTAATGGTTTAGGTCTTATGGTTAGGGTCTTCTGGCAGCGATTTTCACGGGAAGTTTTTTGCAATTTTTTTAACCAAAACCTTTGAACCAGTTCTTGCCTTGATGGTTACTTGAAAAGTTTTTTCACCCTTAAGTTATTGTTATTTTGGCTCCATGTATGTCTTTAAACCGCAGTCTAAGTCACAATAGAGCCTCATTCACCTCCCACCTCACATGATACAGGTGTGTGAGAGCGTGTGAGAGCAGACACACTATTGTTATGTCAGTTGATGACCCAGTGACACATCACTAACTGTGAACATTACCCAGTGATTAAAACTCCTCAGTACCCTGCTAGAGGGATGTTTGACCCATCTGGGTTCAAAATGATTACTCAGCCGTTCAGAAACGCTTTAGATATGACATCACTGTACTAGTACTTACACCAGCAGGTCAGGTACATTTTGTATATATTTTATATATATATATATATATATATATATATATATATATTAATGTACTTACAACTATAGTATACATCCTAGTATAACAGACAGGCATTTCATCCAGCAAATACTGGTAGAAGAATGTTTTTTCATATGTATGAGGTAAAAGCAATGATGTTGAGGATCCACGTTTGTACTATGCTTGTATTGCTCCATGTCTCATCTGTCTACCTTCTATACTTTGCATTTGTCATATTTACGCCAATCACATCGCCCCCATCAGCGGAGGTCGTGACACAACGGGAACGCTCTCCTCCTCTGGCAGAGAGCCAGCAGTCCAAAGATGTCTCCTCTTTCTCCTCGTCCACCTCCTCCCCCTGGGACTCACCAGAAAACCCCTTACAAGCACTCAAACCCGCTCCGGCGAGGGCCCAGAGCGCCCCCATCACCCTGCCGACCGAGCCCATTGACCCGGTCCAGAACCCAACCGCTTCCAGCCCTCCGAAGAGCGTGGACGCCTTCTCCTCCGTGTCCTGGTCCCAGAGCCAGTGGATCGCCTTCAGTGATAATTTCGCTCCAGTTCGCCGTCAGGGGTCAGGGTCGTCGGTGAAGGAGCTCCAGAGGCCTCCGCCCGGATCCGGCAGGTCGTGTCGCTTCCTCTCCGATGAATCCGCCGACGCCTCCTGCAAAACAACGGCGAGCAGCGGAGAAGACGGAAACTGTTTCTCTGACGTCTTCTCTGGGAGTACAGATAGAACGATGGCAGCAGCTCCATCAGGCAAAATATTTAATGGTAACATCAGAACCGATGCTAGAGACGTGTTTTATGCCTGAGGTTTGGAGTTTTATATTTTGTATTATTTTTAACTGTATGTTTTCTTTTTTTTCTTTTTTTTGCATTTGTTTTGTATTTGAACTTGACAATTCTGTTGCTTATTTGTTTGTTTTGTTTCTCTTTTTTTTCTATAACTCACTGCCTGGTTTGCAACATGTTTGTCTTTGAGTTTCTTTTGATGAAATTGAGTTTGGAATGTGTTTTACTTCTTTGTTGTTACCTGTTGTGGTTTTGCTCTTATGGTTTTTAAACTAGAGGTTTATGCATGATGGTTCTGCGTTTCCTTCAATGAAGCACACTGCATACATGTTTGTTTTGTACCCGATTCACATGCTTTTTTCTGACACTACCCAGCAAAACTCACGCGTGTTTCTCTCCGTGTAGTGCCAGTACCGAACCGACCGACCACCCCGCTGACAGCCGGAGCCCTGGTGCCTCCACCTCGACCCTCCTCCAGACCCAAACTCCCCACAGGAAAACTCACAGGAATCAATGAGATTGTGAGTAAATGCAACATCCCTACAGGATGCACCATGCAACACAACAATGCCCCATGCGGTTTACATTAATGACCCGCTTCCCTCAGGTACGGCCGTTCAGCCCACCCAAGACCTCCAACGCCAGCCCTCCTCCTGCTGCGCCTCTCGCCCGGGCGGAGAGCTCCTCCTCCTTGTCCTCCAACGCCTCGCTCAGCGCCGCTAACACCCCCACCGTCGGTAAGCCTCCTCCGTGTCTCATCACAACTATATCCTCTCCTTCTTCTTCAGCTCTTTCTCCAACTTGCCACATACCTTTTGTCTCTGCAACACAATGTCCCGTGTTTTCCTCCTCTCTCACTCCTTCCTTCCTTCCTTCCTTCCTTCCTTCCTTGACTCCTCTGCTTCCAGGAGCCGAGCACATCTTTGCCCTCCCCCTCTCCTCCCCCGAGCCAGAGCTGCTCTCCCTCTCTCCTTTCTTTCTACTAAGCCAAAGTGAGTCTTCTTGTTTCCTCCTTTTCCCCCGTCATCACCTCCACTCTGCAAACATTTCACTGATGTCCTCATTAGGGCCTGTTAGCTCCTCGTCCATCTCCGTGCGGTCATTACAGCCTCGTCAGCTTAGGGCTCACCTGCCACAAACACATTCAGGACTCAGAACTGTGCTCTGCATCACCTCTCGCTCACATGTGTGCTCTCTGGGTTTCTCCATCTCCTCCTCTCTTTCTTTATGCCTTTAAATATTTGGCGTAAAGAGGACGATGTGTTCATATCGAAGCTGCCTACCTTTGAGAAGCGGTGTGAAACACCAGCAGGTACGGTTGAAGTTCATACAAGAGGACTCTCCTCCGTATTTAACTCAAACTAACACCAGTCTGTTTGACAGCTGGATGGACAACTGGTTATCTTGCTTTGCAGTGATTGTATTTCTCTGTCTTGTTTGCTCTCCATATTCACCTTTTTCAGCACCATCAGCTCCTAACATTATAAAGATTTGATCATTATAATAATGACGTCATGAATGGTACGTCCTTTGTTGACTTTAATATGCTGTCTGAGCTCATTCTGCCTGTCTTGTATTACTTAATTTGAACTAAAGCAGCTGTAGCATGATCTACTCTTAAAAACGTAGCTTATTTTTCTTTATTTGAAAAATAACAATGTACTGATTTTGCGATGTGTGAATGACTGACTTCATGAAATGCAATACTACAAATATTTTAAATTGCATAATGCATCTCTGCATGATCAAGCCCTCCTAATTCAGATGTGAGCTTTGGACCCCGCTGTTGTAAAAAGTCTGATCCACAGCTGAGTCAACAGACCTCTAACTCCGTTCCTCTCTCGTTCTCAGGGACGTCTCGCGGTCCCAGCCCGGTGACCTTGGGATCTCTAGATGCTTTGCCCATCGCCGTGGCCTTCACAGAATCGGTTAATGCTTACTTCAAAGGAGCTGATCCCACTAAGTGAGTCTCACATGACCTCCTGCTGCTCGAGGGCCCCGACGTGGACCTGCAGGCATACACATCTTTGTCCATATTTGAACTTAAAACTACAACACATATGACGTTATGAGTCCTGCAGTTCGTGGTGCTTCACCCAGACCTGCCTCTGGCTCTGCATGTGTGGAATTTTTTATTTTTTTATTTTTTTTGCATTAGTCTGACACCATTCTTTCAGAGCGGATAACCTACGCGGGGCGGATTATAGTCTGGGGCAGAGAAAACACACAGCCGTTTATTGGTTAACTGCTGTTAAATTGCTGCTGTGCAAAAGGCTTATTTTTGCAGGGATTAGTAAATGGAACATTTCATAAGCAATGCAGCGGAGACACGGTGCGTGGTGGAGACCCGCTGTGGGACGTTACCACCACAGCACATAGGCCAACCCCAACCGAATGAAGAAACCTGATTTATATTAGACTATAAAAGCATACAGATGTGTATTAGGAAAAGGGGGAATGAAGATGTGACACCTGCAACATAAAGCCAGTGTGTTTGATATCCACATTATGTATAAAAAGTGGATTAGTAGGCTAAACAATTCATAATTAGACCGAATATATCAAATGTAGTTGTGTACTTATTAATAGTTGTAAAAACATTATTTGAGCTAAATGAAAATGAACAATAACTTTGATAATCGACTTATTGTTTTAGTCATTTTTCAATCAAAAAATGACAAACAGTCTCTGGTTCCAGCTCTCAAATGTGATGATTTATCACTTTTCTCTATTGTTTATCATTTATTATTGAATAAGGCAGAATTTGATTTTGGTTCTGACAGTTTTTTGACATTTGATTAAAGCTACTACGAGGAACTTTCCTTTTTTTTTACCAATTTTGGGGGTTTCTGCCAAAAGTGTGGGTGTTTCTGAGAACCAGACTCGGTTTAGAAAACCACTTATTTAACTGCAGCATTGTGACAGTCCTGGTTCTGGTTCTCCCCTGCCCTCCCTTCCTTCATAACCAGTTAAAAGTAACTTTAACAAAAACAATTATCGCTGTAATTGGAAATGACACTCACATGGCTACATTTCACAGGTGCATTGTGAAGATCACAGGAGACATGACCTTGTCGTTCCCCATGGGCATCATCAAGGTGTTCACCACCAACCCCTCCCCCGCCGTGCTCACCTTCAAACTGAAGAACACCAGCAGGTTGGAGCAGATCTTACCCAACCAGCAGCTACTATACAGGTGAGACGTTCAGAACCAAACGGCTAAAACGATGAGTTGATAAGTTGGACGCGGAGATTCGAGTGCGAATAGAGGAAATGTTGTCTGCGTCAGTGGGAGGAAATTCAATTAGTAATCTGACATAAACCCGTCATTAAGCTGTCAGGCAAGTATTTTCCACCAGACGTTAACAGCCAGGTTCTCAACAGCTCATGTCTCTTCTGAAATACTTTACGTGCTGAAACAGCAGAGAACAGCAGAGAACAGCACACTTCATATAACATCTGCTTCATTTAACACACATTACGTTGCCTCTCACCTCTTTAATCCCAGTCAAAGGTGTTTAATGTGGATTTGACCTCACAAGCAGAGCAAGTTTCAAATATGCTTTAAACTTTGTTGGATTTAAAACTATGACTTTTTGACGCAAACTCCATTTGACACGTTCGTATTCTTTCTTAAAAAGTAAAGCAAAATGACATCGTTTTAATGTTTCTCCTCCTTCCTCTCTCCGTTATCCCAAGACCACACGGTTGAACTAATTGAATCAAAAGGAATTCATGATTTAGTAGCTGGTTGGATATAACAGGGTCATTTTTTCCAAGCTATTGGAGCTTTGCACACAAAGCCAGGAGGAGCGATGAATAATTGAGCCTCTGATTATTCCTTGTGCATCAGTGTGTGTGTGTGTGTGTTTTTCTGACTGTTTTTTTACTTTCTATATAGTGATCCTTCCCAAAGTGACTCAAATTCCAAGGACTTCTGGTTCAACATGCAAGCGCTGACGTCCTACCTCAGGAAATCTTCAGAACAGAATCCTACAGCTTCCTATTATAACGTGGACATCCTGAAATACCAGGTCAGGTCCAGAACCTTAATCCAGAAAAAAATATCTGTAGAAAAAGAATGCTTTCTAAAAAAAAAAAAACTTCCCAAGTGCTTCACACTCCAGACAAGTCTACAAAAACAAGCAAAAATAGAAGATGAGGGAAAAACAATTAGTGGAGTGTTGCAATGTCTTTATTCTATGTGAAATATTTGAAAGCCACGTTCCAGAGGTAAAGATAATAAGATAAAATAAGATAATCCTTTATATCATAGTATAGTCATAACGCTGTATTCGATCCTGCAACTTTAGTCTGGAATATTCTTTAAAATACATCAAATAGTTTTAACCTTCTGTCTGTGCCTGCCACACATCCTCACAATCTTTTGAATTGAATTAATTTGTGGTCCCAGACTGGCTTTCTAATTTAATTTACTGCTCTAAAACCCTGTTACAGTCTGGTTTAAACCTCAGCTGTATACCGTACGCCCGGCCCCGAAAATCCTGCAGCCTCACACGCGAAAATGCCACCGCTGGATGACATCATCTTTTAAACAAACCCCACAAAGGCTGGTTTTATAGCTTCAGACTGGCTTATTTACATTATTATATTAGTTTATGTTTAAGTCATTGTGCATATGAAATAATATTGTAAAAGCTTCATCTATAAAGTCCAAGTTGTCAGCGCCATACAAAGAATTTATGGAAAAAAGCACGATCATCACAAAACTCCAAACTCTTTGCATCAGAAGCATTTTGACTATTAGAGTGACTTTGGTGTGTTTTTTTCTTTTTGCACAATAAAACAAAGCAGCAGAAACACAACAACAGAAGAAGAGAAGCAAGTTGTGCACCGGAAATTAAAAAATGAGTCTGAGCTTATAGGAGGAATCTTACCTCAATAAACTTTATAAGCAAATACAAAAGACAAAAAGAAAAAACGTAAAATCAGTAAGCTAAATATAAAGTAAGCAACATATATTAAGCTTATATTAACTTCAAATAAATAATAGAATGTAGGCTAATACAAACATGTGTAATACAATTGTTTGTTATTGTGTTATGTTCTATAAGTTTGGTAAATTTACTTTGTATTTTTGAAAATTTGAAGAGCTAATTTTCCTTATATCAGATGCATGCTGGGAAATTTATAATAATCTATATATGTTTGTTGCCGTTTGTCTTTTTGAACCAGTCAAGAGTTTCTGATCATACACATCCGACACTAAGACATGAATGTATAAATTATATTTCTTTATTTATGGAGGATTTCTTTATTTAGATCAATCCATAATGGGAAATTTTACATTTTCAGACAGCAAATGCAGCCCTAGAGTAAGTAGGGGTTAAATATTTTGTTAAGTGATTCTTCAGCTGGTTCAGCCATACTGGCATCAAACTTTGGTCTCCCAGTTGGCTCACAAACCACTAAAGGCCGTCCCGTCCCCCATTAATCACTCCCAGCTCAGTTTTAGTTTTCGTGTGGTTGTGAAAGAAAATCTAGAAATATAAAGAAATATAAGCTCATAAACGTGTAAAACAAGCAATCAGTGAATTTGGCTAGTTGGCTTTAAGTTGATGGAAGACTAATTGGTCTTTTTTTGCCAAATAAATGTGTTTGTGTCATAACTATGAAATTGAGACTTGTAGTCACTGCAGCTGCGGATATCGGGAACATCGCTTTTTGCTTAAACTCAAAGCAGCTCTGTTCAACCATGCTGTGTTCAGGTGCAGTCGGACGGGATCCATTCCACTCCTCTCAACCTGGCCGTGTACTGGAAGTGCACACCGAGTACATCGGACCTGCGGGTGGACTACCGCTACAACCCCGAGTCCATGGCCTCCCCGGGTCCTCTATCCAACGTTCAGATCTTAGTGCCCGTAGACGGAGGAGTCACCAACATGCAGTCTCTGCCCAACTCCATCTGGTAAAATGTGGTGCTCGTTATACATCAGCAGGAGAACAAAGAGTATGAAAACATTTCTCTGTCTTAGTTCCACAGTGGAAGCTTATTCCTTTCTCTGATTTTAGGAATGCCGAGCAGAATAAGTGTCTGTGGAAGCTGAGTGACATCTCAGAAAAGTCTGAAAATGAAGGTAAGTCGTCTTCTTCTCTTCTTTGTTTGCAATCAGAGAAAGTTTGTTGAAAGTCTTACCTGCAGAGAGTTTGAATGGTGAGGAAGAGAGCAAGATAGTTACAAAACAGACACATTATTGTATCGTCTCTGCACATGATAAGATAAAGACATTGACATACATATTACACAGCAATTATTGTATGTTTGTATATAACCAAAATACCTAAGAAAATAAGAAATTATTCATTTAATTGAATGTTTTTTTTATTGTTTATTTATAGTTTTTATAGTTATTATAAACTGTTTTACCCAGAAAATTCAAACCATGACGAAGATGGCTTTGCCTTTTGTCGAGGACATCAGCCTGTTCTCATACAGCGCTCGTAGCTATACCTGAAAAAGAAATCGCTGCAATTCGTAGATATCCCACAAAATCATTAAAACAGAAGAACAAACAGAAGAACAAAAAAAGGAGAGAGATTCCGTCATCCAGGAGATCGCTGACCTGGAACGAGAAGTCAATGTAGATTTATTTGTCACATAACATAATCTTTCCTAAACCTTATCAAGTATTTTTGTTACCTTAACCTAACTAAGTTGTTTCCGAAAAAGACATTTGTTGCTGAACTTTTGAAGGGAAACGCACAAAAAATGAGGAGTAACTATTTTGTTAGATATTATACCGAGTGTTTTACGAGGATAGATTGAGGACACGTACAGCAAATGACTCCTCTTCTACGTTAATGTTTGTTCTAATTGGAACACAGGCGGCAATCTGAATCACTTGCCAGGGTCCGGTCTTTGCCCACTGCAACCCCGCCGCCTGCACTGTCTAAATTTACGCCCCTGCTGCAAAGTGAGTGCATTTGTTTGTGTTTGACCCCTAGGCGCCGGGTCCCTGAGGGCCAAGTTTGAACTGTCAGACGGCCCATCGAACCCCTCCACTCTAGCAGTGCAGTTCATGAGCGAGGGGAGCACCCTGTCAGGAGTGGACATGGAGCTGCAGGGCCCCGGATACAGACTTTCCCTCAACAAGAAGAGGTTTGCCACAGGTATGTAGAACGCTGGATCATCAGCACGTGTATTTAATGAATCAAACGGCTCAAACTGCACCTCTTTTGTTCTGTTCGTTAGGTCGTTACATGGCAGATTGCTGAGTCGACCCACCACTCTGGTTCTCAAGAAAGAAAACATCTTGTTTGACGCAAAAGTTGGCAACTTTACAAAGCTTCCTGAACCTCTGGATCCATCTGAGCTTTCAGCCCGGGAGGCGAGAATCTCACTACAATAACACAGCACTGAGTATTGAACACTGTTTAAGAAAAAAGAAAAGAAAGAAAAGAAGATGAGCTTTCAGGAAATGTGTAGATATGAAGTCTAATAATGCTTTCTGATCAACTCACTTTTGTATAGTCATTATACATTAGATATAAATCTATATTGTATTTGAAATCATAAAAAAAAAAAAAACGTGCACTAACAATCTTTCAGACGCTCTTCTTCCTCTTATATTCATCTTTTCTCAAGAGCCTATAAGGAATATAAAACAAAACCATGGAAGAGAAGAAAAGGTTCCTTCCTCTGAACTGTAAATATTAACACTGATCATTCTGCTCAACGCTCAAATCACTTCTGTTTACTGATCCTTCTCTCTCTTCCTCCTCACGATTTTTTTATTTTTTTTTATCATGTGCAATGAAGCAATGAAGGTAGAATCTGTCTTAAGCAGAACTCACACACTTATGGCACAAGCTTGATCTCTTAGAATAACATTGAAGTGCTTTCGCACTAATGCAAAAAACAGAAAGATCTGACCTCAGTGCCTCGTCTTATTCTGCGGATCAACAGGCAACAAAATGTTTTTTACCCAGATTTGGGTTTTCCAGATTTAAGCTACATTTCTCTGTGGTGAAAAGCATGGAGTGTTTTTTTAAACTTTTACCCCTAATGGGGTCTTTTTTTAGAATTGAACTTGTTAATTCCCCTCTCAGTCATGGCTTGTACTTTTAAAGTGTTTAAGCCGTTCATTTGTACACTTTATGAAAGAAATCTTGACTGTAAAACATTTTGTCAAATGTTTAGATGCTTTAAAGAAACAAAACAAGGGAAATAACCCCAAATTGCAAAAACTTGTAGCCTTTTTTTAAATCACACTTTTGTGCCCCAATAATGGAGAAATGTGCCTGAATCTACTTTTTTCTTTTATACACTACAGCACAGTTATTAAGAAAAAGCACCAACAAAGTGCCAGTTTTTACTCCTTTTATTTGGATGTTGAAGGGAAAAACGTCTCCTCTTTTTACAACCCGACTGTCTTCCACAAAATGAATGAGTCACGTTTGCCTTTCTGCGACTGAGTTTGACCATCGAACTCTTTTCTATCTTGTCTTTTCTTTCTATCTGACGCTCGTCGGTTGACCTGAAACCTCTCGTTCGTTCGCTCGCTCGCTGTTCAGCAGACGATGCGAGTGAGCGAAGTAGCACAACGAGGCCAAACTAGTGATGGAGATGCCTTATCACCATTACTACGACACTGAGTAATCCAGTGTGGTTGAATGTGGTTAGATATGGTGACACAGTACTGTCATTACCGGCCTGCCCTGCCTTTTTAACCAAGTGCATGCTGGGATAAGCCTCTCGCAACTACAAGCAGCACAAGCGGGTGTAGAAAACGGATGGATGGATGGATGGATGGATGGATGGATGGATGCCACGTTTGACTCTTGGTGCTTCATTCTTGTCTTTTTACTAATGAAGGCTGCTGCTGTAGAAGCTGTTGTACTTCTTGACGGAGTAGTTTTTTGTTTTATTATCATTGACCTCAACCATGTGATGATCCATACATAGGTTAATGTGCTGGTATGTGACGTGTCTGGAGATGCGATTAGCTGTGATGTTTGACGACACTGTGCATCATGTGGCCAACTGACCTCTCAGATAAGATTTTAAAGAAAATTAACTTTTTTCACATCAGGCTTATTTTTTACTCTCCGCTGTGCTATAGAAAAATTACTCAGAGTAGTTTTTTAACCGACTTAAAACTCATATCCATACTTGATTCATTGATCACTTGTTTGATTTCATTCATCATATCTGGTCTGGGGGGGTTGTCTCCAGTTTTTAATGTTTTGTATGATTCTGGTTTAGGTTTTTGATAATAATAATCCAGAAGCAGACATTAATGGAATCATCCATTTAAATTGTGTTTGCTGAACCTAAAGTTTGTATCTCACTCTGGACTTTAATCAGCCAAATCTTTGAAGCTATTTGGAATGAATGAGTTTACAAATAATCCTAAAGATTGTACCACCAGACATTTGTACAGTTATAAATCAACATGTCGCTCTGTGCTTTTTTCCCCCAATTAATTATCTCAGTGGTTTTATTCAGATGAGACGAATGCATTAAAACACTCACAGATTCAGTGTTCAGTATTAGCAAGCTGGTTCTTGCTGTCTCAAAAAAAACCTACAAAATTCACTTCCAAGGCTCCTCTTTTGTTGTCACTTTCACATCCTTTATTTCTTTATATGTTGTATTGAACAGAGTTTAAAGAGAGCAAACAATTGTGTAAATGATTCTCATAAATTGTACATTTTTACCAATATCTCAGCCACTTTTTGTCTCTACTTTATGATTTTTTTCATTGTGCCTGTATTAAATGTGTAATATATGAATATATACAAATATATTAAAATGACTAAGCGTGTTCTGTGTGGTTTCTTTTAGCCTTCATCGTGAGCATAAACTAAGAGATTCAGTTATGTATCATGCAATCTTATTTATTTTAATTTTGCACAGATATTCATGGTCCCCAGAGATGGAATCCGGTGACTTTGGTGATCTCCTGACCTCTTCTTTATCGGCACCAGCAGGACTCATCTAGTGAAGTATCTCAATATCTACTAGTCGGATGAGAAGATTTTTATTATTTTTGGACCCTTATTGCTTTTATTGGACAGGAAACAGGGGTAGAGACAAGCCGTTGCACATTTTTGTACAGACAGTCTTTGTTCCAGGACAATGTACCTTTTAATGACTTTAGTGATCTCTTAGATTTTCATCTAACACCAACTGATGATATCAGTGTCGGAAGCCGAAGACGGGTCAGTGTATTTGAATATGTATTAGACGAGTCGTGCAACCGAACGCGACGCAACTTGTTTCTTCTGGCCGAAGCTATGTGATGTCATTTTGAAAACCTGGGCACCTTCAAGTCAAAATGTAAGTTTGCCAAATAGTTTTATACTTTTACTTTTATGACCAAATATGACCAAAACCAATGACATTCCCATCAGCTGTAGTTGTATCTCAGATTGGGCGTGTAATCTTTAACACTAT
The DNA here is from genome assembly GCF_027596085.1 of Anoplopoma fimbria. Classification (NCBI taxonomy): domain Eukaryota; kingdom Metazoa; phylum Chordata; class Actinopteri; order Perciformes; family Anoplopomatidae; genus Anoplopoma; species Anoplopoma fimbria. Next base: position 4,054,952 of record NC_072462.1, on the reverse strand, counting down.
AGGAAAGGAAAGCTGTTTTAAAAATAAGCAAATATAGGCTAACGTCGCCTTAAACATTCCGACATGTTGAGCGCTTTTAGGCCACAATGTCCACCTGAGTTGCTCCTCTTCTCTGTCTGGTCATTATGGGACAGTTTCTGTGAGCTTTTCAGATTATTGCATAGAGTTCACTACAATACAATGTATCTCAAAGCAACAAAAAATATATTTAACTCAACAAAAAAAGACCCCACTATTTAATCTACAAAGCTTGTTTGAACACTTTATTCCTTTTTGTTTGGCTGGTGTACTTCTGGTAGAAATTTGTGCTCAGTGGAAAGATTGAAACATTTCCAAATCACACTGACATGACCTGAACTGACAGATATACCACTTATGTATGGAGGGGAACTGGCCCTTTAAATCCCCCTTAAGATATACAGATTTTACCGATGAAACGCTGTAAGCTAACAAGTCAGAAGTTGCAATACTACAAGAGGAAAGCAGTAAATCTGTTATCGGTTATTTCTAAACGACCATAATCCATGCATGCAGGATGATAGGGCATGAAAACAAAGCTTGAAGACACCACCACACATGTGTTACTAATAAACTGGGAGAACCTCATGCAGCGCTTCGCTCAGGAGGATGTATGCATGACTGTGCGTACGCGCTCGGCACTACATCAACACCTCGTGCATATTTACACACTCAAGTCTGCCTGGAGACCTCCTCCTCGCTGTTTGAAATGCACCGTCTGAGCTGCTCTTTTCACAGCCACATGTGGGAGCCATCAGTGTTGACTCTACTTTTCCCCGTCCGCCTCACTCAGACGAGAGAGGAAGAGATCTTAGGGTCTCTTGTGTACGCTGTTATTCTCTGACAGGCCAAAGTGAGACATGTGAGCTGAAGTTGTATCCAAAAACGGTGTCGGTTCACGTGGAGACTCTTGTGTGGCCAGGTATTTTTATACAACTCGACATTATTTGACTTCTCGCCAAGAGTTACATTAGAAGATTGACACCACTTTCATATTTTGTTTGCTAAATACGAAGCCACGGCCAGTTAGCTAAGCTTATCTTAAAGACTGCAGACGTTGAAACCGCTAGCATAACTCCGTTTTTAGGATTATAACATCTGCGTACCAGCACTTCTAAAGCTCACTGTTGAACATTTATTATTATATATAGCTTGATCAGTTCATAAACAAAAACCAGAGTGTTTGTGTTGCTACTCAATCTTGGAACAGGGCAGCAGTTCCAGTTCTGTAAAGTGAAGCCAATGCGGAAGTGTCTCAAACTTGCATTCTCTCTACTGTCCAGCAGGGGGCGACTCCTCTGGTTGTATAGAAGTCTATGAGAAAATGACTCTACTTCTCTCTTGATTTATTCCCTCAGTAAACATTGTAAACATGAGTTTATGGTCTCAATCTCTAGTTTCAAGTCTTCTTCAATACAGCATGATGTTCATTTAGTAAATTATGATCGCATTTAGAGTCAAACAGACCATAAGGCAGGGTGTGCTTTAGGGCGTGGCTACCTTGTATTGACAGGTCACTACCAGAGCCGTATGGCGTCTCTAAATCGCTTCTCCGTAGTCCAAATATGGTCACTTCTGTTCACTGGTTGCAGAAAGCCATAGCGATACGAGACTGGAGATGAAGTGAAGAGACAACGCATACGAGCGATTTCTTCCAAAAGTATACAGTTTGAAAGCTAAACCAATAATAAGAAATCATCATCAGACATTAGAAGAGTTTTTTGGCCAATGCGCTTCTCCTCTTTCGCTCGCCACATGAACTGTTTGCCTGTGTTCAACCAAAGCCTGCTCTGACGTGATTACAGAACGCAAAACAGAACGCTTCAGAGATTTTGTGCTGCTAGAGTATTCTTTTAAAAAATAAATAATATTTAAACATTTTGGGAAAAAATCGTTATTTGCTTTTGCATTGAGAGTTAGATAAGAAGATTGATGTTACTTTCATCACTGTACGGTGAATACACAGTCAGCAGTTTGGGAGTTTGATGAGAAGATCAATGCCACTCAACAATATTCTCTTTTAACTTTTGGCAAGAAAGCAAATAAGACTATCTCCCAAAATGTCAAACTATTCCTTTAAAAACTGTGAGTTCTGGGTTCTGGGATGGTCGACCCTCCTGTGTCTGGTATCGATTGAGGGAGTCTGAACGTCAGAATCAGCTCCGTGAAACAGTCGGAGCAAAGGGAGCATTAAGTCTTTGTTGTCCACCATCACAGTCATGTTTGTCCAAAGGCCCACTTGAGCCATAGAGTTGAGTTATTCTACGATCCAGAGAGCAAGAGCGAGAGCCCCACATCAAGTAACACGGACTATTTAGGATTGATGTGCCCATTTGATCTCGCTCTTCCACCAGGAGGAAAACCATCTGAACAAACACGGAGGGTGTAAGTTTATTGCATTAATGTGGATTATCCTCCTCTGCTACTCCTGCTCACTCCAAAACCCAGAAGACCTCTTTAGAATAACTCAAACCCTGAACGTGTCAGACGCACATTCAAAGGCACCCGTCACATTTTCCACTCGGCAGTTCGCTTTCTTTTAGAGAATTTTCAGGGAATTTATCACTAAAAAAGGAACTGCTTCATCCTACTAAACATGTGTTTCTCTGCCTTTATTTGATTCTGACTGTAGAGATAGATGTGGAAGCAACTGCTGGGTAACAGTAATTGGCTCAAAACAACAACAAAAATACTTTTTTTTATGTCATTCTGCCCTTTTGACACATCCTAGCAGGGTAATCACAGCTGTAATTGATCAAATGAATTAAGGTCCCATTCTATTTAGTGTGTCGAAGCCATTCCAGTGAGTCAGCATACACAATACCAGGGCCCTGGCCAACCTAAATGGAACAGGGCCATAGTTATTCATGCTATTAATTACACCTCTGTTGTTTAACATGCATTGACATGGGAAAAATGGCTGCTGTGAAAAAGGGTCTATTGTTGTGTAACGTGTCATCACAGCTCGTCTATATGCAGGTTGGTTTTTTTACCCTAACCTTTGTGGCAGAAACCTTGACCTGTATCTGTGAAAATATGCAATGAACAAAATCTAAAGGGCGGATCTTGGGTTTGAAAAACAAACCTTAATCTTTAACAACAGGTGAAGTATAAAAAATGGGCTGTTTTTTTTCTATTTGAACACATTTACGCTGAACTACTGTATTTTTTGATAAACTAGAAATTAGAACGTTACAATAATCTGTACTGTTCGTGAAAAATACGGGAATCTTTTCAATGCAATTTCAAAAAATGACTTGACTTGAAATATGAAAGTGGTGTCAATCTTCTAATGTAACTCTTGGCGAGAAGTCAAATAATGTCAAGTTGTATAAAAATAAACATGGGTAAACATGATGAACCACAATGACTGTATTGCTGTTACCCCGGCAACTGCAATCAGACAGAAACATAAATAACTGTTGAGGTTCCCCTGTAGATCTTTCTTCAAAGGTGAAATGAGTCACTGGAAGTGAAATTCAGACCCAGTGAGGAGACACTGGGAGTCCCATCCACTGCTAGACTCCACCGCCTTATCGGCCCTGGGGAGAGGGAGTGGACCCTTCCGTGCCATGTTCACAGAGGCATGTCACAGGCTATTTGTCATGGTAAGTGTGTGTGTGTGTGTGTGTGTGTGTGTGTGTGTGTGTGTGTGTGTGTGTGTGTGTGTGTGTGTGTGTGTGTGTGTGTGTGTGTGTGTGTGTGTGTGTGTGTGTGTGTGTGTGTGTGTGTGTGTGTGTGTGTTTTGGGGGAGGGGATCACTGAAAAAATGGTCGTGTCTTAATTCCTACTGTGATCCTTTGGCCCGTTTTTATTGGCCCAGAACGATCTGCCATTGAAACTGTTTTGCTTCCCAACGGATATAAAAAAAAAAGAGGAGCACACAAGTTCTTTATAATATATATTTGAGCATAGGAGACATAGAATATAGAGGACACATCTTCATCATCTTGGCTGTTTTTAAGTAAATTGATTTTATTTATATCTTAAATCACTTGCCTGAAAGTGCTTTACAATCTGTCATCATACGACAGTATCATTTTCCCCTTGATCCTTGATACGGTTTAGAAAGCACTCTCAAAAAACTTCAGTTAGGCAAAATGGAAGAAACCTCAGAAAAGCAACATTGGGATTTATCCATCAGAACTTAATAACATGCAACAGATATCAGTAGAAAAATGATAATATGGCAAATCTTAATCATTAAATTGGGTAGAGTTCATACAGAGTTAGAAGAGACAAGAACATTGTACGTACAGAAGGAGAAAAATCAAGGACACCTTTTACACAGAGTGATAAGAGTCAAGGACACAGTTCATAGAGAGTTAGAAGAGACAAGGACACCTATCAAACACAAGAAAAGGGACAAGGACACCTTTCACACAAAAGGAGAAGAGACAAGGACACCGTTTACTAAAAGTGAGAAGAGACAAGGACACCTAACAAATACAAGAAAAGAGACAAGGACACCGTTCATACAGAAAGAGGAGAGACAAGGACACCGTTCACTAAGAGTGAGAAGAGACAAGTACACCTAACAAATACAAGAAAAGAGACAAGGACACCGTTCACTAAGAGTGAGAAGAGACAAGGACACCTAACAAATACAAGAAAAGAGACAAGGACACCGTTCATACAGAAAGAGGAGAGACAAGGACACCGTTCACTAAGAGTGAGAAGAGACAAGGACACCGTTCATACAGAAAGAGGAGAGACAATACAGTTCATAAAGAGGAGAGACAAGGACACCGTTCATACAGAAAGAGGAGAGACAAGGACACCGTTCATACAGAAAGAGGAGAGACAAGGACACTGTTCACTCAGAATGAGAAGAGACAAGGACACCTAACAAACAGATGGAGAAAAGACAAGGATGTAGTTAACACATAGTGAGAAGAGACAAAGACACTGTTCACTCAAAAGGAGAAGAGACAAGGACACCTATCACACAGAAGGAGAGTGAGAAGGACACCATGTTTTATGTCACTCTGTTCACTATTTAGAGCATGCAATGCAAGATAAATTTCAGTGTGAACCGACAAAAAAAAGTTATATTATCTTTTACACAGGGGTGATGAGGAGACAAGGACACTGCTCAGAGGCAGAAAAGACAGGAGGTGAGACTTGGTCACTTTTCTGCACACCTTAAAGCATCGGGCTCCATCAGGTGATGATGGAGGTGAATCTTGGGGCCCAATGTGCAGCTTGGAAGCTCTGCTGCATGAAGGAAACAAATGGATGTGTTAGGAGTTAGGATTCTACAAGTCTGTCAGCATCTTTTCCTTTTTAATTGCAGCATCTATGAAGTGCCATCTTTATTTAATAATGAACAGTGTTCCACTAACCTCCACTTGTACTGGATAATTTGACACTCAGCTCCTCTGAGACTATTTCCAATAAAAGAGACAGCAGACTGTGCAGATGTTTGACAGACGAGCTTTTCAAAGGATGGTGGCAGAGCTTAAGTGAAATGAAGCATAAGCCCGGGGGATCAATACACCCAGTGTGAGTCAACAGGACACACACACACACACACACACACACACACACACACACACACACACACACACACACACACACACACACACACACACACACACACACACACATAACTCCCCTTCCATCCAGAGAGGAAATGTTCGGTCCATAAATATTTGGAGTTTGCTAATTGAAAGAATCTGCGCAGCTTCAATTCTGGGGGGTTCTTTAAACATTGCACTCGTATGGATTCTTTGTGGAGGTATCTGTCCCTTTGTTCATTAGAGCCAAGTGAAATGAGCTGAGGCCTCGGTAAACAGAAAGACAGACACGGGCACACACATTCAAGGACGCAGATACACACAAACACACATTTGATCGAGGCCGCTGGCATTGTGTCTTTGAGAGTCGGTCGTTTTTCCCTCCTCACGATTTACACGCCATGCAGCGGTTTGTGCTTTTATGAAGGCAAACGCAAGCCGTCCTCTGGGAGACGAGCAGACTGCTCTGAAATTCAACTGAAAAACATGTTTGCATGTCACCGTGTTTGCATTCAGAGTAAAAAATTCATGAATGTAGGTGTTTTTGTGACTCCAGCACACATGCGTCTTGCAGTCTGCTCTGCTGCAGCCTATGGAGGAGACACCTCAGAGAAGTTTAGCTTAGTCACACAACCGTGAAAGCAGAATTAAACTAATGGAGAGTAGGTCTTGCTGAGCATTGAGGGCGGCTCCAGCAGACGCCCTTCTCTCCGGTGGGACGGGCGCCTGCGTGCTGTGCGTGGGTTTCACTCTGTGTGCAGTTCATTTGGCCTCTTGACTGTAACACGTATAGCGTGATGTGTTTTTAAGCCCCCCTCCACTTAACATGCTACACCGATTGTTCAGCTATTGCAGCGTGAGCTGTCGCTGATGAGTTATGCATAACGGTGCAGATGGAAGACGTGTCTGTGTGAAACGACATGTGACAAGGTGGATTTCGGGAATCACGTTCCATGCGTGCAGGAATCTCCCTTTTTTCTTCTGATTTTCCTGCGTCTCAGACGGACCTTGAACCCACCAAATCTCATCTCATGGTCTGCATACCTCAGGTTATGCTCTCTTGGGACTGGTGACATGTCTCATACCTGACTTAAATATTAATCATATAGGGTTTATTGTAAATATAGCTCCATCGTTTGACTGCATGCTTATGTTTTATCATGCAGGAGTATGTTTAGTACATTAAAATGGTTCCATAGTTGACTTTTCTGCCATAATCTGCACCCCAGTTCACCAACCTAGCAGCACTTTGTGCATGCAGCAGTAATCTTGTTGTCCACATGAGTTCATTCACTCATGCTGAAAAGGAGAAGTTGCCGTTTGAACATGGTGACACTGCTTCGCTATGTTCTTTTGGCCGACATAATTCAAGTGCAGTCGGGTTAACCTGTAACTTTGTCCTCTCGGCTGGCTTTAGAGTTACTCAGTGTTCGTTCAGTTTGACTTCTCTGTGAGAGGCTCTTGGGGGGGACTTGTGGACTGAAGTGTTTCTGGACTAACATGGAGGTGCAAAGGCCCGAAATGGAAACTAACAGAGCTCGAAATCATACAGCAATCCTCAGTGCTCCACCCGATGACCCGACTCATGTGTCTACACCTGCTCCACGATGTTGCCAGTCAATCAGTTTGCTGGAAAATGAGAAGACCGGTGACGTCCTGCTGTTCTCAGGACTGTTCCTAACCCTCCTGGGTGTCACCTTTACCGCTATGGGCTGGTATTACTACAAATCCAACCCTGACTTTGAGTGGACCCAACTGCTGGGCCCCGTCCTGATCTCCGTCGGAGGCACGTTCGTGCTCACCAGTGTCTGCAAGTTTGGGATCATCTTGCCGTGTAGAGAGCGGGACAAAAGCGTGTTCATGATGCCTGTGATGGAGCAAACTTCAGTGGGACATTCTTTCAGGTTAAGAGCCATAAATCAGTCGACCGTGTTATATAACGCCACGGCAATGCTTTGTTTCCCAGCTCAGTATAACTTTACAACCCAGGAAGTACGCCAGGCCAGAGAGTTGCAGAATGGCGTCCACGCAGCCTGTCCTCCACCGAACGCCGCGCACTGTGTGGACAACGCAGCTTTCGCAGCAGAAGAAGAAGAAGAAAGCTCGGTTTACTACACAGAAATAGACGACAGAAGAAGCAGGTAGGGAACAGGGCTTAAGTGACATTGCTCCAACTTCTTTAGGAAGAACAAACCTCGAAGAAACTGTAACGGTTCTTCATCACTTTAATCTGCTTTCATGATAAACAGGACAAGGTACATGCACGCACAGTAGAGTTAATCTTCAGTCAGATTTTCGTGCGTTTGAAACTTCTCTCAGCGCTCATTAAAACCGAGCGTGCCAGAGTTCATTTCTTATTAACAGCAAGATCACTTTCCACTCGGCCCAAAGTGTTTTTGGTCGTCAATTCTCTCTCAGACAATTCTGGCGCAATTAATCTCTCACACTGATATTTATCAAGTAATTAACTATCCTTTACAATGTGACTCTGACAAAGAAACACAATTAAACAGTTTGATTAAGAGAGGAAAAGACATAATCAGTGTAACACTCTCTTAGGCTTTTCATAAATATGAAATAAGCCTTTTGTTAATGAAATGTAGACCAACTTCTCATTAAATCACCCTTAGCTGTGTTTTAAGTTCCCTGCAGTCTTTCTAGCTGTGTTGTATCATGGAAATGTGGCCTGCACTGTGAAAAATCAAGAATATAATGTCACATCAAAGGCATTTAATAACGTATATATGTGCTTTGTAAAGGAAAAGCTAATAATCATATTCCCCCACCTGTTCCTGAACCCCGCACTGGGCGAAACATAACACTGTGTATTGTCAAAAAAAAAAGTCTCTTTCCACAATTTACAATTTCTTTCTATTTATTTCAAACCCAATCAAATTTCCTCAGACAGACGTTCTGCTCAAACACAGAGCTGCGTTTCATTAGTGGCAAGTTGCAAGTTTTCACTTTTCTTTTATTGTTTCTAGGCGATTACTCCCAGCAGGTTTCCAGTAAAGTAATTCACTTTAATAAAAACAGACAGCAGGAATAATACAGTTAACCTAAAGGATAACTATAACCTGCTGCCCCGCTCATACGAACACATGCTCTGCTCACCAGCTCTCACTTATGTTGTCACAACTTCTGACCCGTTTCGGTCTGTTTCCACCGGTAAATGCCAAATAGAGGAATGATCAAGGCGGAGAAATTGCTGAAGCTCAATGTTTTCCTTTAAAGGGCAATCGGCTTCCTAACGTGCACTTTAAGAATTACCAATTGGGCCAGTAAACATCTGGATATTAGCCAGCTCTTGTCTTAAATCCAACCTAATATGTTGTGTTATTCCTTGTAGGATTGAGAAGACTTATGAAGGAGGACGTGGAGACCAGAGCGATGCTACCTGTTCACCTCCACCTGCATATGAAGACCTCTACCCCTCCTTTAACAAACACAATCTGACATAAACGTGAGGAATTTCTCAGCTGACACTCTTCCTCATTCTTGTGTTCTTGAAACGCTCACGTCAGAGTGATCTGATTAATAGTCCTGCAGGACAAAACTTTTAACGTCCCCGGTATTTCATTCCACAGCAACACAAGAGAAACGTTTGCATTCCTCTCACAGCTGTTTTCATCATAATTATATACGAAGTCATAAGATCCACTAGGATGAAGCTCTCTTGAAGAAAACCTCATTAAAGATTTATGGACAAATGCAGCTCAATCTTTGGGCTTTAGAGTTCTGGAAACTCAGAGATACAAAATGTGTATTCAGTGTAAAAAAAACACATATTTTTCTCTCAATAGCTGCAGAAACCACTGTACAGTATGCATGCCCATTAAATACCCACATGGGGACAATTTGGAAGAGATATACTTATGCTGGGAGAAAAATTAACATCAAAACAGGAAAAAGTCATAATGTTAATTTACCATTTAGTTTTAATTGTTCTCATATTTGTGTGTGGTGTTTAAAAAGACCATGAAAGTCAAAGGAAGATCATCTCAACGTGAGCAAATTTCTAAATAATTAGAATTAAAAACTGCTACTTCTACTTATAATAATAATGATGATAATAATGATGATAATAATAGGTCATAATAAAGCCAGCAATCCACTCAGATTACAGCCTTGTGTTCTGTTTACTTGCCCCTTTTCCTCCAGGATTATTCAGATACATAAACTAGTTCCATGAGGCGTTCACTGTCTGTTGCGTTTGCAGGATAAGTGTTTGTGCACCACACGGGGGCAGAAACACTGAGCGAATCAATACACCTTTATCACCGGGTCAGGTGTTTCCTACCGGGATCAGTGAGCCTCAAGTTTAATGGTTAACAATCATAACTATATGTGTAGAGTTAATAATAACAAGATTACCAAAACAATGTCGTTGACCATAATTTAAACAATATTTGCTGCATTAAATAAAGCCTTAAATATGTCCTGTTCGTCGCTTTTGGGATTGTTTATTAACATATTGCACCGGAATTAACTTTTATTCTGCTGTTTTATTCATTCTATTTTAGATTTATTTTGTTAAATAAAAAAACTTATTTATGTCACCCCCTTGAATAGACTTTTTTTGTTAGATCGCCTTGTTTGTTAATAGTGAATGAACTAAGCAGCCTTCGTTTGGTACTTTTATTCTGAAGTAACGGTCTGTGGATGGCAATATTGATTTGGACACGTAGATAAAATAAGATAAATAATAAATAAGATCTAAATAGGTAAATGAATGCATAGTTTGTTTAAGATAAAGCACAGAAACACGTCATAATGCAGCTAAATATATATATATATATATATGTATATATGTTCCCTACAGACGGAGCATGTCGGTTAACAGGCAACACATTCAAACAAAAAATGCCACCTATGCTTATGTTGATTTATTGATATTTTATTTACTTGAGTTAAATTATTTAGTAATTTAACTGTGATTGAAATGGGAACTTTTGGTGGAAAAGTTTAGTTTAACCTTATTTATTTATATATTTAGGAATAAAACTTGCATTTCCTTTAAAAAATGTTGCTCTTAAGATGATTAAAAGTCCAATATTTACAGTAGAAGCGAGTTTATTTTTGACATTTGTGACTATATTTTGTATATAAGGAGCTCGTGGTCTTTGTTGTTATTATTGATGCTTCACGAGCCACAAACTGAATCTCAGCAGCAGGAAAAGAAAAATGTTCATCTGAGTTAAACTATTTTTTTTTTTATTATTTGGAGGAGAGATGATGACATGAACATTATACTCAGCTCGGTAAATATTGACTCCATAACTTCAGAATATCCTCACCACTGCCAACACTTGCTCAAATCCCATCAAATTAACTGCCGGCTTTGCTCCAAAAAAGCACGCGCACTCCAAACAACTTTCCCAAAAAAAAAAAAAAAAAAAAAAAAAAAAAAGAAGAAAATTCATAGCAATTTAGAAAAACATCTCAGGACCTCCTTCAAACTTTTTTTTTTAAAGAACCGCAGCGCAATATGACTTTCATTATTTTTACAGCACAGTAAAACGCGGGTGGCCGACAGGGCCCATTATTCCACCATTCTGGAGCATCGGAGACGATTTATGGAAGTATTACAGAACATGTTGAACGATAACAAGCAGGGGGATAAAAAAAAAAAAAAAAAAAAGTGGAAACATAGTCGCTCATAAAGTCCCAGGAGAAGGTGAGCTTTAAGGATATGAATGGTTATTAGCAGTGAGGTTGTGGTTAATAATGAGGAAAAGCGCTTTATCATTTCCAGCTGGAGATCCTTCAAAGAGCAACAACAATATGTACAAATAATATTATTTATGTTTTTTAATGCATATTTGTGAAAGAAAAAAAATTATATGTTAGTTAATAACTTAGTGTCATTATTTTTTCTGTATTATTATATATATATATATATATATATATATATATATATATATATATATATATATATAAAAAGATATATATAAAAAAAGATCTCTCTGAAGGCAACAGGTGTTTTTTTCCTTTCTGTCTTTGTAACTCTGCTCACTCACTCTGTTTTTTTGTGTCTTCCAGGATGAGCTGCATTGTGAGGCCACTGAAGTGGTTTGATGGTGCAGGAGGGCCTGAGCCCGGAGGCCCTCTCTCTGAACCACATGTGCTCCCAGCTAAACATTTGTGGACGGATTTGGAAACTACATCTGAGATGGCATTTTTTTTCCTTCTGAAAAAATCAGGAAAAAAAAATACCAAAGGGTCAGATAATCCTCTGGAAATCATGATTAGACTAAAGTAAATGAGCGCTGACCTCCCCCCCCCCCCCCCCCATGCTGGCCCATTGTGTTTGCAGTGTTACACCACCGTTCTTCCATCTGGTGCATGCTAATAAGACTCTGCAACTCCCAAAGTTTAGACTGTAAGAAAAAAATGTACAAAAGAAAAGGTTTGGAGTAAGATTTGTTTCAGCAATTGTCCAACCTTTCAATCAAACACAAAGATGTATTCATTTAACCTTTAAACATGCAATTTACACCTTTTTGTTCCAACTAAAGTGACTTAAGTGAAATGAAATCATCTTAGTTTACACTGTCTGACTGACAATCTTCAAATTTCAAATACACCATGTTTTTTTTTTTATGCATGCACTATTTCTTAAAATAGAAATATTGTATGCAAATCCTTTTTAATCACATTTCTCCGCAGTATAGTCTGACATATTTGCTATTTTTGAAAACTTTCTCTGATTGAATTTAAAGTTTTTTTTACCATGTTTAGCTGCACAGTGTAAGTTTTAAGGCTTCTGCTTGTTAAAGGGACATTTATTTCTTAATTGCTGACTTATTAAGTGAAATACAATCAATGGGTTTTATTATTTGCATTTTGCAACTGATGTTAAATTAAAGGGTCAGTTTAACCAAATTACTATAAAAAGATTTACTTGCCTCTAGCGGTTCCCAGATGGTTTATGAGTTTGACCCCGTAATACAAAGTGCTTGTGACCTCTTGTAACATGTGTTGTTAGTAGTTCTGTCAGTGAGTGATTATCTGGACTCAGACTGATTCAATCGAAGACTTTTTAGAGACTTAAAGAGGAAAATGTATAGTTTTCACGAAAAAAAAAAGAAGCAAAAATTGGAGAAAAGTTTCAAAATAAATGTTTTATATAGCTGAAGTTATTAATTATAGTTTGTTTTTTATTTTGTACCTAGTTTAATCATCTCATGCACCTCCGTAGGGATCCCGCCCCCAGGTTTGGAACCACCTGTTTGAGGAAAAGATCTCTGTGGAAATCTGTCCAAAGACCCACTCTGGAAAAAAATATGTTTCTCATAATTTTCTAATTAATGTGAGCACCACAAAAAACTGTACAGAGAAGTCTCAGAGACAGACATCTCAATTTTTTTACCAAAATAATACTCAAACTGCCCTCATTGCTTTACACCAGACGTACTAAGAGAAAAATGTTTTCTTGTATTTCAGTGGACCGACCCTTTAAATTGTCATGTGTGGAATTGGCTCTCTTTGAGGAAACCGTTTCACTAAAGTGACATTAAAGGACACGCGCTTCCTGTCGGGACTTTATTTTGACTGGAGAGGCAGCTCTGGTCGAGCCTCATTCACATATTCCTCCCCAGAGTCCCTCGGGATTATTTTTAGCAGCTGAAAGTGGCTGTTTTCAAAATAAGTTCCTGACCGTATATATATATCAAAAGATCCCAGTGCCACAGTGGTGGGCTCGCTCTGCTTTTTATTTCACTCTGTGTGTGTGTGTGTGTGTGTGTGTGTGTGTGTGTGTGTGTGTGTGTGTGTGTGTGTGTGTGTGTGTGTGTGTGTGTGTGTGTGTGTGTGTGTGTGTGTGTGTGTGTTGCTACGTAAGAGCCTGTGCAACTACAGGGCACGAGGACAAATGGATTCCATGTTTGCAGGAAAACACGCTGCAGGCTCAGGGAGACTTTGTTGTTTATGAAGAACACGTGAAACCAATCAAATCTGAATTATCTTCCTGTTGTTCCAGCTTTTGTCGTTGGCAGCTTTCAGTTCGCTCGCCAGCAGTGTCACCACCCAGCGAGCAGGTCTGTGCTTGAAAGGTAGGGCACACACACACACACACACACACACACACACACACACACACACACACACACACACACACACACACACACACACACACACACACACACACACACACACACACACACACATATTCAGTGTTTGTGTGAAGACTCTGGAAGTGATTGCCCTGGTTTGTCACTTTTAGATTAAAGTCCTCACATTTTATGGAGCTTCTTCTGGTGGTGAAGGTGGTGGGAAATGCAAATGATCAGCTGTTTTCTTCTTTCTTTATACTTCTTTAATCTTGTTTTTTTTGTCTCTAGGCTTACACACACACACACACACACACACACACACACACACACACACACACACACACACACACACACACACACACACACACACACACACACAAACAGAAACACACACAAGCAGACAAGTTTGCCAAAAAAAGGAGCGTCTAAACCTCGAAGGGATCTGATAAATAGTCAGCCCACAGGAAATGATTTGCAGACCTCCTCTGCATAATAACCCGTTTACATACTCATCCTCGTATGGAGCTGGGCTGCACACACACACACACACACACACACACACACACACACACACACACACACACACACACACACACACACACACACACACACACACACACACACACACTTATACAACACAAATCCACTTCTCTCTAACACACACCACATGCACAAGCAAACAGGTAGGTGCAGTCATTTGGAGGAACGCCTACATATGCAAATCAACACTCACTTGCTTGGAAAACACACACACACACACACACACACACACACACACACACACACACACACACACACACACACACACACACACACACACACACACACACACACACTTTGCCCCTGTTTTCCAGAGCTAATGTGGCAAATCTATCAGCTACAATCAATTAATTTCTCTTCTTTTTATTGACTATAAGCCAAAAGTCTGCATGCACGGATAATAGTCATCTCCATCTCCATCCCTCTGTCTCCCCCCCCTCCCTCCCTCCCTCCCTCCCCCGTCTCTCCCTCTCTCTAATAACTTTCCCCTCACAACGTTTAACGGCCGAACTTCCTCCCGTCTCACCTCAGGGAGCAGGTGTTCAGCTCGTTCTCGGAGAGCAGAGCGAGGTCAGCCTCATCCGCCGGAGTTATTGGGCATAACTTTTTTTCATATATATATATACACGTGTTACTACGGCGACCGCAACGAAATTCACTGCATTCTGAGTGCAATTACATGTGTCTCGTGTCAGGGGTCAGAGCTTTTGTGACATGTCATGTGGAAAAAGAGTTCTGAGACGATTACGTTCATGACCAGTATTTCATTTTGATGTTGATAAGGGGATTTGGATCTCCTGAGAATTGCATATTACTTTAACAAGAATGAGGGTTTTAAATGTGGGATGTCATATAGTAGATTTCATTTCAAGTTCTTGTGTTTGTGTCACACAGTGAACCTTCAGGGTTGTGTAAAATGAAACTAAAGAGCTACAGAGCAAATATGTTTAACTTATTCAAGCCTCAAAGTGGAAAGAATTAAAAACCAACAGGAGCAAACAGAAAAACAGGGATGTCACTCAAGTTCCTCTTATGCTAAACTTTGTGGCTACTAAACTTTGGAACTCTGTCTTTTTTGGACTTCAAATATTAAGCTGCTTTTTAAATGTTATTTTTATTTAAATTAACGTGCGTCTATATTTATGTTGTTTTAACTTTTCTTAAAAGTTTCTTGTCTTATTTTTTGTAATTGTGAAGCACTTTGTGAAGCTGCATAAACAGTGTAGATAAACAAAAAATGTAAAAGCAAAATTAAGTTTGATATCTTGTTAATTTATGAAAATTATATTCATCATCAATTGTGGGGTTTTTCTGTTTAAAGATACAATTACATTTGTATTTTAGTAATTCATTCTGACAGGGAAGACTCTTTGAGGATTTCTTTTTCAGAGATTTAATATTTCTTCCCTACAGTCTAAGGTAACAAATGGAACTACTTTTTTGCAAAAACATAAATGTTCAAACTGCAGTAAATAAATATTCACTGAAGACCAGAAGCACTTTAAAACAATATAACTGCACCTCGTCCCCAGTTATGTATATCTGGATATTATTATTACTATGGGAGTATTAAAAGTACTAACATCTATTTACTTTACATTGCATTGTATAAATTAAACACTAACTTAATCACTAACATATAGTTAGTATTGTATTTTAAGTGATAGTATTGTTTTCCATTTCTGTTGTTTATTTAGTTCATAGTGTTGTGTTATTACTGTATAGTGGGTATATTATGTACTGTACATGATTTATTTATAATATGTACTTTATCCATATAGTCTTCTCACTGTGGTCTTTCTAACAGTCAAAACTACAGGTATGTCTATTGTATATATCTTTTTTTTCTTAAATGTGATATCAATGATTTCTTTAATTTCTTATTTAGATTTTTTATGTCTTGTATCTGTGTTGCTGTAAAATGTGAATTTCCCCTGTGAAACATATCTGGCAATATATAAAAATAATAATATAAAGTTTAATTAGTATAATAAACATAATAACGACAATTATGTAATTAGCAGAAAGAAGCATGTTAATTACAGATAAAAGGAAAGAATTTCATAACATTTACAGAAAATAAATCTGCTTGTTTTAAATGTAATGTGATGTAAAATGTTCACACATAATGACAAATTACAAAAATAATAGCAGTAATCCTCACAACCTCATTCTTCTTCCTGTAGAACTTGTGCTCACGTTTACTCACCAACTAACTGAACATGTTTGAATATGTTTGGTGGGAAATCACATCTCATTACTATTTGATGTAGCAGTGAAAGAGACTGCACCACAAAGCAAATAGTGAGAAATTATTAATGGTTAGTTTATTTACTGTTGGAATGATGATTAATAAGTGATTTACTCAAACTCCCCAGATGTTAAAAAAGCAGCTTTTCCTGGTCGTATGAAGTGAAACTGAAAGGACAGAGACTTACTTCTTTGGCTGAGCGATGCCCCAGAAGGGTTTCTCTACCAACTCCCCCCCCCCACCACTGTCAGTGAATACAGCAGTAAGGATAACATTTCACACTAACAGAAATTAGGAGCAAGGAGAAAAGTAAACATGGGAGAATTTGGGAGCCGGGGTATTTTGGAAAATAAATCCTGTGTTTGTATTAAATATTTCACCTCTGGGAAAACTTCTGTCACTGATAATTTAAAGGGGCATGCGGCCAACATTATGTCAATTTGCTGCTGCGGCGGTATTTGCGACTTCATTGAATTAGGGCGGAGAGTCTGCGGTGGGTCGAGATGTTTCGAGGGGCGAAAAAAAAAAAGGAGTGAGGACGGAAAATCGTGACTTATTTTAGTTTCGAATGCGTTTCCGTCCACATATGGTCCTTGTTTTGGCCTATATACCGAGAATCTCAGAGCTGACCCGTGACCCCCCGGCCCCCTCAGACTAACATGATTTTGGCTGTCTCACTTTGAGCTCAATTTGACCCCCGTGTTCACCAGAGTTCAAAGGTCACCTCCAGGGAGCAGCAAATTAACCCAATGTGTCAAACCTGGCATGACACCATGTTCGGTTGAATATTCTCCTCATTTCCACTTGCATGCATTTGATGTTAAGCCGTCTCTTGTCCAGTCTCTCTTTTTCTTTTTTTGTGTGTGGGTTATTTTAAATTCTACCTCTCTTCAAAGTTTATGGTGTGTGACTAATACCCCCCCCCTTTTAAACTCCCTCATCCTTTTCTGTTGAGATCCCCGCAATCAATTCTCCCCAATTCTCTATCTCTTTTTCTTCTTTGCCATCCTCTTCCTTTCAGGACCTCTCCTTGTGATCTCCTCTCTCTCTCTCTCTCTCTCTCTCTCTCTCTCTCTCTCTGTGTCTGTCCCTGCGGTTAAAGACGTTTCAGTTCAGCTGTCACAAATTATGTTCGCCTGCCCAGCTGTCAAAACAGGGGGGTGTCCCTTTCATTCCACCTCACATACTACGAAAAGGGGATGGGAGGGAGGAGGGCTTTAACGCCAGTGTTTGGACACAAGCAATTATCTCTAATTATTGTTTTTCTTTTCAGTTTCCCTGTCCCGATGGAGGTCCGACGAGACGAACATGCAATAATCCGCTCCAGTCGTCCAGAATCAGCGGGGCCTTCTTCGGAGTCCCGGGCATCGGACCTGGGACTCAGTGGCTTTCATCTCAATGTGAGTCAGGAGTTGATTCAAACATGGAGTGATGGGAGAATTAACCCCTGGGACCCAGCTTTCAATGGGCTCAGCTAAGAGATTATATGTGTTGATGGCAGGGCTTTTATACGCGCCGGGCTTTCAAAACTTCAGCTGTTAAATCAAGGCACAGGATCTTCACCTTTTATTACGTCTTCAGTATGTGTATCCACTCCTCGCTCTGCTCGCTGTGCATGAGACAGAGTAACATTTTCCCTCTGAAGTGAAGCGGCCCACAACTTCACATATTATACCGTGAGCCGGAGGACTCCCATCAACTCCTCTGCCACTGGGAGTTTGCGTTCGATGTGCAGCTCCAGATTCCCATGACCGTCGCTGAGCCTCTGGGATTCAAGCTCTTTTTAGTACATGTGAAACTCTGTGATAGGCAGTTTGAAAGTAAACGCACAGCAAACAGTAACAGAGGAGCAGAAACATGCAACTGATGTGAGACGAATTAGATCATCCTTCAAGATCGTAATTAATATGAGTTAGAAGCTGACAACTTTGGTGGTCCTCTGCAGGCTTCTAAAGCACAGCGTGAGGTAAAAAAAAAAAAAAAAAAAAAAAAAATCCCTGTCCTCCTTTGCAGACTTGTAGCCTACAACATGTTGCATGCATCCTTTTGGTTTCGACATCCAAGCCAAAGCCAAAGGATGTTTTGGCAAAACAAAAAGCCACACGTCTCAAATGTGAGTGAAGAAAACAAAAGAGGAGACGACAAATGAGTAAATGATTGGTGTAGATAACACAGAACAGGATGCGTATTAAAGAAACAGCAGCTGTGGATTTGCATTTCACGTTCCTCGGTTTCATAAGAATATGGCGTCTGGTTTAACCTCCTTCAGCCTGACCTCTGTCACATGTCTCCCCACACTTTCCTGGAAATGCTCCCTGCTGAGACCGTTCAGACCTCCTCAAGTTCCCCATCCCACCAGCATTTAAAACGGCGAAATGTTGTGACGAAATACATTTATTTCAATGGAACGTGCTCGCAGGGGGGCAAAGTAAATTCATGCAAATTTTTGTTGCGTCAAGATTTACTTTGGAGCATAAAAGCAAGCCGTTTTGACAGAGTTGACCTTTCAAAGAACAGAAGGATAGATGGTTGAAAGCGGAGGGAAACATTGTAGCCCACTGGCTCCGTGTTTTGTGCGTCCATTTTTATTTAATCCTCCTCTGTCGGGATATAACCTGCAACAAAAAAAAGACACCAAAATGTCACTCCAGAGTCAATGTCTCTTGAATAAAGTGTGTGAATTTATGTTCCCCCTAAAGAGCTAACTAGCTTGCTCGCTTGCGTTTGCTAGCTAAGAAAGCGTTTATCTTCCTTTTTTGGGGGTTTTTGAATGAAATTATGTACAAACCCTGAAAACAAAGTACAAGTGGGGAATAAACTACAGAGGATAGAGAAAATAGAAAGATGCTAGCGCGTTAGCCATTAGCTTACCAGCTACAATAGTTCGATAAACTAGCCCGCCTACTGTGTCACTTTCTGATGTGACCTGGCCTTAATTCTGCACTGTTGGTAATCCAGTTTCTGTAACCTCTCTCTATCAACAACAGGGCTGCACAATATGGTACTAATAAGGACATTTTCTGACATCATTATATGTATTGCAATATTGCAAATTTATGTATTTAAAATGTAAAAACTCTCCTATCTCTGAAATATAAAGAAAGACGGCAAAGAAGTTAGCTCGTTTAACGGCTGAATCTAAAGCTGATCATCTCATCAAACCCAAACCTCATACTGAAGCCCTTTAGAATATAAGTGTCCAAATGTAATGTACATTTCAAGGCCCACCGAGGTAAGTATATATGGTGCGTTCACACATGTAGGAGTATATATGCTTCTTTTTGTGTGGAACCATTTTGCCTCTGTAAAAGTCATCTAAGTCACTGAAAACCACTAAAGTGAGTTCTGCCTCAATGAGTTATGAGCCCTCCATGTGCTCGATGCATTGAGACCTCAGTCCTCCCCGCGGGTTTTTCCTCACAGAGCAAGAATGACATTTGTGGAGCAAGTGTTTGAAAGACACTTAGAACGCAACAATATTTCGTGAATATGTGAAAAATCGTCTGAATCTTTTCAACATGCTTTAACTTATTTTTTGGGCCACTTTGGGGGGCAGCAAAAGAAAAAGCTGTAAAACAAAACACTGATATATCACCTTATTAATTAGCAAACACGTGTACCTTATTAATTAGCACAAGCAGACAGGGAGAAATATTAGCATTCATTTGGAGTTGTGTTTTTGGAAACCTAGTGAATGTTTACACCAACATTTACATTAAAACTGTGTTTTTGGTCTCCAGTAACACCTGACGGCTTATTTTTAGTTTTTTTGCTATTAATTGCGCTAAGAAAAGTATGTGAGTGTATGTCATTTTTTTGTGCAGCTGTAACCATACTATGAAAACAATAACATGCAAATTGCAATCGATTTCCGATTAAATTTAGCAATATGAAAAACACATTTTGCTGGAATAAATATCCAAAATGCAGTGCGGTAGAGACGTTCATAACAGACAATGTCTGACAGTTCTGTAACGTTAAGAATGCTTCAAAGTAAGTATAAGATTCCACTTTGCTGGGCTCAGTATGATATTTTTAATTAGTTCGGACTCTATGAATCTCACAAATCATCTTCCGGTCACATGAGGACTGCAGGGTTTACCATGGTTACGCGTCTCCAATAGGCAAGATTGCTCTCAGGAAGCAACGTGGTTATTATAGCTAAATGTGTCCTAAAAAGATACATACTTCTATTTATTCAAGCAAAATCATGTTGAACAAGGAGTACGCACATTGAGTATGTAGAGCGCATCACAAAAGTTAAAAGATGGCGGAAAATCTTCAGCGCTACAAGCTACAAAGTTTGACAATAATCCTCTGATGAACCCAAAGTAAACAGATAAATCCTCTGATCATAATAAGCCAATCATAATGGAGCGCTGCTGACCCATGTGATGCTGTGCTTTGTGCTGCTATGTCTCCCTGCACCCCCCGTCCACCACACCACCCCTCCCCATCTTCACATTGTCCCAAAGGTTGTACCTCTTGGCCAGTGTCACACTCCCCCACCTCCCCTGCCTCCCCTAATTCCTCTCTCCTAGGGTCTGATCCACCCTGTTTTTTTGTGTCCGGAGTCTATAGTGGAGACATTACATGGCCGATCTCCATTGTCCGGCCTCGGGCTCTGCTTGTAATCTCTCTTGTCAAAGGGAATATTCAGCGATTAGCCCCCCGCGCAAATTACAAGGGGTGATCGGTGTGTCTGTTCAGCCCTCATTAACTGCTAACAGGGCTCCATCAGAACCACCCACACTACCGGAGACCTTCAACCTCTCACCCCTGACACCTGGAACTTTCTCACGTCGTCTCCCCGAGCGCTGATTTCTTTCTCAATCAGACGTCTTTCTTTCTTTTTTTGTGTGTGTGTCCTCCCGACGCATCGGGGCAAGACGGGGTGATTATAGAGTCGCAGTGGTAGTTTGAAAGAAGATAAAAAAAAAGATCTTTCCAGCGACTGGCATCAAAGTGGCATGGACGCAGTAATGAGCTGGGTTGTCATAGTCGACCGCCCTGACATCATACTGGGAGCTTCCCATCGCTGTGATGGTGAGGAAGAGAACACAGGCTTGAGCCGATGTTATCGCAGGACCACCCATCTGTTACATGCGTTGGACAAACAGAAGAGTTTCGAGGTGTAATATCTAACAGATGGGGGTCGGCCGGGCGGAGAGGGCACACCAGAAAACCAGAATGGGGTCCTCTATGATGCTGGTCAACTGGTCATTTCTCCCGGCCCATTAACCACCTGGGATCGCTATGTTGTCTCAGCTTTTTTCCCCGAGTTTAAGGTTTCATTTCACCGCGCTTTGAAATCGAACACGCCCGCCCCACACATGTCGAGAAACAAAGCTTTCTCTGACAAACACACACAACGGACGTCGGCCCAGACCACCTCACACACACACACACACACACACACACACACACACACACACACACACACACACACACACACACACACACACACACATGCATGATTGCATACAGGTTGACACAGCAGATATTAGCAACATTAATTCTTTCTTCCATTTTCTAGTTTATTTTTGTCCCTGTTCACCCATCCTTTGTGCAGTGGTTTTAGGTTTAGTTCAGATTGGTCCGAACTCAAATATCTCAACAGCTACCAGATGTATTGCCATGAAACTTTGTGCAGAAATTCGTGATCCCCAGAGGATGCATCCTAATGATTTTGACGATCCCCTGACTTATTCTCTAGTGCCACCAGCAGGTTAAAATGTTTCACTTACCCAGTGAAACATCACACAGACATTTCTGGTTCCCAGAAGAAGAACGCTAATATCGTGATTCGCTGACTTTCCGTGCCACCGCAAGATTTAAATTTGGGGTTTTGAGCGAAATGTGTCATCAGCTATCGGATGGATTGGCGTGAAATTGTGTACAGACATTCACTTCCTACCTCAGGATGTTTTGCAAAAACTTTGGTGATTCAACATCATATTTACTAAACATCACTAAGCAATTTAGCATTGTCACTGTCAGCATGTTACATGGAACACAGTGACTCTTTTGTGAATAAATACAGATTCACAGAGATGCTAATATGGCTGCAGACTCTTAGTCTCTGTAACAACAAACTCTGTGTTATCAAATCTAACTTATTTCCAAATAAGCAGCTACTGATGTAAATGCAACGTTTGTACATAATTAACTTTAATCTATTTATTTATTTTACTAAAGTTGTAGTACTCGGGATCTGTCTTGGTCTCGAGACCGATCTCAAGACAACTTTTGAAGGTCAATCTCAGAATTTCTACTTGGTCTTGTCTCGGAAAAATGAGACTCAGAATTTCATTTCATGACCACAACTGAGTGGATATCACTTTATTACTTTCAGATCAGTTTGAGGAGTGACTATAGTTTGGATGTTCCATATTTTATTTTAAGCGTGTCATGTAGTGGGACTTGCCTTGAAATCAACCCCTCAGTCCTGGTCTTGTCTTGGTCTCGATACTTTCTGGTCTTGCTCATGACTTGGTCTCGGTTTAGGTGGTCTTGACAACAGCACTGCTATTTACCGTCATCAGAGTAAAAAAAGAATGGAACACAATGCATGCCATCTTTGTTTTTGACATTTTTTTGGAACAAGCAGGAACAGAATATGGTGCACATGTGATATTATAATAGAGTGTGACTTTTTTTTCTAAATTCAAAGCAACACAGGGGAAAATGTGACAAAAATCAAGAGTTCACGAGGTGAACTTACTCTGTGATGAGCTCTGATCTTGTCATAAGCCCACATATTGTGAACCCACATGTGAAGGTCTTTTGTGGATGTGAATTAAAGACTGTGGACAGATATAAGTGATAACTGCAGACTTTTTTTTAAGATGAAAGAGGAGCTTGTTGTCACTTTCCCCCTTCACATCTCACAATTCACCTTTCAGTCTGCATGTCGTTCAAGTATGATAAGACGTGAGAAAAAAACTAAGGAAACCGATACCCTTCAGCGTTCTCATGGTGTCCAGACTGCACACGGAAATGAAGAGTTATATTCCCAAATGCTGAATACCAATTTTGGCGTAAAAAGTTGATTATTATCAGATGTAAAATTCAGTCGGTAAAGTTTTAACACATTGTCAACCAAACACAGTTTCTCACGATACCTTATAAAAGATTATGTCAAATTTTGGGGTTATTTGCAGGTGTTACTTTGAAACAAAGAATATAAACTAAAGCTAAGAAAACTTTAAAGGTGCTAAATTTGAAATTCACAGTATTTCTGTTGCCTTTTCAGGGCTCTTAAAATGGTTTCAGCTGAGCCGGTGGCTAGCAACTAACGGGGGTAATAGAGCTAACAACGGCAGCAGTGCTGACAGAGCTAACAGTGTTTACTTGCATAAGAAAATGTGGGTGGGCAATGCACTTTCAGAACAGCGTTATCAGCTGTATTTCGTTGCATTACATCATATTGCACTCATCATTGAAGAGTTGCTTGTAGTGGAGGCAGTGAAACTGAATCCAAGCAGTATTGTTTACATGGAAATCTGCCACTAACAATGCCAACATTTCATCTTTCATGGCTGAAGATATTTATTAGGCTGTCAGCGAGTGTGGGGCCTTCTTTCACTGCTGCTCTATTATTTATTCGTTTAAGAAGCCCGCTCTGCATGTCCCTTTAATTATGGTTGTCTTTGTAGTGATGCGTTAGATGAAGCTGTAGGAGGAGGAGGAGGAGGAGGAGGAAATGACTATTTACAAACATGATAATTGTTAATAAAACCCCTTAATTTATATCAGACTGTTTGGGATTTAGACATATTGTAATAGAATTTGATTCACCATGTGCATGTGTGGACTTTTTTCTTACATGAAACAATAATTACATCCTTTATGTTGCAGGCCTAATATAACTACAAGGTAAAAACAGTGACAGACTTGTTTTTTTTTCTTGTCCAACCAGACTCTACTGAACAATTCAAATCCCTCTGGTTCTAAACATAATACGTCCTATTGTTTTTTTAAAGACTGATTACTGCTGCGGTTACAATTAACCGTCTCGCCACATGACGAGCAGAATTAAAGTGTGTGCGCCGTCTGCAGGTTTAACATGTGTGGTGATGCTTTCACTGTCCTCATGGGGAGACGTGTAGCCCCATTGTGTTGCTTGACAACACATGTCTGTTGTTTCTGTTGGTTGACTGGATTTCTGTTTATTCTGGATGGACCACTTGACCTCTTGAAGTCTTGCAGCTGATGCTTCTGTAGGGCTCAAGATATTTGGACAACTTGTACATGTTGCAAAACCATCCATCGACATTGGTTTGTTTTTGTATAACTGTGAGTTTAAATATGAAGGTGGGACATGCTGATTTGATGTGATGGCTTTTAAGTATTGTAGGCCCATTAGACACTCGGATCATAAACAGTATTACACTGAATGCCGACCTTCTCTTTAGCCGTCCATGTGCTCAATCACAAGTCTTTCATCTTGTTGCAAACTTGCTTGAAACACCCTCAGCTGTGTCATCTTCTGGCACACCATTAATCACTTCTGGAGCTCATTGTTGAGCACGTCTCGCACAAACATGTTGTGCATTCAACATTTGAAAAAACTGCTTCTGAAGTAGAGGAATTTATAACCACCCATCTGCTTTACACACACACACACACACACACACACACACACACACACACACACACACACACACACACACACACACACACACACACACACAAACACATACTCACTAACGGGGAAAACACTTGGCCAAATTACAGTTGCATCTGGATTTTCTCAATTGTTTTGCATTCCAACCCCTTCAGCATAGCTATAGATCATATTTTCCCATGAGAGAATATCAGTTCGAGTTTTTAGGCACCTACTTTGATGGGAAGTTGATCTCGATTTAACCCATTAAACTCTACGCTCACCAATACCATGTTTAAACCTGGAATATCACACAGACTTGTATATTTTAGAAGCAGCAGTTTTGTCATATTGTTGCGTCTAAACTGTACAAAACAAGTTCATAAAATCGTCTTTAAAGTTTATGTAATAAAACAAAAAAAAGGTTGTCAATATTTAACCAAAATGGGGAGAGTCTAATTGACCTGCAACAAGTCTTAGTGACAAAATGTCAACTATATTCAGCCATCATAAGGCCCCTTTCCTATGATATCATTCTTCACATGTGTGTGGTTGGGTTAAAAGATGATTGCAACATGCTGGCTTCTCTTCTCATGGGAACTTTGCAGAGAACTAAAACTGTCTGAAGTAGCACAGAGGACCACACTTGAAGCCCCCGACCAATATCTGCTCCGCTCCATATCGATTATTTCCATAAAATGTTATTATGAAGCTAATTGTGCTCCTGTACTTCAGATCAGATTGCCAGCACATGAAAGTCAATAAAATGTGGTATTTGCGGGCTTGAGTATAAATCCACTTCAACCTAAATGATCTAACAGCCCACCTCGCTCACTAACTAGACCGTGTGGCGTTTCACGGATTGAAATATTTCAGCGTGATTAGTGTGAACATTGCAAAACCTTCTGGCTGAGAATTGATCGATTTTACCCCCGTAGCAAGGGCGTGTGAGAGTCTCTTTAAGCCAAATGTGCGCAGAGTAATGGTTACGGTGCCGCACAAGTAGTTAATGCTCACTCAACTGTGCAGGATAAAAGTAGATAAAAGTGTCGATTACTAGAAGTATGATTTGAAAGGCAGCATGCAGGCGTAAGTGGATAAAAAAAGATAAAAGTTCTAATCGCTAAGAACCATTATCTATCTGATTGACAGTTAAAGTCCTTCACGAACTCGTAGAAGACTTTTACAACGTCCTTCGGTGAAGTAAAAGTTAGTGTTGGGTGTACGGGAAGCCAGCTGCGCAGCGAGCCGCTCTGATGGAGATATTGCACGGTAAACAGTTCCAGCCATCCTCCTGAGATTGTTGCCGTAAAAAAAAAAAAAAAAAAAGAAAATGGCACACAGAGAACGTGAGCTGCGAGTGCACCCCAGCTGAGAGCCACTGCTATCAGATGTAGGGCGCAAACCGCAGAGAAGTGGGACCGTGTGGGGCGGACCACCCGTGAGTGTGCCTCCCCCATTTTTTTCCTGGCTGCAGCTGGGAGAGACACAATGCCGGAGCATGGGAACCGAGCACCAGCCGTCAGCCGTGGAGCTGGTGCTTAAACATTGGGGATATTTTTGTTTTTTAGCAAATGAAGACAGTCTCACTTGACTTTTCAGTGCACGCACAGTTTTTTTTGTTTTTTTTTAAGGCTTTACTTCTTTTCTTCTGTAATGCTGCTCTGAGCCTTTGTTTGTTTAATAAACGTCCTCTGGGAGTTTCAGACATGTGCTGTTAAAGCCGATGCAGCCTGGGATATAGATGCATGATAGATTATAAGAGTTTTGTTAGTGCTGAGACAAGATCAAAGTCCAAATCAAAAGAGGGAATTGGGTTTTTAATTTTAATTTAAGTTGAATTTGATCTGAGACATTTGGCATTAAAGGTCAAATCTGTGCTTCACATCTGAAACAGTTGATGTCTTAATTTGCACAAACTGATTCCAAATAAAAGGAACATTTCAATCACATTCTTGACAACCATATAACCATTTGTGAGCCTGGATCATAAACCCAATCATCCTCACCCGCTTGTCACTTTCAGCAGTGGTAAAAAAATAAAAGAAGAGACTTTTTGTTAAAAATGTTGAAACCCAAAGCCGAAGCCTTCAGCTGCGATGTTTAGGTTAAGTAACCCCCTGGGTTAATAAACTAAACAAAGGTAAACCGTGCAAAATGGCCACAATGAAAGCCAGGCTAAGTAAACGAAGCAGAGTTTACAAGATACAAGGGGTTGGGGCTGCGTGCGTGAAACGTTAATGTGAAACAGGTGATGAGTGTGTTTTTACTCTAATAAAGAGGCTCCGAGGGAGAATCCCAGTGCAGAAAAGATTAATGAAAAATCACCTTGCAAATATGTAGGAGCTGTATTCTTAGTGTGCCTGGTTGCAGCGTATCAGTGTGATTGATATTACAGAAATACTGTAGATGTTATCGGTTCAGAATCATCCGATCAAACATCATGGCTTTGGTTTAAGTCTGGGCTTACTTTGTGTTAGGTCACTAAATTGTTCGCTAAGTCTCAGCCGGGCATTTAGAGCGTGAAGTTAAACCGTCTGCACACGAATCCTGGCAACCACCTTCAATAACAGCACGCGGCTCACGGTTTCCACCCGGCCCGCTTGATTTATATCTTATCTGAGAGATTATCCGTGGAGTCTTGTGAGAGTTTGTCTTCACTTTAGGTGAGTTATTACATTCGGGTTTTACCCTTTTTATTTTCAGTCGGCTTCACGTGGAGCAACTCCAGAGAAAATATGAACCCCAAGAACAACAGAAGGGTTCTTTTTAACTTCTTCAAACCACATCTCCCAATAAAAGCTGAACAAACATACCCTGCCACTTGCGAGCGGCGGCTGTCCAGCGAGTTTCACAGAAAAAGGGCTCGCTTTCAAAAGGGGGGTGGGGGTGGGGGGCTTATGGGACTAATGAAAACTTCACCTTAACTGAAATAATAAAAAGCACACCACCCAAACACTGCCGATTTGTTCCTCTCCGTCGTGTTTTCTCTGGGCCTCGGGCTTCGGCTCGTCACTCTCGATGCTTTGAGGAAAGTCAACGCGCATTTAAAGGTTTTCATTTTTGTGGCCTGTTGATTCTCTCAGGGGAATAATGTGATTTAAAATATGTCAAATGTGCTATGAAGTGCACCAAACCGCATTGTTGTTGGATGTCTACAAGAAGACCTGATGGCATACAAAAGGGGGGGTGGGGGGGCTCAAGGCCCGTGACCGAAATTCGGGGGCATCTATCCCCCAAGCTCCTCCTGGGCGAAGACAAAGCAGGTTTAACGGTGGTATGAAAAAGACTGGCCTGTGAATGGTTACTGTTCAATTTGTATTTGGTTCCCCGCTGGTCGCAGAGCTGAGATCAGAGCTGAAAGTGAAAACACATGGCGAGGGTCAGCAGGATCAGAGGACCACCACACACACTGCAAAAAAGGCAATGGGAACTTGTGTGAAGAAAATGGATTGAATAAACAAGAGTCTGCAATCGCCTGCACCCTATTATCCTATAATTTACACTGCATGGGAGCTTGGAAACGCAGGCTGTTAAAGGCGGCCGTTGGTTTCCACTGAAAAAAGTGGCATTCCTCGCCTCATGCCAATCAAAAAGGCCGGGCATTATAGTCCGAGACAAGTTTTGAATTCCTTCAGGCCTAATGTGTTTATTTTAAATATCCAAGGGGAAATTATTACATCAGGGGTAAGCAATGTCTCCAGAAACGGGCAGCCTTTTGAAGTTTCCAGCAGCGAACACATATATTTAATTACATAATAACATTGAAAATTGTATTTTTACAATCAATAGTGAGGATTAAATGTGGAAGTATGAGATTGGGCAAGAAAAATTGGCCGTACCATGACAAAACAAACTTCAGAGGGGAAGAAAATAACTAGAGATGAAGAATTAGAGCGTTGGTTTGGCGCTGAGCTCGGCATCAGCTCCCCCCCCCCACCCCCCACCCCCCCCCCCACCCCCTCAGCACTGATGAATGTCAGCTCACTTCTTCCACCTCGCTTTAATTACCGCTCTGTGCACTCCGTCCCCTCCAATCTGGCAACGGAACGAGCGCCAGTGAGCTCAACGGTAGTGAAAACATTTCTGGAAACCTCTTGAAAGATGTCCTATATGTTTCCAGAGGGATCCTGCTGCCAATTATTTCTGCAACATCAAAGCCCTCCGAATGTTTGAGGAGGGCGCAGTCGCTCATCTGCTAACCGAGCAGAGCGTGCTATCACAGCGCAGGAAGCTCCATGATGCAGCAGGATGAAGTGATGTGGCAGCAATGGTTGTAAAGAAAAACAGCAGATTTACTTTGATTAATTGATGTTATTGAACGTTTGCTAAGTCCTGCCCCTCTAACGCAGACTAGCCAATCATAGCGTGGTAGCATCGGCCAGCGACGATCTGCTCCATTGACTCTCATGCAATCATTTTCAGGCTGGTTTTGGTGGATTTTGAGATAGTCATGGTTAAGTGACAAGGAGAGGTGAGAAAAAACCGGTGCAGCTAACATTAGCAGAATATGTTAGCACATTCCTTTATTGATCCCCATGGGGGAAATTCAAGAGTTTTGGAAAACGATAAAGGACATCGACATCATTAACTAGCTTTAGCACGAAGGTCTACACTTGCTGATTTTGCTTTTTTTTTGTAACTGTGAATAAAGTCGACTAATAAAATCTACCCGGCTTTTCAGGAACATTGTTTTATTGTCTTCAGTCTGGATCATCAGGTGATGTCGTGGTTGACTTTTACCCTGAGATCTGTAGCTTTAGCCTCCATCATTGTCAGCTGCTGAATCAGTTTGACATCCTCGACATATCCTTTAAACATATTGTAGACCTTTCTTTATCACTTTATCGTTTTTCCAAAACTAGATTCAGTTAGTAGTGCAGTTAGTGACAGTGTGGGCTCCATGGTAACGTAGTAGTAGGGGGCGGGGCTTAGAGAAGGGTCAATCACACAGAGCGTTAGATGGCAAGACAGTGTTGTTTAACATTTTAAAGACTTCATGACCTGGATACCAAAATAAAGTTGATTCTGTTATGTATCTTTTGATGCATTTAATAACTAGGAAGCCTTTCTTTTCCCATTTCTTCCCATTTTTTCACATCCCCGTCTACCTCCCGCATGTGGATCTGTGACTGAAGGCTAATTGGAGTCAGTGTTGTCCCATTTGACAACGGAGCAGATTACTACGCGCCCTCATCTGTTTGGTTTGATGGGCATTGGCGGAGGTTATCCAGCCTTTGAATCTCTCTGCTTATTTATCCAACAGCTGGGCAAATACCCACAGCCCTTCTGCATTAGGGCTCATTTTTAAACATTTAGAAAAGACAGGGCCCAGTGTTTATGCCTCCATCTTCCTTCACATCTGCACTTAATATTATCTTTCAGACTTTACGCAGAACAAGGGCTCGATCCTTTGTTATGACAGGAAGATATTTTGAACTTTTTGAGGATTAATACTGTTTGCTTTCCTGTTCACTCCCTTCAAAACAGCTCCAGGGATCCAATAGGTTAAAGCTGAAATCTGTAAGTGAATTTGGCCAGCCTTGTGGATGGGGATGTTGTTTTCAATTCATCTGCCACTTAAATTGCTCAGCTGGGAAACATTGTCTCTTTTACCAATCCATCTTTTCCTCATTTGCTCTCCATCCCAGTTTTATTTTCCAGTTCATGTTCAGTGGAAATACATAGCCTATTGTTCCTGGTATGAGAACATTTAGTCTCAAAGTTTGGTCTTTCCAGAACTACTTAGTGTTTCCTTTATAAACTGATCAATTTGCTATTATAGTATTATCTTTATGACGTTCTCATCACTTCATTGTCAGAGCCTTAGATGTCTATCCTTTCTGAGAAGCAACTCCAGGCTCTGGATTCTGGCTCTCAATAGAAATGTAATTATTACAGAGGTAACAAACTTTGTATTTGAACTATTTGCTTATTAGATTATGATAGAAAAGACTTTCCTTCAGTGGAGCAAGTTGATCTAAAGAAGCCGAAGGCTAAACAAAAGAGCTGCCTGTCTAATCTCTCAAAGCTACTGGTGCACTTCAGCTGTGAGCTAGTATCTGCATGTTTCCTTATTGTCCCTGCAAAGTGCCACTGAGCAAGGCATTGGCATGCTCATGTGTTGAGGACACACTACCAACTCAGAGACAGATGGAACTCACAGCTGAATGAAGCACCCTCCATTAACGTGAAGGGTACAAATACAGCGGTAAGCTTCGGGACAAACTTTTCTCTCGCCAAACAGGAACTTGTAACTTTTTCGTAACCATGGTTTCGTATCAGCATCTTTCAGAAAGGGGGAACCTAAAACCTATGGAGAAAAAATGGGTTGGAAATGGGCCAAAAACTGCCCTGCTCCATGTTTTTTCCTTTCTTTCATAAATGTTTTGTGTTTCCTGTTTTATTTAGTTTCACCTGTCCCTCGTTAGCACTGGAGTCACCAGACCTCCTGCTCACCTGTCCCCACTTCTCCAATCATTCTTTCACTATAGACACCATCCCAGTTCCTTTCTTCTTGTCTGTTCGTCATCGTCGCTGTGTAGTTTTTGTAACCAGTCACCTGTTTGCTTGTAACCTGCCTGCCGGACCAACTGCCTACCTGGACTCTTGTCAACTGTAGGCTACATTTAGTTTAAATATTGAAGTTATCCTACTGTCTCCTCCACTTTCTGCATTCGGGTCCAGTCTCTGTACTGTATGCATATGATTAGGGATTTAAAAAACAGTGAATTCCTATCCTACAAACAACGAATCATTAATCCATCAGTGCCAAAATATGTGTCTCTGAGTGTCCAATGACCAGCGTAACTCACTCCATGTTGGTTGTAATCCAAGCACTTTTGTTTGTTGCTAGCTATGAGCCGACGGCTAAGCAGTGGCCGTGTTGAGAGGCGTTCAGAGGCAATAAAAATGCTTACAAACTTGTATATATCACCTTCAATGCTGCTCTATCAATATTAATTCATTAACAATAGATCAAATGACTATCTGTGAAATGAAAGAGTGAAGAACACACTGAAAATGATCATCAATCAGGTGGCAACCTACGGTTCTAAAGAGTGAAGCCAATGCGGAAGTGTCTTAAACTTGCATTCTCTTTACTGTCCATCAGGGGGCGACTCCTCTGGTTGTATAGAAGTCTATGAGAAAATGACTCTACTTCTCTCTAGATTTATTCCCTCAGTAAACACTGTAAACATGAGTTTATGGTCTCAATCTCTAGTTTCAAGTCTTCTTCAATACAGCATGATGTTCATTTAGTAAATGATGGTCCATTTAGAGTCAACTAGACCATAAAGCAGGTTAGGGTGGGGCAATCTTGTGGTTGACAGGTCGCTGCCCACCAGAGTCATATATTTGTAGGTCCTCCGCCCTACAAATATGGCCACTTTCGTTCATTGGTTGCAAAAAAGTAGAGATGGCAACGGCAGTAATCCAAGATGGCGACGACCAAAATTTCAAACTCGAGGCTTCAAAACAGCAGTCCCCAAACCAATGGGTGATGTCACGATGACCACGTCCATTTCTTAAGTACACTCTACGATGGTTATGTATCCTAGCGAGGCACCAGGCAGAAACACCAACAACAGCCCCAAATGATTGGCGACGGATAAAATCGCCCAATGTTTTCCCAGATACAAAGATTCCAGGCTTTTTATTGGTCTGTTCTCTTGATGGAGTGTTTGAACAACACATGATGACAGATAATTAAATCACATATTGGTCTGCGGCCTGATGGACTTTTGGGTCTTTCAACAGGAACCAATCAAACAGATTCTTGAGGACACATTATTTTTGATATGATTGATTCAAAACATTGTTAAGTAGGAAAATTGAACGAAACAATTATAAGTTCTACTGAACTTTTATTCATTGGTTTAATGAGCAGGGCTGGCTCCAATTTTGAGGTCACATACTCACACATTTTTGACTTATTCTGTGGGGATGAGAGAATGTTCTCTAAGGAACAGAGAAGCCAGCTAAAGCTCTTGGCTCGAGGAACCATGGAAGCGGCAACTATAACTCTGGTCAATAATCGTCTTTTTAGTGTTAGAGCAATGCTGATTCAAGTTTGGCAAATTCAGGGACTGGAGCAAATCAATGTCCTTAGTTGAACATAAAGTAACAAAAATTGGGGAAAGGGACCTATCCCTCAAAAACTGCCTAAAAGAATACACCAAAATGAATCAGGAATAGCTCCTCAACCATTGAGCTTACATACATATATCTATTCTCTTTAGATAGGTTAGAATTTAAATAATATGAATCAATTGTATTGAAATTAAACTATATTACCATTCCAGAGAAAATGGAGACGCAAATAAGATTTTTATCCTTGCTTAGTATAATATCTAAAATTCTGGAGCAATATATTACCATTTAAATCAAGATCCCAAAGACAACCCCCACTACTCCTATAAATTTGGTGAAAATACACTATTATACATAATTTGTGGTAAAATTAAGAAAGATAAGATACATACAAACATAGATCTCTCACCCAGGAGACAACAGTTCGTTCCCGATATGAAATGAGAAGTCAATGTTGATTTATCACGTAACTTCAGTAACAGCACTCCCGTACTTATTTTAACCCAAACAACAATATTTTCCTCAACATGTTCCTGAAGTCGGTTTTCTGCCTAAACCTAACTGAGTTTGTTCCTGTAAAAACGTAATTTTATTTTGAAAATACTGTCTGACATGTAACAAGCAGAAAGCTCCAATGCAAATAACTTTGCATAGGATATCATACAAACTGTTGTTTGATAGTACATTGATTAATTACCGTACGCCACTGCTGGGCACTGAAGTTTTTAAAAATACTCAGACTGGAGTAAGCAGCGAACCTGTTGGGGACTATTTGACCTTTTAAACTAGTGAGTATTTACAGCAGCAGGTTGGTGACTGTGGGATTGAGTTAGAATGAACCAGTGTGATTGTTCATCATACTAAATTAACATGTCATGAAGTTCAAAAGTGTGGCTCATTTATGTGTTTTTGTTGGAGTTCTATGGTACAGAGGAAAGCTATAACCATCTTTGATACACAGACAATACTTCTTATTAAACCTTTTTTTTGTTTTGGACTTTCACGCATTTTGTTGATTATAAGAAATATGTAGTATATCACCAAACTAAAGGATCATAGTATTTCTCACTTAGATCATTTCAGTCTACGTTTAGAAAGTATTTCAATGCAGTGTAAAGATAATTCAAAGTGCATTTTAAATTCATAGTGATAGAAATGTGCCGTTCATTTCACTGTTGACAGATGTCAGCTTTATATATGACGTAAAGACAGTTTAAGTTGTGCGTGCGTGTGTGATCACTTTTACAAGAAGAAAAAAGATAACAATGTCTTCCCCCGCCGTCTACAGTCCGTTTATCTCCTTGAATGATGGCCACTGCATATGCATGTGTGTGTGATTTTATAAATGTGTTTATGTGTGTGTTTGTGCAAGAGCAGACACAGAGAGAGCAGGACAGACACGCAGCGAGGGAAGTACACTGTAAACCTGCCACAAGTGATTTAGAAAGTCGTATTTTTTCTTGCTGTTGACCAGCAACATATGGTGTTCATAGACGGCACATGAGGCAGGACGTAATGGATGCTTTCAGGATAGCTCTGTCGAGAGCGGTTCTTTCTGTCCCTTAAAAGTTAAAAACACACACATGCACAAAACATTTCCTTAACCATAATTCAGACGGACCACCAGCTAAGTCGGATGAGAGCGCAGGCAAAGCATCGGCATTTAACACGCACCAATCTTCCGCTCGCATCATGAATTATAGCATCTGTCAAAAAGTGAAGCAGAGGAATAGAGAAAGCTTCTCCACCCATCGTAATGAGCATCACCCTCCCCACTTTTTCATAACCATAATTGGATGGGACTGTCACACGAGCATGTGTGGAGAAAAAAAAGAGATCGATCACATAGCATTTAAGTTGGTGAGCTATGTGTTAGCGGGAAAAAAAGGTTAAAGTGATTGATTTCCTTTTTTTAACAGCAACATACTCTCAACATTTAATGTTAGATGTTGAAATGTAGTAGGACTGAACATCCACTCTGTGAAATTTTGATTCATATGCTGTTTATTCCCACTGATCCAACAAAAATGTAATGTTCGGATCGTGCTGTACTGATATACACGTCTGCAAAGCTGCAGTCAATTACTTTTCATCGCGTTCTAAACTATCAACTTGTTGCACTTGATTGCATTTGATGATTTTTTTATTTTATTTGTACCAACTCGTGAGGCAAACACCAGGCAGCTGATAAACATTACTGCTGGATCAGTTTGTACTCCGCAAGAACATTCATTTCCTATTATTCAGATTTCTAGTCATGACAATAAACCATTGAGCATCATAAAATATGAATCATATGTAACACTTGAGTGTGTGTGTGTGTGCTGTTTGAGTGTGTGTGCTAACGTCGGCATGCTAACGTGATCACAAAAACAATAATAAAATTCAAGATGCTAAATTTGATATTTATAGCATTGATATAGCAGCAAACAACTATTGTCCATGTAAAGATATTGTGGAGTAATGTCTACCTGGGCAGAGATTAAACTCTCTCTAAAAAATATAAATTTACTAAAACAAAACTTTTTTAAATTCTTCTCTTTTATCTTTCTGAAAGGTAGGTTACTCAGACTTTTCTTTGGTATGGCCAGTAGCGGGTCTTTTACTTTTATTTCCTTTACAGTTTTGAATCAGCTTTTCCTTTGAGTTCAATCTGTTCTGTTTGACGCTTTGGCCCTGATAAGGATGTATAACATTTGTAAACATTTATGTGTGTGTGGAGGTCAGCTAATCAACATCGTCTGCCTCATAACTCTAATTCAAGAAGTTTATCAGAAATCAAAAATCCAGTTCAACATGTTTATTGTTCATAATTGGGAGTGTGGGAGGAAACCGGAGCCCCCGGAGTAAACCCACAACGATACACAGGTAGAAACTGTGAGGCCTCAGCGTTTAACCGCTGGGCCACATTGCCGCTTTGTTACAACACCTCCTCCTCCACCTGCAGCTGTTGTTGTGCTGCTTCATGAGATGAGTGCGATTAAAGCTAACGCAGCAAGTAAACCTGCTACGAAATCCACGACTTGGAGCAGGTCTTTCCACCAGCGATGGGAGGGTTCCTTCTTGGCAAGCCGAGCAGACAGCTCGGTGATGTGCGTCTGCAAAGACTGGACGATGGCCGCGTCCACAACCGAGTCCTGTAACTGAATCAAAGACTGCAGCATCTTCTTGCAGCCTTGCACACTTTCTTGGTGTTCTTGAAGTCCGGGCAGAAGCCTTCGGTGACGGCGAGTCCCTCGATCGTCTGGTTGACCAGTCTCTTCGTGTGGGAGACCCACTCATCTTGGCTGCGGTTCTGGAGAGCGTGACTCTTGGTCATCAATCTCGCTGTGAGCAGGGCGACAAACTGCCTTGGTTGTAGACTCTGAGGCTTTGAGGTTGGTTCATGGTGTCCTCAGAGTTGTTTTCCTTCTCTTGGAGTGTCTCTAGTGTATCTTTCTCGGATACGGTACTTGTTTGCGGTACTTCTTCCATCTTGTATACGATACGTACCTCAGTGGTCTTCAGTCGTATGTGAAATGAGGTCTGATCCTGAATATGATCTGTTATATAAACTATGTTCCTTTGCTGTGTCATAAAGAATTATAAAACACACACACACACACACTCTTCCAAACACACACACACACAAACATAGAATCCCTTCCAATTGAAAAAAATACAGAAAACAAAAACCCCAAACTAAAAATGATTAATAGCCCCTATAACCAGGGGTAGAAGTTCTCAGATAGTATATTTAACTAAAATTACTAATACAAAACTGTAAAAGTACTGTAACTAAAAGTCCTACATTCAAAATCACACTAAAGTAAAAGCAAATAAGTAGTATTATTAAAATGAACTTAAAGTAGGGCAGAGTTAGATGTCACTAAATAACAATCACATCTTAGTTGCTTTTGCAACTTGCTGTGGTTAGAATTATTTTATTCTTCATTCTCAAAAGTAAAAATAAAAAACTAACTGCTCTACTTATGTCATAAAACTTTAATAAGTCTGTTGTTTATATTATTTTTGCACAGAATAGTAAATAGAAAAAGGTGTATTTTGATACCAACTCCTGTGCTAAAGTTAGCTCGCGCTATAGCGCATATGTCACTCTGGGGCAAGTTGTCTCAATGCTCTTCGGGCAATTTGTGTGAAATTGGTCAAAGTTACTTGATAATCTTCAGTGAAATGAGCTTTGTTTCAATTTGAATGACTTGCATCAGGTAAAGGTCCTTATATTTGTAAATAAAAACACATTGTAAAACATTTTCCCACAGCTTTTTTAGATGATTTTACTGAAAGTTGATATTTCGCTCCTTCAATGTGAGCCCATAAAAAGCACAAGAGCACTTAATTAATCACAGATTTTGAATCTAATCCAGGTTAAAAACCTGTTAACTCAGTTTGCTATAGGTTTGTGTAAAGCCTGGGAAATCTGCAGCGCTGTTGGTGGGGTCTCTGAGTTACCCACATCCCTGCCAAATTTGCTGCCGTGCATACTATTAATATCATGCAGGTTTCATGCTGCTACAAGCTCTCGCCGTGCACATGCTCGATGTAATGGGAAAAACCACAACTTAGGACCGCTAACAGTGGGGTATAATTTTTTCTAAATTGTTCTCAAAGCCACACAATGTTAAAATGCTTGTATAAATCCAACCCGAACCAGACTCTGAGGGTATTTAAGCACAGCCCTGGGCCTAATTATTATCTATCATCCAGCGAGTGGGGAAAACCCCCTGAGCCGCCACCCGCATAGAAAAAGTCATCTGTACAGAAACAGGTTGTCTCGTCCTAATGAGAGTTGGGTGGATGGAGGGTGACAGACTCGCTTGGCCTATGTGTACGCGGCCCACTGCACCCAAACTATGGAGGGGATGGTGGTCTCCGCCATCAGCAGACATTAGGCTCCAGTGGGGAGAATAAGCCGGCTGTGTCAGGTGTCAGTGGACACTCAGCGACTGTGGAGGTCAGTGTACAGACAACCAACGCTGGTTAGATCCCTACTTATCAGAGTACAAGGCCTCCATGGTCAGTGAATCAGCCCAAAGAGCTGCCCTAATCCAATTAGATGATTTTGTTTGCATTTGTGTGTGCGCATGTGTGTGCGTGCATCTGTCTTTTTTTATTTTTGTTAGCTGTAAATCTCTTGTAAACCAAAAAAGGCTGCTCTTTGATTTCATTTTGAAATAATCAAACGGTACAAACTGTTCCCATTGTTTCAGCTCGTGCTACAAACTGTAATAGAGACACTTCTCACAGTTAAACAGGAAAATAACAAAAGCACTTGTGTATAACAGTCTGATTGAGCCCTGTGGGGGTCCAAGACACATTTATTTCTCAAACCGTCTCTCTGTCAACATCTAGTCTGTCACACAGTAAGCAAAAAAAAGGCCCGCCAGATTTCCCTGTGTGTTCCTCTCATCAGATAACCACCTCTCAGTACCCTGAACGTTCATGAATGAAGGCCCCAGATGTGCGCCATATGCAGATTCGTAGTCGTGGAGGGTGGGAAACATGTTGAAGTGAATGACTGCTTAGGGGAAATTCACATACATGGAAACACATCTCCTCTGGCGTGGTGATTCTCGAAATGGCTAATTAGCCTGGAGCAGCTGGCAAAGGAGAAACCTGGCAGCAGGGGTGGCCGTACATAGTTTTCGGGATCGCCCCAGTTTTCGGTTTCTGTGGGTTCCGAGAGCTCGCCTCGAGAAAGATCACTCGCTTGAGGTGCAAGAGATCGACATCTGCAGGATGCTTGAATAGGAGGTTGTTCTTTTTCCTGGTGATAAACAGCCGTAAAACTATTTAGATTCGGCTGGTCCATTTTAACATTTTGATTTATGTGCCTGAAACATATTTCACACAGGGTAGCAGTGTTATAGTTGCCTACAATTCTACAATAAAGCACTGCTACCTGTTTTACTTCAAATTATGAAGAGCTGGGGCGATGTTTCTCAACCTGAGGGAAGCCTTGAGGGTTCACAGGAGGAGTTGTGAAATGATTT